>NW_004443947.1:16652335-16677887 GCF_000243295.1 Trichechus manatus latirostris | reverse complement strand
CAGCCTGTCCTCTGCCTCTCAGCAGAATAAGCCGAATGATAACTCTCCATCAGAGAGAGAGAGAGAGAGAGAGAGACGCACACTGAGATACAGAGGAAGAAAGACCACGCAAACAGGAGGGAGAGTGAGGGGAGAAAAGAAGGCTCTCCGGCACACTCAAATATTAGGTCTCTGCAAAGGCAGAAGGCTGCAGGAGCAGCATCAGCAAGCTTTCGGGCAGTGATTCTAACTACTGTCCATTAACACCGTGGTCAGAGCGACTTTGAAGAGGCAATTTATTACTTACGCAGAGAACGCTCTAGCTCTGCTGAAACTGGGGGTGCAAACATCCCCTTGTTTTCTAATGTAGAGACTTGCGTCTTTTCCAGACTCAACACTGTCAAGACACTCTGCTACTACAGGTAAGACGCAGTTAAGATTTATCTGTTTGCTGTATCATTACAGTTTAACACACTTTAAGCCATGGCTACTTCTGCCTGGTTTATGTTGAACTGCTGTGTTTTTTTGTTTATATTAGTCTCCCAGCAAGTAAATAATTTCATAAGAAAAACTGCAAATAATGAAGGAACTGCTAAATCTTTCCTAAGGGGAATCCACATGATTGGTTGCGTTTCCATGAGCTTGTGAGTTCACAGCTGGGGACTTGATCTCAAACTGTGCTCTGAGATGCATATTACATATTATTTCTAAATGTACTGAATTATTTGTTATCGTTTGTATAAGTCATAATCTTTCCCTGGCTGCTGGGTTGTGCTGTGTATGTCCTTAGTGGAGTATTTTTTTTGTTTTTTTTGTAACTTTTATAGTTTGGTTCATGCTGAGGCACATAACTTGTAGAGTTTGATCAGTTCATTACAGTGTGGGGTAATTTCCTCATTCAGAAATATGCGATGTGATAATGTTTTCTGGGAAGATGTTATCATGAGCATATATGTATACATTTAGCAGACAACGCAATTATGTGGAATATTTGTGAGATCAAGAGAAAATGCAAGGAAGTTGATAATTCATGTACTGTATGATACCTTTAAGAGTTTCATATTTGTTTTGCAGTAAGCAGTTAATTTTGCTTTTGTAACTCAGCTCCATCTTCACCTGTCATTATTTTTTATTTAGCTCTTAGCTGAGGTCACTCAATGTTGCTGATACTGCTGGGAAATCTGCAATCTCAGAAACATACTAAGGATGTGTTGTACGAGTCTGTAGAGCATATAGGAATGATATTGTCAACAGGTTTGTAAAATTGTTGCTCTGCTGGGTTCTGAGGAGAGCATCTGTTAGTGGTACTCACCTTGTAACTTTGATTGCATTCTGCTGTCCCATTCAGGATCCCAATAACTTGGAAGCCTAATGAAATTGTTTCGTATGAACAGAGCTAAGAGCATTAGACAGATTTGATAATAAAGTAATTGTTTTACTTGACACTTTAACTTAAATAAACCAAAATTAACATATATGTTTTTTATCCCTATGTATCTGTAATCTTTTTTCTGTTAACTATTTTATATGAGTTGCTCCTAACTGAATTCCCTCATAAACAGTATTTTAATGCTAGTACAGGCAGTCCCTGGCTTACAAACAAGTTCTGTTCCTAAATTTTTCTTTAAGACAAATTTGTGTAAGTCAGAACAGTTAGATACGGTTCATATCTAACATCAGTTAGTCAAATGTTTGTCTTAGTATATAGTATATAGTGTACCTTTCTATGCATAAAAAACATTAATGAAACACTTCCAGATACACTAAAACATCTTTAACGTAATAATACAGTAATAATAATAATAAAATTTTGATGTGAGTTGCAAATTAGTGCAAATTTGTTATTAGGAACCATTATATGTATCTCAAATTTTTGATATAATAGGCTTTACAGGAGATGGTTCATAACTACAGGTTGTACGTAAATTGGGTGTTCATAACCTGGGGACTGCCTGTAATCTGGAGATGTTAGAATGATACTTAGGTGGTGTCTGGCTTTAATTCTGACATGCAGTAAAATATGTAGCATAAGATTAAAGCAAATCCTAGCAGAGCACATGTTTAACAGTGAAGTATTGTGAAAATAGAAGCATTTACATGCAAAAATGCATAATTCATTTGAAGACTTGTGATTCTTATTCCTGTGCATGACTTTTCATTTTCCAATTTCACTTACAAAAGGTTTAAATCCCTGGGTAGTGTCTGTAAAATATTCAATTGACTGAGAATGTGAAAATTAAAGGAAGAAAGAATTATTACTGCAGTGACTTTTTTAGGACTGTTGGGAACTTGGTAACTGGGATAAATGTAAAGAATTCATTGTACAGTCTCTCCAAGGGTGTACTAAAATATCAAGAAAAAGTTGAAGTGAAATATATGTGAAATTATTTGGACCAAAAAAGTGAATGATGAAGGAGTGGCGAGGAGGTTTAGAGTCTATAAAGGGTAGACTATTTTCAGTAAATAGTGGAAGATTAAAGATATCTATATTCTTTTTTTTTTTTTTTCATGACTGGCAGGGAAACAAGGAAACTCAAGAATACCATTTCTGTGATGAATGAAAACCTAGTGCCTGGATATCAGATTGAAAAAATGAATGTTCTTTTGACTCAGTTACCATACTTGAATATGCAGTCACCAAAATTATATCTTGCATGAAAAATTACTTGGAATTATAAAGCTAGAAAAGTTACATGGAAACTATTTAGATTTTTAAAAGTTTATTAATGCTCGTAATTTTAATTCAGACAACATATATGCGTTTTCCTTTCTATGTAATGCATACACTCTACAAAGTGGTATATGTGCTGTGCTTTGAAACTTTTCAATGTTAGTTTTAAAGTTACATACTCCAAAATTGTTCAGATCTGTCATCTCTTTTCCCTTAGAGAAATGTTCTAGATTTTTCTTCAATACAACACAAAAGCACAATTTTTGAGTTATGCACATAAAAGCAATATGTATGCGTACATGATTTAGAAACATACAATATTATGCCCATTTCGTTTTAATTTCCCCATGCTGTCTAGGTTTTCCAACTGTATAACTTAAAAAGTCTTATAAGAGTAAATTCATAATTAACATGAGTTCCAAGATATTGCTGTTTTAAACTATTTTAGGGCGAAGCTTCCTTTTAATTATGGGAATTATTCATCCTATTAATAATAATTTAAGTAATTATCCAAAAGTTGTCTAAAACTTATTAGCAGGAATATTCCCTGCTTTCAATTTCTTTAAACAGTTTCAACTTTTCTTATGAAAAAAGTTAGGAAAAGTTTCCTTTCATTATTATTATATGCATGGATGATTGGTCAATATCACAAGGTGGAAGCTTACCTGGGTCTTTAATAATGTGAGAGCAAATGATATAGTCACTTTTACACTATTTATTGAGTTTTAATGTGTCATAGAGCATATTGGTTAAGATATAATTTTGTAAGTTAGAGGTAAGGCTTTGGCTGATATAACAATAGTTTAAAACAACAGATTTCATGTCCTTGTTGCCTGAGAGAATTTAAGCTATGTCCTCTGTATGCATAGCACATAAGCTATTTATAACTTTTTGAAATATATTCTTTTCATTGATGTGGGATTGCTCTACTGAAATGTTACTTTCTTGATTTTCTATTGTATTGATAGTTTTGTGTTGATAGTTCTGAGGGATCACTTGAGTCTTTCATTTGGAATGATGAAGTTTCTCTGAAATTACCAGGAAAAAAAATAACACCATAATTCTAAGCCGTTTTGCATGATGGCATTAATATTGAAGCATGAGTGGAAATAGCTACAACTAAAAACTTCTGAAATACCAAGCAAGAATTAGTAATGAGGGACCTCCACCTTGTTTTCTGGTTTAGTTACTTCACTTAAAAATATTCTTAGACTGTGGTTGGATCCTGGAAATCAAAGCTGCTTGTTGACCTTGATGACATAGTACAATTGGCAAGTATCAACTTCCTCAAGCTGCCCACAGGCACAAGCCAACCTTTACCCTTAGAAAGAATTTTTGGAATGAAATAATTGTTATATGTTATCTAAATGTAAAATGCAAGAATCTATCCAAACAAGTTAAGAATAATCATAATTCTAAAATGCTGGATGGATGTTTTGATGTCAGTTGTAGTCTATGCTTTAAAGGTCATAGTATAGAAGACAGAAATAGCCATAAACTTTTAATGGCAAAGATACTGCAAAAATATGTGATCTCTGTATTCTCTTTTCGCAAATATTAATAGTATTTCTACACATAGATTGCACAAACACTTTGAAAATATAATAACAGGTATGCTGTACTTCAAAGAATGCTGGTACAGGACAATCTATTCATTCAATGAAATGGTAAATTACAATATTGATTATTAGCCTTACTTTTTTATCAAAAGATAGCCAAAACAATTTTTAATGAGAAACTTATTTAAATAAACTAAAGACAATTCATTTTACTAAAAAAAAAGTTTTATTCAAAGTCTTTAAAAACTAACTACCAGACAGAGGGAGGGAGATTTGCAACCACAATTATGTGAGTATATATATATGTATGAATTCACAGATGAAAACAGTTCTGATTTTCAAAGAAAAGTACCCATTCATTTACCTGCTGAAGACTGTATACACGCGAAATCACAGAATGACCTTAGTTTATGCAATAGTTCCAATTTTATATAATAGAAGTAAGAAGTATACATAATGTGGTAAATGAACACGCACATATGTAGAAAGGTTGAATTGTTAGTTTGGTAGTGTATGAAAGTCAGAGATTAAAGAGTCTTTCCTTACATGAACTTTCTGTCTTAGATTAAAGGGTTTCTGACATTTCAGAAAAGTTCTGCTCAGATTAGCTCCCAGAGTTTTTCTTTAATCTACACAGGCAAATATTACCTGCTTTAAGGTTACTCTCAGAAGGTAACAGATTCCAATTAATTAGTTTCTGCTGACAGATACGTACATTGTAAATACAAACCATAGGGTTCCAATAAAAAGGTTAATTCAATTCCTACAAGAGAAGACTGGGATCAATATTCTCTTTTAAGTATTTTAAGAAAACATACTAAACATTAGGCAATTATTTAATGAAGGCAAACCTTCTAGTTATGATTAAAAGATATTACATTAGCACTTCAAAAGACAGTATGTAATGCTTAACATTACATAAATATGACTTGGGGGTGCTTGGAAATTAATATTATCACAAAGATTATTTATAATGCAAATAACCATTGGTTTTGTTCACAGAAAATATTATATAAACTAGATTGTCATGCAGTTTAATTTGTTATTATTTTGTGCAAAAAGTAATCAAAACGTTTAATTTTGTGAACAAAAAGACATGACAGAGCATTTTAAGTAAAACTACTTCAGTTTAAAATATCATTTTTACACCTCTGTTTGCTACGATATGTATGAACTCATATTTGCAGGATACTAGCCTCATCTTCCAGAACACCTATAGAATGTGACTACCATGTCTTCCTTTTTTAATATCCAGGTCTTCTAAATGATGCTTCATTTCTAACTGAAAACATGTGGTAAGTCCAGATGTTCAAACACAATCACTCCCCAAAGGCTTACGGTTACAGGTTGATTCAAATATGGCTATGTATAAATACACACATCAGAACCCTAATTTAAAATTACAACACAGGCTGTGAAGTGCATAAAAATGGTAAGAGACCACAGTTGGCTGTGTAAATTCCGTGTTTAAATGAAAATGCATTCTATGTCCCATCAATGCAGCGCATCTGGTGGAGTCAATACATTCTTACAAAAGTGTGAATATATATGTAGAAGGATAGATTCTAGACAAGACCCAGTATTATCTGAGTGAGAAATATGATTTGCCTACTAACACTATTTTAAATAAATTTTGAATGGCATCAATGGCCCAGTTGAGGAGTGCCAGGGTTCAAAGCATATAAACTGACTCATTCTTTTAGTAATTGACAGTCATTAACGCATAAAGAAAGAAGTTGATTACAGGAATAATAACTTAATTGCTTTGAATTCCTAACATTTTATTCAAACCTCAAACTAACAAAAAGAAAACCAGGGAGAGAACGCTTTTCCCTAAGGAAATCTAGCACTTGCTAACTAAGTATATTTATGATGCTTTGCTGGCTAATTTATCCAGACAGATAAAACAAAAGCAAGTGGTACATGATGGAACAATAGTGAAAACAACAGACAGATTTATGAATCACAGGGCAACTCTCTTGGGACTGTCTCATCATTGAGTTCTTAAAATTATGCATTTCATTGCTTTAGGTTTTCCTTTTTCTTTCTATCCCCCTTTTACAGGCACATTTTCAAGTGTCTGAACAAGGGTAAGAAAGCTTGTCTTCAGCTCTTTCTTGGTTCAGAATTTATTATGCATGCTGTAATCAAATCTCCCAAACCGCTCAATAAATTTCCTTCAAATTAAGGCACTGTCACCAAGCCAAAATTGTAGGGTTGAAATAAGCAAAAGAAACTCCACTATCAGTGACTTGTCTCCACCTTCGTGAGAAAGGAAGTATAGCCTGGATGTATGGCTGGATGACGGTCCTGTTAAAATAAGCAAAATTTTACAATGTAATTGTTTTTGGCTGTTGTCTAGTTGGCCACCTGCTCATGGTGATCCTGTGCACAACTGAACGAATTGCAGCCGGGTCCTGTGCCATCCCGTGATGGATTGGGAATCTAACCTCTGTGATCCACAGGGTTTTTATTGACTAATTTGCGGAAGTAGATCACGAGGCCTTGCTTCCTAGTCTATTTTACAATCCAGGTAGTGTCCTGATTAAATCCATTTTAGGTCAAGCTGTCACTCACTGTACCTAAAATAATGGATAGCAAGCCTTACAAAGGTGGAAAATAAAAATAACTGGGTCTACCGCAGAACTCCACACAGTGGTTAAAGGCTTGTGTCTAACGTAATAGATACAAAATAGTCTTTCTTATTTCTTGCCTTCTCCCTAAATGAGAGTGAGGGAAGAAGAAGCCTAAAAGATTTAAATAATTGTTTCCACTTTATAAACATCTGACTGAATAATCCCTTGGTAAAGGCATAATTAGAGAAATATTGCCTGATGAAAGAGAACTTCTAAAATAACGAAAAATTACTGCTGCTATTTCTGATGCTGATGCTACTAATACATTGCCATTCTAGATACTTTATATGCATTATTCAACTACAAACACTATATGAGGTCAAAATTAGTACCCCTACTTGAAAATGAAAAAAATAGACTTGTTTAGGTTAAATATCTTGCACAAGGCTTTTGAGAACCAGAGCCACAACCAGGTCTGTGTGTCACCAAACCTCATATTCACTAAGCTTCAATATTTATCATTTTATTCTAGGAATCTGCACACTATTTAGTGGGAGTTAGCAAGGTACACAATAGCCAGTAGAAGAACAAAAAAGAAGCAATCATAAAAATACAAGATTTAATGGGTTTTAAAAATTTACGACTAGTTAATCAACATAGGTAATCAATCCTTGCTGGCAACTATACTCATTTTTTTTTTTTTTTTTTGCCTATTTATTTTACAAGTCTGCAATGGATACAGCTTCCTAAAAATGCTTAAACTGAACTGAGTGCAATTTTCCTTTTCACTCACAGAATTTATGAAGTAGTTATTTTCAACCAAATTGTCTAAATCATGGAGATGTCAAAACATCAGTATTATGTCCTGTCATAAAAATGCGAATAGCTTCTCCTGGTTTTGGCTTAGTGCCTCTAGCCAAAAAGCAATGGATCTGCTTGCTATATTTAAGTCAGGCTGGTTCATTGTCTAAAGAGTTAGTGTTCCCTCAAACAATTGCAAGATTTTGAAACTGATACCATCTGTGCAATGCAAATTGCAGTGTTGTATCTGTTACATTTCTTCAGCGGGGGTCAAAACAACCCAGTCAAGACCTATGTTTAACTCAGATATTACCACTTGCACATTTTTGGAAATGAAGGATAGTAATCATTACAAGTTAGTAGTTGAATCACCTCAGTTCATTTCATAAAGTATTCTTTTAATTATAGATTATATAGGAATTACAGACTCTTCAGCACTTAAACTACAGTCTCCATCTACATTGAAGTTATATTTACAGCAAACTCTATGAAATTTTATTTGGGAGAGTCTCCAAACACTGGTCTTTCATTCTATGTACCCCTACTACAGTCCTTAGTCTAGAAACACCTGCGTTCAGTTTGTTTTGCTTTGTTCTAAATTTTAAATAAAAAGATTGTTGTTAGTTGCAGTAGAGTTGGCTCCAACTCATGGCAACCTTATGTACAACAGAACAAAACATTGTCCAGTCCTGTGCCATCCTCACAATACAATAAAGTTAATAGAGAAACAGATAAACAAATTTCTTCATGTGGAAACTCCAGGCCTTACTGATTTGCTTCTTCAGAGAGAAACTCAAAGGCTACGATAAACATTATTCTACATCTAAAAAAATTCCAAAATATTGAGAGGAAGAATTACAGAAGGCCACAAAGAAGAACTATGATTTAAAAGTAATTCCTGACTTTTAAAAATTTGCTGAAACTACATTTAAAGATAATCAATATCCTTGATTATAAGTCAGAATCTACTCAAAGCCACCTAACAACAACAACATTTACATAAGTCTCAGGGATTGTCAAAATTTGGTTGGTCTTTGGTTGTGTATGTTTGGCTCTCTTTGCTCTTTTTGGTGAGAAAGGACATTATAGTCCTGCCTTTCTTGGTCATTATTATCAGAATGCATAAGTGTAGGAATACTTAAAAGATAGGTAAGCTGAATGAGTAACTAGATGAAACATTACGTTACTTACCTCCTAGCCCTTGATGCTTTCTTTAACAAGGCAGTAGTTGCCACAATTCTCAGCTGCATCATGTTCGGAAACAGAAACCAGCTGAGTATGTATGGTATGGATTTCCCACACCGTATAACTTTGGTTTTCAAGACAAGCATGCAGTCAAGCACTTGGGATTGCAGGTCTCATCCAGATTGATACAATATGTAGATCAGTGATATAGTGACAGTACTGACAAGATTCAGCTGAATGTTGGCTTAAATGTTTGTTCAAAGTTAATAACAAAACAACAAAACAAATGAAGTAGTATTAGATTATAATTTAAAGTATATAAGTATTCATGATTCCATACTTATATAAATAAAAAATTGAAAAAAAATGAATGAATGGGGGAGAATAGACACATCTTCTGTGCAGAATTCCAAATAATTTATGTAGCTGTTTTGCCCTCAATGAGGGGAGCATATATCTGCACTCCTTAAGTGCTGCGTGTGCACAGTGACTTCTTTCCATCGAGTACAGTACAGAATGGGGGGGGGGGGGAACCAGTAACTAAACAATGGAGAAACCTCCAGACACCACCTCAGCCACACATTGGTCAAAGTCAATATCAACAGTAGTAAGTCATGATGATATTATGTACCTTTGATATGATGTGGTAAGAAAACACTTTAGGGTCTTCCTGCCCCAAATCCCTAAGCCCAGTCTAATGATGAGAAAACCATCAGAGAAATCCCAATTGAAGGATATTTTACAAAATATCTGAATATCTGAACAGTGCTCCTTAATACCATCAAGGTCATGAAAAACAAGAAAAATCTGAGAAATTGTGACAGTCAAGAAGACCCTAAGGAGACATGACTACTAAATGTAATGTGGTATTCTGGATGGGATCCAGGAACAGAAAAGACATTAGCTAAAAACAAGATAATTCTGAATAAAGTATGCCTTTTATTTAATAGTAATGTATCAATATTGGTTCATTAATTGTGATAAATGTACCAAATTAATGTAAAATGTTAGTAATAGAGGAAACTAGTTGTGGAGTATATGGAAACTCTATCTTCTCAGTTTTTCTGTGAATCTAAATCTATTCTAAAATTAAAAGTTTACTTTAAAAATCAATGATAATAAATAAAAACAGGCAAAGAATCTCAATAGTGGTCTATTACAAGCAAGAAGATATCACAAATCCATTATTAAAAAGTTTGAATCAACCTAAGTGCCCATTAATAGATGAATGGATAAACAAATTATGGTGCATACACACAGTGGAATGCTACACAACGACAAAAAAAGATGATGAGTCCGCAAAACATCTCATAACATGGATGAATCTGGAGGGCATTATGCTGAGTGAAATAAGTCAAGCACAAATGGACAAATATTGTATGAGACCACTATTATAAAAACCCAATGAAAGATTTACATACAGAAAAACAAAATTTTTGATGGTTATGACGGAGGGAAGGGGGAAGGGGAAATCACTAACTGGATAGTAGGCAAGTGTTAACTTTGGTGAAGGGAAAGACAACACACAATATAGGGAAAGTCAGCACAACCTGACCAAGGCAAAGTCTTAGAACATTCCTAGACACATCTAAATACCTTGAGGAACTAAGTTACTGGGGCTGAAGGCTGGGGATCATGGTCTCGGGGGACATCTAGGTTAATTGGTATAACATAGGTTCATAAAGAAAATGTTCTACATCCTACTTTGATGAGTAGCATGTGGGTCTTAAAAGTTTGCAAGTAGCCATCAAAGACATATCTGTTGGTCCCATCCCATCTGGAGCAAAGGAAAATGAAGAAAACCAAAGACACAAGGAAAACATTATTCCAGAGGACTAATGGACTACATGAACCATAGCCAGTACCAGCCTGAGCTTAGAAGAAATACATGATGCCTGACTACCACCATCGGAGGCTGTGACAGCGATCACAACAGAGGATCTTGGACACAGTGGGAGAAAAATGTAGAACAAAATTCGAATGCACAAAAAAGACCAGACTTACTGTTCTGGCAGAGACTGGAGGAACCCCCAAGGCTATAGCCTCTGGACACTGTGCTAATTCTGAACTGAAGCCACTCCCAAAGTTCACCTTTCAGCGGAAGATTAGACGGGCCTATAAAACAAACAATAACATATGTGAGGAACATGCTTCTTAGTTCAATCAAGTATATGAGACCAAATGGGCAACACCTGTACAAAAGCAAAAAGGAGAGGGCAGGAAGGGACAGGAAAGCTGAACGAATGGACACGGAGAACCTGGGGGAAAGGAGGAGAGTGCTGATGCATTGTGGAGATTGCAACCAATGCCACAAAATAATTTGTGTATAAATTTTTGAATGAGAAACTAATTTGCACTGTAAACTTTCACTTAAAGCACAATTTAAAAAATCAGCTTTGAAATATCGCTGTACCTAATAATAAAACACAATTCAGTTGCCCCTTTGAGTGGTCAAGGTTTTGATAGAAGATAAAGTATATTTGCACTTACTAAACTCTATGAAAGTGATTTATGAAAAGTGTTAATCAATAGGTAGAGATTAGAATGTTAACTCATATGCATTACTTCTAGATCATCTTCTCCCCAAGTCCAAACACAACCTCCATTTGCCCTAGGTGAAGTCACACCAACACCAATGCCCTTCATAGATTTTCCTCAAAGACCACAGTTTGCAGTTTCTTTTTGGGAGGGTCCCTTGCTGCTCTCAGTGTTAAGCCTCCCTCAGCGTACAGTTTACCAATCACTTCATCTGTTATTCTCCTGATTCAGAACATTATGTTTTGTATTCTTACTGTACATATAACACTAAATGCAATCCATCTAATAAGCATCATACCTTTTTTTCTATACAATACTCCAGTCATTCTAATCCATCAGCTGCTCCTCCAAAACCCTGTGGGGCAGTGCTATTCTGTCCTATAGGGTTGTTGAGTTGGAATCGACTCAATGGCAAGTTTAGCATATAGTTTTCCATATAACTATCATGACTATGTTTTTGTACTTGGGGAGAAAAAAAAGTTTCTTTTCTTTCTATCTCTGGTAGCGTTCCCTATGTGTACAAAGAAATGAATGCTGACTTTTTTTTTTTTTTCTTTCCTAAATGCTGGTAAGCATTTCCCATTTGCAGTGTTTCCACTGATGAAAATACTTTTATAAGCCATTGTCAAATCGTAGCTATCTCCCACTTAGGAAATCACCCTGCAAGGATAGCACTGAAATAAATTTTGTGCCTATAGACTTGAAAATATCATCACACTCTTCACTGGGCCTTTGTATTTAATTCTGTCTTGCTTTGAATTTTTTAAAAATAATTTCTGCTTCCTTAAGGATAATCAGAAGGAGAGAGAAAGAAGAAAGCTGACTGGGCAAGAGATAGTTGCTTGATTTTACTGGCTATATGTTACGTTTGCTGCTTCAGTTCATAATTAAAATCTGATCACTACAGGAAAAAAAGCAACCTTCCAAGAACAATAATGTTATTATCTGATGAATATTTTTTATTCTTTGAAAAATGGGATCAAGCTTGCAAGTTTGAATTATTACAGCTATAGAATTTTAGTTTTTTCTAGGTTCAATAATCTAATGTGATTAGCCTTTTGGAACATGAACATAATATTTCAGTAGCTTGAAAACATCTGTATGTATGTATTACACATAGAGTTTAATTAAGAAACTAATGAGGTGCATTTGGCAATCTGATTGGTGAGGAACTGGTACAGTAAATTTCTATTAGCAAAGCTTGAGTTTTTCTCTTACAGGTCTGTATTCACACAACCTCAAGTACAGGAATTATTACACTGGACACCTGCCATCATGGCCTTTGGAAGCCATCCTGCTGTAAAACCACTAAATCAATTATAGCTCATAGTAAGGGAGTACTGGAAGAATCAACTACTTGTGAATTTACCTTAGAAGAGGTAACTATGGAACAGATTGAGGATGGCTGTTAATTAGACGTAAATGAACTAATTAATGGAAGTAACATTTGACTGATGCATACGGTAATATTGTTCATTTAGCTCAGGGTTAGTGTCTTTATATAAGGGTGAATGCTACAAGTTATTGTTGTTGTTAAGTGCCATCAAGTCCGTTTCAACTCATAGCAGTCCTAGGTACAACAGAAGGGAACACTGCCCGAGCCTGCATCATCCTCACAATGATTGCTATGTTTGAGTCCATTTTGCAGCCACTGTGTAGTTCCACCTCATTGAGGGTCTTCCTCTTTTTTGCTGACCCTCTGACTGACCAAGCATATGTCCTTCTCTAGGGACGGGTCCCTTCTGATAACATGTCCAAAGTACATAAGACAAAGTCTTGCCATCCTCCTTTCTAAGGAGCATTCTGGCTGTACTTCTTTCAAGACATATTTATTTTTTGTTGTCGTTCTTCTGACAGTCCATGTATACTCAATATTCTTTGCCAACACCATAACTCAAAGTCATCAATTCTTCCTTGGTCTTCCTTATTTATAGTCCAGCTTTCACATGCATATGAGACGATTAAAAATATTATGGCTTAGGTCAGGCACATCATAGTCGTTAAAGTGACATCGTTGCTTTTTAACACTATAAAGAGGTCTTTTGCAGCAGATTTGCCCAGTGCAGTATGTCGTTTGATTTCTTGACTGCTGCTTCCATGGGAATTGTTTGTGGATCCAAGTAAAATGAAATCCTTGACAACTTCGATCTTTTCTCCATTTATCACAATGTTGCTTATTGGTCCAGTTGTGAGGATTTTGTTTTCTTTATGTTGAGGTGTAATCCATACTGAAGGCTGTAGTCTTCGATATTCATTAAGTAAGTGCTTCGAGTCCTCTTTGTGTTCAACAAGCAAGATTATGTCATCTGCATATCACAGGTTGTTAATGAGTCTTCCTCCAATCCTGATACTGCTTTCTTCTTCATATGGTCCAGCTTTTCAGATTATTTGCTTAGCATACAGATTGAATAAGTATGGTGAAAGAATACAACCCTGACACACATCTTTCCTGATTTTAAACAACACAGCATCCCCTTGTTCTAATTGAAAGACTGCCTCTTGGTTTATATACAGGTTCTGCATGAGCCCAATTAAGTGTTCTGAAATTCCGTTTCTTCTCAGTGTTATCCATATTTTCTTCTGATCCTCACAGTCGAATGCCTTTGCATAGTCAATAAAACACAAGATTCATCTGACATCAGCAATGATATCCCTTGTTCCACATCCTCTTATGAATCTGGCATGAATTTCTGTCAGTTCTCTGTTGATGTTTTACTGCAACCATTTTCGAATGATCTTCAGCAAAATTTTACTTGTTTGTGATATTAATGATATTGTTTGATAATTTCCATATTCGGTCTGATCACCTTTCTATGGCATGGGTGCAAACGTGAATCACTTCCATCCGGTTGGCCAGATAGCTGTCTTCCAAATATCTTGGCATGGAAGAGTGAGCACTTCCAACATTCAATCCATTTGTTGAAATATCTCAATTGGTATTTCCTCAGTTCCTGGAGCCTTGTTTTTCACCATTGCCTTCAGTGCAGCTTGGACTTCTTCCTTCAGTACTATGGTTCTTGATCATATGCTACCTCCTGAAATGGTTGAATGGTGACCAATTATTTTTTGGTACAGTATTTTGTGTATTCCTTCCATCTTCTTTTGATGCCTCCTGCATCATTCAATATTTTGCCTATAAAATCCTTCAATATTGCAACTCAAGGCTTGAATTTTTTCTTCAGTTCTTTCAGCTTGAGAAATGCCAAGTATGTTCTTCCTTTTTGGTTTTCTAACTCCAGGTCTTTGCACATTTCATTATAAAACTTTACTTCGTCTTCCTGAGCTGCCCTTTAAAATCTTCTGTTCAGCTCTTTCACTTCATCATCTTCCATTCGCTTTGGTAACTCTGTGTTCAAGAGCAAGTTTCAGAGTCTCTTCTAACATTCATTTTGGTCTTTTCTTTTTTTCCTATCTTTTTAATGACCTTTTGCTTTCTTCATGTATGATGTCCTTGATGTCATTCCACAACTCATCTTGTCTTTAGTCATTAGTGTTCAACGTGTCAAATCTATTCTTGAGATGGTCTCTAAATTCAGGTAAGATATGCTCAAGGTCATACTTTGGCTCTCGTGGACTTGTTCTAATTTTCTTCAGTTTCAACTTAAACTTGCAATGAGCAATTGATGGTCTGTTCTGCAATTGGCCTTGTTCTGACTGATACTGAGCTTCTCCATTTTCTCTTTCCACAGATGTGGTCAGTTTGATTCCTGCGTATTCCATTTGGTGAGGTCCACGTGTATAGTTGCTGTTTATGTTGTTGGAAAAATTTATTTCCAATGCACAGGTCATTGGTCTTGCAAAATTCTATCATTCGATCTCTGGCATGCTTTCTATCACAAAGGCCATATTTTCCAACTACTGATCCTTGTCTTTTGTTTCCAGCTTTCACTTTCCAATCACTAGTAATTACCAATGCATCTTGATTGCATGCTTGATCAATTTTGAGTGCAGAAGTTGGTAAAAAACTTCAATTTCTTTATCTGGTATTAGTGGTTGGTGGGTAAATTTGAATAATGGTCGTATTAACTGGTCTTCCTTGCAGGTGTATGGATATTATCCTATCACTGACAGTGTTGTACTTCAGGACAGGTCTTGAAATGTTCTTTTTGACAATGAATCTGACAACATTCCTTTTCAATTTGTCATTCCTGGCATAGTAGGCCATATGATTGTCTGATTCAAAATGGCCAAACCAGTCCATTTCAGCTCACTAATGCCTAGGATATTGATCTTTTGTGTTCCATTTCATTTCTGACGCCCCCAATTTTCCTAGATTATATTTCATACATTCCATGTCCCAATTACTAATGGTTGTTTGCAGCTTTTTCTTCTCATTTAGAGTTGTGTCTAGCAGTGTATTATCCAATAAGCAAGGCAAGCACAGCTTACTTGTGCTTACTTACTAATCTGTAGGAACAATTTCACATGGGTTTCACTACAGATTAGTAAATCAGCACAAGTAAACCTGTGCTTACCTTGTTTACTGGGTAATATGACCTTGTCAGGGATTGTAATTTTTAAAAGAGGCTTTGATTCTATAGGAAGGTGCTATGGGACAGGGAGTGAGATAGATGCCAGCTACATCTAGAAGCAGAATCTTTGACATGGTGAAAAAATACCAATAGTTCACTACAGATTAGTAGGTAAACACAAGTAAGCCCGTGCTTACCTTGCTTATTGGGTAATCTGACACTGGTCATGCCACATCAGCAGATGAAGTTCCAGAAAACTTTATCTATGTCATTAAAATCGACTCTACTTTGAGGAGGCAGCTCTTCCCCAGTCTTCTTTTGAGTGCCTTCCAAATTGAGGGGCTAATCTTCTGCCACTGTATCAGACAGTGTTCTGCTGCTATTCGTAATATTTTCACTGGCCAATTTTTTCAGAAGCAGTTTGCCAGAACCTTCTTCCTAGTTTGTCTTAATCTGGAAGTTCCACTGAAACCTATCCACCATGGATGACCCTGCTGACATTTGAAAACTAGTGACATAGCTGCCAGCATCACAGCAACATGTAAGCCACCACAGAACAACAAATTGACCGAATGAGTGGTAGATACAACATATACATAAATATATATTTATAATATATTATGCAGTACAGATGGTATACAGGTATACAGAAGAGATAGACATTATCAGTGTCATTTACATTGCTTTGGAAATCAGTAATATTTGCCATCTTTCTAGGCAATTCACAAACTTGTTGATGTAATTATACTGTGACACATATTGTTTTCTTTAAAATGAGTGCTCTTCTTATGATTTATAGCAAATTCATATTTTAAAACATTTTCCACACTTACCATCCAACTGTTTGAGTCTAGTTTCTACAAACATCATAAATTCTCATGATAATAATATCAAATACAGAGCTTGAGTTTACAGAGTAAATCAACAGTCTCGTCGGTTGCTGTGCATAAACCAACATTCCCTTGTTGATTTCATTTTGGTATTATTGAGCCAAGTTCCATTTTTAATAAAAAATATGGATCTTAAATCTAGTCAATAAAAGACTTAAGACAAATTTTTGTTTTCTTGCTGAAAGCCAACAAACATTTTTAGGTAGTAAAACCTGAATCAGAATTACTGGGAAGTGTATCAGTATTTACTAACTAATGAAACAAGTGATGACAAAAGCAATATTAATAAGCACAGCTACTGTGTGCCAGACATTGTGTTAAATGGTTTACAGATTGTGTTTTATCCTCCTAAAAATTTCATTAGTTATTACTGTCACCAATCTTATCAATGAAGATTAGAATCAGAGAGGTTTAATAATTTTCCCAAAGACACAAATTTAATAATGCTGACCTTGGATTTGAACTGATATCAGTCGGACACCAAAGTCATGCCTTTTTTTTTTCCTTGACTACAGTTGAGTCATTTATGCATGAGCAATGTTTTCCAAGGAAAAGAAGGGAAAGTATTAAAAAGGGAGTGAAAATGGATTCGAAGTGAAATGAGGTTCATCTGTAAAGAACAATGTTGATTCATAATTTCAACACTGCCAGGTAACCGAATACTGTGATATTCTATGATAAACTCTTTTCCCCAAAATGAAATACGCCTGTCATTTAAAAAACTTGACATGTAAAGCTGAAATGTTATTTACTAGGAAAGAGTTTCTTTTTCTAAAAGCCACTTTATTTTACAAATTACATATACATATGTTTTCTTTAGAATTCTTGTGTAACAGTTGCTTAGATCATTAATTTAGGGCTGGGAGAATTAGAGGGGGAAGGAGCAGAGAAGTTCAGTTAATGGACGATTGAGCCAACTGATGAGCAATCCAAAGTGAAGACTAAGATCTCTGAGTAGGTAATGTAAATCAATAGAAGATATGATTGGACTCTGAAAGGTGTGATTTTTCAAGCTGCTTTTTAGGAAACTATCTATTGTGTAAATTAATATTCTCGATTTTCTTTCTAAGAAGTTTGCAAGTGGTATGTTCTTGAGCCCCTCTGATTATTTTTGCCAATTCTAATCCCACATATCCCAAACAACATGTTATACAGGTATTCATTCCAAGTTCTAGGTTTCAGAAAACATTTGAGTACCTACTGTGTGCATGTAAAATATTATGTGTTAATGATACAGTCATGGACAATCATTCATCATGTTGACTATTAGCCAATAATGAGTTCACCGTCACCCACCACATGGTGTTGAGTGATTGAAAACACGTGATAATACATCAAATACACTGATGAGCTCTACAACAGCCCAAGTGCCAGGCTCTGTAGAGGTCCATCTTTACTTAGTCTGGGGAGATACCTAAGCTGATAGGGAAAGCTTAAGCTACGTTTTAGCTATAACTTGAAATATGATAGAAATAAAGTAAATTTCATCTCTAACCCATGCCTGAGCCTCTTATGGAAATTCATTTCAGACCTACTATCTACTACCAAATTAAGCCCACTGCTGTCGAGTCGATTCTGGCTCATAGTTACACAATAGTAGTAGAGCTACGCCATAGAGTTTCCAAGGCTGTAATCTTTACGGAAGCAGACTGCTACATCTTCCTTCTGCGGAGCAGCTGGTAGGGTTCAAACCGCCAACCTTTTGGTTAGCAGCTGACAGCTTAACTGCTGCACTACCAGGGTTCCTAATATCTGCTACTTAAGAAAATTACCTCTCAAAACCCTCTTAGAGAATGGAACATGATGTTTACGAACATGGGCTCAGCGCTCTGGGTTTGACCCACTCTGTTTCTTACCAACTGGTTATATTGGGCAGACCTCAGTTTTCTCTTCTTTAAAATGGGAATAAAAATTATGCTTACCCTGTAATTTGGTGTGAGTATTGAATTAGTATGTATGTGAAGTCTTACAGAACACACTGCCTTACACATAAATATTAGCAGGAATTATTATTAAGGGTATTAAGGGTACTTCCACAGTATGACTGATTTTCAACGTTTAATTGAATATACTCATTAGCTGATTAGGTCAATGATTCATAAGGAAATAGGAGATGACCTTAAAATAGAAGAATCATATACACTCATGCAAACACAAACACACACACACACACACACACACACAAATTAATCTTGTTTAAATGGAAGATCTTAGAGATTTTAAAGGAACTAAAATTTGTAAGACCTCAATCTTTCACAATCCTTAGAGAGAAAGAGATCACCTTATTTGGTATTAGTAAAAGTAAAACTTTCACATTTCTGTCTTGGAAAATCTATTGTAAAGGGTATTTTATCATTGTTATTTAGTATCATTCTTGGAAAATGAAACAACATCCATCATTTCTTTTTTATTATACTTAAGGCATTGAGTGAAAAAATATTACTACTTGAACATAACATGTCTATTCCAAATATCAGGATCCTAAAACAGTCAGAACTCTAAGTAACTAAATGAAAAAATATGTAAAGCACTACAAATTTTCCTCCCATTGAAAGTCTCTTTGCACATACTATGAATTTTTATAGCCCCATCAAAGAGTATGTGTATCCACGCCAACATAAGCTATTCAAAAAGCTGAATTTCACAAAAGAATGTGAGTTCAAAACACTGTTCTCCATCAGTGGATCTGAACCTGGGGCAGACTGTTGATCTGAATTCAGGTTCATGAATGAGCCAAAGTGTTCACACATTATTTTACATTTTATGTAATAATTGATGGATACATATACATGTGCATTTTTTGGTTTTTAGCTTTCATCAGATTCTAGGAGAGCATGACTTCCAACAGCTAAGAACAACTGTTAAAAAGAATTATCTTCATACTTTTCTCCAAGTAAATGAGATTGTTTTCCATCATGCTTTTTCTTCATCTTCATTTCTTTAGACCTATGATATCCTTCAGCAATCTCTTTCAAATTCAGAGCTTCAAGGTCATTTCACTGTAGTATTAACAAATATCTGTCTCAAGCCCAGTTTTCTCTCAAGCATCATCTAGTGAGTAAACATCACTAACTGAATTAGATATAATTGTGCTTACAATAAAAGGGTCAATTTCTCTTTCAAACACGTATTCCCCATTTTTATTAATGGAAAAACTCCTAAATGATTTATCATGGTTCTTCTCACATACATGGAAATAACTAGATAGTCTTTAGTTTTGATTGTTTGTTTTTTCCATATTACAATGGGATGATTGCATAAGCATGAAGCTTTGTTGAAAATACTGAAATTTCTTGGGCAAGATTTACCATGATGAAGGCTAAATTGAGACATACTTTTTTTTTCTTTTTTGAGGTTGGGGAATTTTTAACAAAAGAAACACACATTTGTTAAACACTTTCTCAAAGAATTCAAGCAATACAGGGATTACATATGAATGAGGAGCTAACAGAATGGCTTATTTCAGTGAAATAGGGGTTAGTTAATATACTAGTCTGGATGAGCAATTTAGTGATGAGGTCTTGCTGCATAACAAACCACCACCCAAAACTTACTGACTTTTTTTTTTTCCCCTTACAAATCTATAAGTTAGTTAATGGTCCTGCTGATCTTTGCCAGACCTGGTTGGGAAACTTGGGTTCATTCAAGTATACGTGGTCACCTGGCTGGTCAGTCAGGAACTGACTAGTCTAGAATGGTGTCAGCTGGATGACTCAGCTCTGCTCCACGTGGTTTCCCATCCTCTAGAAGGCTAGCCCAGATGTGTTCTCATAGCAGTTGCAGATGTGGAAAAGAAGAAACAGAAATACACCGTGCTTTTTGAAGCCTCTGCTTGCATCAGATTTTTTATTGCACATTGACCAAAGAAAGTCCCATGCTGAAGCCTAGATTCAGTGTGGCAGGGCTCTACCAAAGGACATGGATGCAGAGAGGTCATTAGTTGGGACCATCAGTGCAATTAAATAACCACCACAAGCCATTTTAAGCTATGGCAATAGATGACTCCAAATCTCAGTAGATTGACACGAGGAATTTCTCTCTCTGCAATCATAGTTACTCAGAAATACAACCTGATGGAGGCTCAAGATGGCATTTATTCAAGATAATTTCACTGCAACATTGTTTTCAAAAGAAAATAATTGTAAAACATCTAAATTCTCATCACAATGTGCCTAGTTAAATAAATTATGGTATATCTTTCCCATTGAATACTAGGTAGCTATAAAAATAATTAAGAAACAATGTACTGATAATGCAAATGTATGTAAAATATAAAAAATACATAGTTAAGGAAGATACATTAAAGCTTGAAGAATATGCTCACTCTGAAGAAGGAGAGAAAAAAGTATCAATACAAATACACACGTGCGCATAGGGGCTGGAAGTATAACCAAAAAATAAATAATAATGGTATAGGAATAAGTTGGAAGAGAAACAGAAATCAAAGGAAATCTTTTCAGAGAATATCTCTTAATGCTTTTTGAAGTTTAAACCACGTGGTTTTATTGATTATTGGTAAATATGAGACAAACAAATCCAACAAAAGTCAAGTTGGATTTCCATTGGCAGTGTTTTTCTAGCTTATTCTTTTTTCCCTCTCTACTGGAAATACAACCTTTGTTCTTTTTCTGGTCCCTTCCCATCTTTGCATTATTGAACTGTCAAAATCAACAATTAAAATATGGCATACACAGTAACCATATCTTTGATATCATCCAAGAAGTCTCAGTACTCCTTCCTTATGTTAGCTACGTGAAACAAATGAAATTAGAGTGATTGACAGGAAATTTCTCCTTGGAGAAAATCAGTGGGATGTTATGCAAGTTTTGCAGTGGAGGGAATTTGGGCTTCTTTGTTTATTTTTGGACCTTAGTGGTTTCAGATATTGCAAGTGTTAGACAATTTTATGATGTCCTTCACTGGAGAAAAATCCTTTTTTTTTTTTTTTTTAAATAGAAACAAACACATTGACTTTTTATATTAAAGCTTGTGCTTTTGGAATTTTGTTTAATTAGTCTGAGAAGCTATTTTGTTTTCTTTTTAATAATAGAATCATCTTACCCTCTGATAAAAAAAATTGAACATGGATTATTAAAAAGCATTAATGAGTTAATGTTAATTTTGCTAATGACATTGTGGCTATTTAAGAAAACATTCATAATTTTAGAGATGCCTGTGGAACTTTTAGAGCCCTGGTGGCACAGTGGTTAAGATGTTGGCTGCTAACCCAAAGGTCAGCAGTTCGAATCCACCAGCCACTGCTTGGAAATCCTATGGAGGCGGTTCTACTTTGTCCTATAGGGTCTCTATGAGTCTGAATCAACTCGACGGCATAATCGACTCGACGGCAGGCAGTGAGGTTGTTTTTCTTTTAATGGAAGCTTTATTAGGATGGGCAATAATGCAATGACTAAGATTTTCCTATACTAGTTCAATTACAACTACAATAAAAAACAGAAAAATAACTGTGGCAAAATTCTTGATAATTGTTGAATCTGGGTGATATGTTTTAAAATTATCATAATAATATATTTTTTCAAATCTAGAAGAGTTTTGTACTCAGTTGACTTCATAAAAATCTTAGGTTCCCACTTGACCGTCAACAATCTCACACTTGAACTCTTACCCATTGTTTCAGGGGTGTGATATATGCAAGAAAGTCATCTTCAGAGCTCCAGTCATCAGAATCCATTGAAAGGAAAGGCTGGGCCCAAGATAAACAAGTTGCCACAAGAGTGTACATTTATTTACTTTATGTTCAAATAAAATGTTAAAGGAAAACAAGCTAAGCTCTGGCCTTATTGAACTTATTTCAGTTTTTTAAAAAATGCCTTTTCTTTTGGCCTTGGACTTTTACGCACCTGTACTTTCTGCTAGAATACCCTCTGGGTTGCTGGTTCCAGTGTCCGATTATTGAACTTCTCTGGGTTTCCTTAATCCAGCTTTCAACCTCTGACATATGACTATACTGCCTATATTTTCCCTGTAAGAGCACTATCTAATTTTGTTACTAGTGTTTGCTGAATTGCCCAGCACATAGGTGTGCTTAATAAGTATTCGTTGAATGAATAAATAAGTAAGTGAATTAATGTAGAAATGAATAGCCCAATTTGCAGCCCAGTTCCCCAAATAGGAAACCCAAGGGCCAAAATTCTTTCTTTGTAGATCTCAATGCTTAATACTTCCAAATAGAATCGTTAAAAAAAAATAAATAAATAAAGACCAAACCTTGACTTCTTTTTTTAATTATTTTTTCCCAAACAAAAGTTTATACATACATTGTTATGCGACCCTAATTGCTCTCCCCATACTGTGATAGCACACTCCTCCTTTCCAGCCATGATTCCCCATGTCCATTCAACCAGCTCCTAACCCTGTCTGCCATCCCATCTCACCTCCGGACAGAAGCGACTTCTGAAACATAACCATACTCATCTAAAGCCTGAACTAATCTGTGACGTGACCACATCATAACAGAGTTCTGCTGTGTCTAAGTAATAGTGTTTTAGTTTTGTACCCAAGCCTGAGTTTTCATATAGATAGTCTTCTACAAAACAGGTTACTATAGCCAGTGATAATTCCTGGTCCCCAACATATTCTTCTTTCATAGTGTACTCCCATGTCTTACAAAGGACATCTCTGGGTCAGACCATGTTAATTATTCTGGCTCTTTCTGCCTAAAGTAAACACTAACATAAGGGAAATATGGAGGCAATTAACCAGTATTTGAGCCTAAGTCATTTCATGCATAAGAATCCCTAGTCTCATTGTTATTTATCTTGTTAAGAGGAAAATGAACATGCATGTAAACAAGGAAGAGAGGTTTTACAGTTACTCTTAAAAACAAAGAGAATGCCATGTAGAGTGTAAACTCAGAAACTTCAATAAATAACCAACAGTGCATATCTGTCAGGGGAGAATTCATTGCTTATTAATCACAAACCGGGTTTTATAATGGTTTATACTTGTTTCAGAGTCCTGTTTTTCCAACCCCCAAGTTAGTCGTGTTTTTTCCTAATTAAATTGGATTTCTTCCAGCATGCCTCAGAATAGTCACTAAGATTTATTCTTCTTTTTTTTTTTTTTTTTTCCACGTGGCAAGGGTAATATAAATAGCAGGTATAAAGATTTTCCTTCATCCATCCTTAAAATTTTAGCTGAAGGGTCCTTCCCTGTATTAATGTATTCCAGCCACTTGACAAGATAATGCTTCTCTGATGTTGTGTATCTGATCTAACCTTTTATCTTTGTCAGGAAAAGGAAGATTTTCCATGTAGTTACCTGAGTTTAAAAGAATGCAGTTCGTCACTTTAATAGTAGGTTAGAGAGTTGTGGCATGGTATGTGCTACTTTTTGGCAAAGACACACACAGCTTAAGATGCAGTGGTTCATTTATAAAGTAATATGAACACTAGCTAAATTTGTGCTCCTAAATAGGAACAGAGAAGTCAAATATAGGTTTTAATTCCAACAAAAAATCCAAACTTAAAATGTTACTATGTTTTTGACAGTAGCTGATTTGACTGGTCATCTTTCATCATTTCACTCAAGAAGAATTAAAGCCTTTCTGGAATTTAATTTCATCAGTGGTAAAATCAGCTGTTGTTTGTCCTTTTGCTTGCTTGGAGCTTGTTCCTCTTACTAGTAATAATCCTTTATAATCTATTGTTATTAAAGTTTTGTTTTAAAATAAACTACCTAATTAAAATTTCAGTTAGGCATCCAAGAGAACCACTTTTACTTTCCTTCTTTATATCTTATGAAAAAATAAAATAAATATTCTTTTAACCTTACTGAGAATTAGTAGAACAAATCTGTACTCTTAAACAAATTCATTTTCAAAAAGACCAGATACTAAAAGTTTATTATTTGTGCAGGACTATATTGTCTACCCTATTCTGGCTCCTCATCAGTGAACCTCAAAAATCCTCATGTTTGTCTTATTTAGTTATCAGTGCCATAAAAGTAAAACACTGTGATTCAGTAATGCGATGTTATCTAAGCAGAGTGATCTGTATTTTAAAGTATTTTTCTTAAACCGTTCAGATTGTATCTTGAGACTGGTGTATCATCTACTTTTATAGCAATTAGTCATTTTACAGCTGTCATTCAAAATTAAAGCACTTGACTTTTATTTTTAACAAGCAGAAAAATTAGTTGACTTGGCATACATCTCTTTTTCTAGAAAAATGCCTACATAATTGTTTGGAACATAAACATACATCAATCACCAATAGTTGTTTTCTGTTGCACACCTGGGTAGGTAATAATACATGAAATCCTAGTGATTCCAGCTTTGCATTTTTATACTTCATTTTAAAATAATTATTATTGTACTATAAGTTCTTTCAGTGATTAGATTCTCCTCTGATTTTTCCTTTAGTTTTACTGTTGTGGAGGTTAAAACTTAGAATTACAAAAATGTGGTTTTATTAGAGAAGAAAAAATTGAAAATTTCATTATTCTTTAAGTGAAGTAACATTTAGGAATGTTTATGAAATGTTTTCCCCAAGGAAAGCATATTTTTTTGTCAGAGTTAAAAGTTTAAATGTTATTATTGAAGATAAGCCACCACAATTAAATAAATCAGAGCAGTGAAATAACATTTATGAAAACATATGATCTAAAATCAGTTTTAGATCGTCATGTAAGCAGCTCTGGAACATGTACCATCTTGTAATATTTTAACTTCTAAATACAAATATTAGAAATCTCTATATGTAAACACTGAATTCTTGTTAACTCAGAATGGTAGGAAGACAGACTGCTCTGCTTGTTTGAGAATTCTTTTTTTTTTTTTTATTGTACTTCAGGTGAAGGCTTACAGAACAAATAGTTTCTCATGAAACAGTAGTACACATGTTGTTTTATGACATTGGTT
>NW_004443947.1:16607889-16646143 GCF_000243295.1 Trichechus manatus latirostris | reverse complement strand
AGTCATCCGGTGTTTTATTTTGGACGCCTACTGGAACCATCCTGTCCTGTTTTTGTAAATGTTTTGTTATTGTCTACTGTCTTCGGGGCATTCAGTAGTTATTTTTCTCATTTATTGATTGTAGATTTGTTTGTTTCGTCCCTTTTGTTTTAAAAAAATTTGACTATGTCTGATCAGGCAGTCTGTGTGTTCTTTGTTGTTTGCTTGTCTGTGGGCACAATACTTTTTGCCTCCTTCTTCAACTGGCAGGGTCAGTCACTCAGATATGGTTCGGCAGGGCAAGTCTAGCTGAAGAGGAGTTACTGGGATGGGTTGTTTGTGGCACTTACTACAGCCACTTGAGTGGGTCGGTAATCAGTGCAGGGCAGGTTCCAGTAGGCCGTGCCTGTGCTGCTTGGTGGTGTGATATCAAGCGCAAGGTGCAGGTAGGCAGGATGCAGTGGGGAGATTGTTATGTGTTGAGCTAAGATGGATGTAGGAGAAAGGAGAGAGTGACAGGAGCCAAAAACATACAAAAAAAACAAAAAAGAATGCTAGTGGAGCTTGCCGTTGGAGTGGAGAGATGAGAGACTATGAAATGGAGAAAAACAAAAAGGGGAGGAGGAAGAAAAGAAAAGAATGAATAAATAAGAATCAGAAAGGTTAAAGAACCACAAAGTTCCCAGGGATCCCGCCTGTGCAGCCATGAGGTCTGGGGAAGTTGCTCTCATGTGTTGCAATACAGCCTGGCTAGAAGGCATAGAGGTATACAATGCCAGGTATTCAGGAAACAGAAAGAGAAGGAAGATCTAGAGAGATGAAAAACTGAGCAATGAAGAAAGACAAAAAGGTAAAAAGAGAGAAAACACAACAAAACAAAACAAAAAAACCAACATAAAAAGAAATGCTCTCAGGGATCCCTCTGCACGTCTGTGGAAGCCGAAGGGGAGTCTCCCTACCACGCAGCTCAGCCTGGACAGAAAGGGCCCCCAACTCAAGAAAAGGAAAAGAAAACAAACAAACAATTGTAAACAAACTAACAAAAGCCCCGGGATCCCACCAGCGTGGCAGCCCAAACCGGGAAGCAGCTCCACACTTGAACGGAGCTCTGCAGCCCTTCAGGAAGGAGCAAAAATGGCACACGGAGTCAGGTACCTAAGCGAAGGGAGGGGCAGGTGGCGAGAGGCAAGTAAGAAATCAAAAGAAGCAGAAAAAAAAAAAAAGCAACACTAGCAGCCAACAAATGGCACTCAGAGAGCCAGCTATTGCGGGCTGTTGTTTCTGGACAAGAGACTGTGTCCGCGGGTAGCAGAGGGAGCCGAGTGTGGGTGAAGAAGGGTAGAGAGTTGGAAAGCATATATCACAAATTACCGGAGCTCTTCAGCCCCTCAGGAAGAAGCAAAGATGGTGCACGGAGCGAGGTACTCCAGCAAAAGGAGGGGGAGGTGGGGAGAAGCAAGGAAGAAATAAAAAGAAGCAGAAAAAAAGCAACACCAGCAGCCAACAAATGGCACTCAGAGAGCCACCCGTTCAGGTGTGTGGGATCCAAGCAGCCTCTGTTTCCTGGTCAAGAGACTGTGGCCGCGGGAAGCAGAGGAGGCCGAGTCGGGGTGAAGAAGGGTGGGGGTGGGAAAGCATATATTGCCAATTAGCAGTTGTTTTGTCTCCCGCTTGAAGCTCCGTGAGGCTGCTTTCTCGTACCCCTGTTTGCTGGTCTCCGATAGGAGTCCAAGATAGCGGATCTGTGCTGTGTTAGCTGGTAGGGGACCTCTGTATGAATCTCTCCTCTCTCTCTGTTCTCTGTCAGTTTTCTCACTCCATTTGGTGCTTGTCTGAGTTCTTTATCTCTTCATTTGATGTTTTAGGGTTTCAGGATTGTTGTATTCTCTGTTTGGCTTAGTTTTTCGGATCTTTGCTGTGGAGGGACGGCGTGGTGCTCCTGCCTAGAGCGCCATTTTGCCGGAACTGTTTGAGTATTCTGACTAAAGAAAATATTCTTCTAACATTTAAAATTTTATAAAATACAGAGTATGCCACATGTAGTTTTATGTTTCTTTGATAATTCAAAATATAATTTGGGTCATCTTCCTGAACATTTTATTCTAAAATCTAATTATTCTATGTATGATTAATATGCATCTTGTAAATTGATGCAAAAACATAGTCTTAGGTAGTGGTAGACACTTCATGGATCATCAAAATAGAGTTACTACTCTGGTGATAGGACCTAGTTTAAAATATCCCCAGTGGTCTGCTAGTCAAACTCCAATACCTCAAGTGATAGGTCTCTATCTCCTGAGGTGCACAGTCTGCATTGGGTAGCTCAAGTTGCTGGACGTTTCTTCTTTACGGCAGGCAAAAATCTTTCTCCTTATAGTTTTCCCACAGTAGTTCTTCCATTCTGTCTTCCTACCAACTACTCTGAAGTCCTTTACATGGCAGGACTACCAACATGCGTTCTGATTCATTCTCCTCACCCCGCTGGGATGGAGGTGTAAGTGTCATTCTCTGGATGGGAATCTGGAAAAACAGAGATGTTAGGTGAATTGATCAAAGTCTCACAGCTGGGATTCTAATCCAGTTAGTTTAATTGCAAACTCCATGTTCTTTTTAAGACACCTGTATTTTTCTTTTTTCTTGTTTCAATAGAGTCAACATGTTTCCACTGAAATTTCTATACTTAGGGTTAAATAGGTTTATGGCATGGTTTGGATTCCCTCATCATTGTTGCCAAGTTCTTCTGAATCGTTTCTACTGGTCTCTTGCTTAAATCGTATCCTCTTCTTTCTTCCGTCCTTTGTTCCCTCCCTCCCTCCTTGTATCCCTTCTCTCCCCACCTTTAACTACTAGTGGAGCACCTACTCTTTGCTAGGCATTGGACATAAAATGGTGAACCAAACTGGCATGGTCCATGTCTTCAAGAAACTTAGAGTCTAGAGAAGAGGTGGACATTAAAAAATAATAATAATTACAGTCATTATAAGGGCAGTGAAGAAAACATACAGGAGTAACAGTAGTAGTTCACACATTCGAGTAAAGGAGATGTTAGAGCAAGCTTTCTTGAATAAGCAATATTTCTTCACCCTTCAGCTCTTAGCTGCAAATGTCATTTATTCAAGAAAGCCTTCCCTAGCGTATCATTTTAAAAATCTCCCTTAGGTTATTTTTCCCTAACTACCAATCCCCCCTTTTCTTTGTTCCCATTTCTACATCCACCTCCAATGGCAACTGAGTTAGTTTAAGCTTAATGCATCCTTTACAGTCATGGCAACATATACCTGTGTCATAGCTCTGATAAGAATAAATTGAAGGTATCTGTTTACATTTCTTCCCCAGTAGAGTGCAAGCTCCTTGTAAGCAGAGGTCATGCTTATTCGTGTTTTTAAAATGCAGGTTTTATGGTGCCCAGCCCAGAACCTATGCTCAATAAAATGCTTTACTTAACTGAAATATTAATCACCCTTTAGCAAGGGTCTTTCAGACCTACCCAAATAAACCATATTTCATCTCATATTTTGGTATCTTTTCATTCGTTTGTTCAACCAATGTTTACTGACCATCCACTGATAAAGATTGTCATAGCCTGTGCCACCACTAGACTTACTTATTTTCTAAGTCTGCCAGTCTATAAATATTAGAAACTACCCCCACTGGCTAGCGGTTTTTAAGTACACAATGTGGTTTTCATCACATTATTTCATAATAACTGCTCAAATTACAATGATCAAATTTTACAAATCCTTGTAGGGTCACTATGAGTCAGAATCAACTCAACAACAACAGATATATCCCGTAAGAACCTATGATGTAAAGCGTGCATATAAATAGTGAGACGGGGAGAAAGGAGAGCTTGTAAGAGAGGGAAAGATGACGTTCAGAGTATAGGGGAGAAATACATACATTATGCATACACACGCACAAACACACATCCACCAAACAGCTGTACTACATCAGTTTTCTTTCCTAGGCGATGATATGGTTAGGTTTTGTGATTATGAATAAACCGAATAACTCACAAAGGCAGACTCGTGTTATCTCCTAAGGAGAAGTCTCCCTAAACTGCACTAGTGTTCCCCTGTCAAAGCTGCAGCAAGGCCTTTCCCTGCGGACATCATGGCTTTGGTCATGTTAAAGATTCCCCACTACAAGTGCACATGTAATATGTAATATATACATATATATATAATTATATATGTAATTATATATATATAATAATATATATATAATAACTTTGGAAAATGAATCAAGGAGACTTCTAATGTGGGATTTTAGTCAGTGGCCAATTCATTAATAAAATATCATAGTAGTTGTTATAATATCAATCTGCCAGGTCTGCTAAGTTGGGTAGCCGAGTCCCTATTTTTGGGTTTTAGACATTTGAGGAACCTGCTGCTCCTGGTCCTTTCTGTGCAATAAGCTGTTAACTTCCTTTTCGCTTCCTTTCCCCTCAAGCCTCACTTTTGAAGAAAGTGTCCCACGGAGTTGGGTGACATCAAGTATTTGGCACAGATGTTGCAATAAACATTAGACTTTTTCTCCCTCTTTCCATAGCTCATTAATAAGAGGACATGAAAGTAGTGGGATGGGGGTATGTGGGTAGTTAGGCCATGAGAGCAAGTGCATATTCACAAAAGTGTTTAATAAGAAAGGGCAACATAATTTCTTCTAGACCATAGTTATATAGACTTCCATCCCATATGAAACACATATCTCTTTACTCACAGAAATATTTACTTCTGGCAAATAATCTTGTTTAATGGTGTGATAACCCCCTAAATTCCTAAATGCTAATTAGGAAACATAAGATTTAAGTGAATTAAATGGACTCCCCAGGAGCAGAAGAATTGAATTTTCTGACAGAGGAGTAAGGATTTTTTTGTTTTGTGTTGTTTATATATTTTTTTTTGCTTGGCACATTTGACAACATTTCTCAAATGATTATCCAAGTAAAAATGGTCAAGGATGTTTCATGTGATAAATTTGTAAAGAAGTCATTACTGGCGAATAGAGTTAATGAAAGATTTTCTGAGCAAGACACTGTGTGGTAGAGTTTAATATGTATAAATTAAATCTTCTGCTTGAAAGTATACTAATAAAAGCAATGAATTAAACATTAGAACCGAGAGATTTGGGCTTATTAGTATGTTGTAACTCTATTTGGCAAACTCTAATTTGCTGAACGCTGATGCTACCAGTAAAATTAATAAGTAAAAAAAGCATAGCCAGCAAAAACCAAATGTATAAAATATTAAACTTTAAAATTTAACAAAGATATAATACTATATCAATAATTGGAAGTAAAAAACTTGATAATTTTAAACACACATCAGGGCATAGCTTCTATGTGAGGTAGAGGAAAACATGTTACAAACATTAAATTGTCCAGCAGGCTTTGCAGGCTATATAATCAGCAAGAATGGGCTCTCAGAAAGAAATATCTCATTTATCTCTCAAAATTTCTGAGATTTTAGATACTGCATTTCAGAACTGTCTAGGGACAAGCCATGTACTTGTATTGACTCCCAACAACGAAATGAACAGTCTCACAATATATTGAAGCTGTGAGAGTGGTGAATGTGTTGTTTTCCTGTTTGCTATCCAGTTAACACAATAATTCTTACACTAGAGTTTTAATGAATTATCCAGTAGACTACTGAATGCTGTTTTAATGTCAGGCATTGTTCTGGGTTGCGGGGATACACAGATGAATGAGACAACCATGTGTTCAGCCCTTATAGAACATGTATTTTAAAGAGAAGGCAGATAAAATAATTAAATAAATAAAGTGATGTGATAAAAGAAAAAAAATTAAAATGGTGTGATGAAATATAGAATACTGCATGGTAAAGGAGAATCTATATGGCATCAACTTTCTGTGATCTATAAGGCTAAACACACATTAAAAAAAAAAAAAATTGCCATCAAGTCAATTCCAACTCATGGAGACAACCATGTGTGTCAGAGTGGAACTGTGCTTTATATGGTTTTCGATGGCTGATTTTTCAGAAAGAGATTGTGAGGTCTCCCTTTCAAAGTGCCTCTGGGTGCACTCGAACCTCCAAACTTTTCATTAAAAGCCAAGAAAAGTAACCATTTACATTATGTATATCCATAGGCGTACCCAACCAAACTTTTTGATTGTGATAGATTTGGTTACACCCATTGTATTGGGACTTACAAGACCAGTTTGGGAGAGGTTTTCTTGTTTCTATAAACACAAGATGGATACACCTAGAAATGATGTTGATGTATTGTGAAAAATTCACAAAGTCTAATCCTGAGGAAAAAACCCAGCTTTCCTTGTACAGATCAATCCATATATTTTGTTTTCCAGATGATGTAATTAGGCCTTCTTTTTAGGAACTGACTTTGAACCAGTTGGTGTATTATTTTTTAATAAAAGCATTATTCATTGAATTCTAAGGAGAACAAGTGTGAAAATGTTATATCATTTTACAATATCCAAGTCAGAAAGGAATATGCTGTTTTGTTTGCTTGCTGTTGTTGTTAAGAGAGAGAAGATGACTTTAGTTTAGAAATAGAGTTTGGAATGAATAGAAGAAATTTAAGAGAGTTGAAAAGGTAGTTCAGGAGAAGCCAAAAGGAGCAGACAAAGGAGGCTTAGTAAAGCTGGAGGTTTCGTTTTGGAAGTTATATACCTCAGTTGAAAAAAAAGGGCTTGGCTTTGTTTGTGTGGAATTCATTACCGTTAAGAAAAGAGATCTAAGAGTAGTAGGTACCAGATTTCCGGGGAATTAATGATGAGTAAATTGCAAAAAGAGGGAAGACTCCACTGAGATCTTTTTTTTGAAAATGGAATGTGCATAATAACTTATCATATTGTGTCCACTTTAGACTTACATTTTTAACATTACTGAAATTGTGATACATCTTAAAATTGATAGTATCTTACACTTGTGATAGGTTTTTTTCTTTGTGTTATATGAAGTAATGGGGTTTTGTGCTGATGGTCTTTCAGATTTGATTAAATAAGGTGCTTCCTCTATGATTAAGAAGAATAACTAGTTGGGACGCCTTGGGCCGGACAATTAACCTCCAAGAGCCTGAGAGTCTCTGTTTTTAAACTGGGAATAACATAATAGAATTTCATGTAGTTATGGAAGCCAAATAAGATAAATTACATAACAGTGCTTTGTCAAATGCAAAGTGCTACAAACATGTAGAGTTACAATCATCATCATTATTAGTCTTTGGCTAGAGAGGGCTTGCACTTTGGTTAGACGGTAGAGTGTATTCAAACAAGGAAACCTGATTGATTGCTCTGAAATTATTTAAAGCATCTACTAACTATAGGTCATCCTATAAGACATGATAGGATATACAAAACAGTAAAATAACACATAAGATCTTTTCCAAATATAACGATATGTACTGAGATTTCAAGTGTGTTAGTTCTTAAATATAACTCACTGATCATAGAGCTTGTTGCAAAGCTTGGACATGTTCAGTCATTTGAATTATCTGATTAGAGCCATTATTATAAGATTAAAAAAAAATACCAAAGTCAAATTCAATTTTATTTGCAATGCAATACTTCCTGGGTACTTGGCCACTGAATCTAATGGAAGTCTCATTCATTTTCAACTCCCTTCGCTATCCAAGAAAGAAAGCTATCACTTCAAACATAGACTTGTCACCTGTCAAAAACGCGTAGTGCCTGAAGATGTAGTGTAGGAGATAAAGAATCTGACTCCACGGTTTCCAACATCAAAATGGATTGAATGATTGCAGGCACAAAAGGCAGAATTAAGGAACCTTCCTTGGAGACAGCTTTAGTTCGTGACCTTAGGCAACCCACTTAATCTCCTTTCCTCTCTATCTCTCTCTCTGGCACCCAATCTGTAAAATCAGATTTATGATTTCTGCCAGCATATGTGGTTATAAAGCCACAATGCATACATTTTTATTGATAGGAACATAATTTGCATATGTCCTTGCATAAAGGATTTAGGATTTGGTGAAAAATAAAGTCCTATAAAAAATAAATAGATTGAATATTTGTCAATGTTACTGTATTTTCCACAACAATGGCATTGTGGTGACCTGTAAGCTGTCACCTTTCAAATAACGCCCCATGGATAGAGAAATAGAGGAAGAAATTGAGGCCAAGAATAGACCAAGTAAATGGATGAGAACTTACCATGCTGGTAAATACCTTCCTCTTGAAACATATGCGAATAAATACTAGAAATACAGTGAACACTGAGTATATACAAATGAAAAATACCAATCTAAACCCGCTGTCCTAGAGTTGATTCCAACTCATGGCAACACGATAGGATAGAAGAGAACTGCCCCATAAGTTTCCAAGGCTGTAATCTTTATGGAGGAAGACCGCCAAATCTTTCTCTCTTGGAGCAGCTGGTGGATTCGAACTGCCGACGTTTTGGTTAGCAGCCAAGCACTTAACCATTGTACCACCAGGGCTTAGGAAAATAAACATGTGTTGCTGGCTGGGGCCCTCTTCAGTACAAAATTAAGAGATACTGCTATAATAGAAAATGACTTCCTGTGTTATGTCTGTTTGCTTTATCTTAAAATATCAAAATATTTTCTGACATCAAACTTGGCATTTTATAATTACTCCCACATTTGAAAGAAGCAAACATGATGCCAAATTCCAGGGAACTCCTATTAAACTTTCATTTTTGTGATCATTTCCCACTGTCATTGTTTCTTTCTCACCAAGGCCACTTTAGAGATTCTAGTTGTTGCTAATAGAAGATAAAGATAATTCAATTACTCACTCATTACCAGAAAAGTTTTTTTCTTGCTACTTTCACTTTGTAAGGATCCAGCATTAATCTCTTTATATTTTGTAAATTATTGGGAATTGTCAAATACCATATATGACACAGGATTTTAAAAGAAATCTCTGTTTTCATGATAGACATTTAAAAACATTGATGATTGAGTTCCCTGAGCAGAATTATCTTTGTTCAGGGTATTTCTTTTTAAATTCTTCATGGATTTCTCATTGCCAGAAAGCCTCCCTAAGATTTCAGTTCCACCGTGTTAGCCCAAAACTTTCCTTGCTGCCCATATGTACATAAAATTAAGTCCAAATTTATTTCCTCTTCAATATTCTCTGTTATTTGAACTCAAGCTTCCTCTCCAAGGATATCTTCTTTGATTCCTCAGAAGTGAAACTGTGGCTTCAGATCTTGTCTGATCACGGAAAGAGTAACCACTACGTTTGGAGCACTGTATGTGTACTTCCCACATAACTCAATATGTAAGTTTCTCTATATTAAAGGTGAAGGAACTGAAGCTCGGAAAAAATGAAGCAGTTTTCCAGGCTTTTGTAGTTTAATTGGTAGAATGAAGAATTGAATCCTGATCTGATACCAAAATCTGTGTGTCACTCTACCAGCCTAAGCACAGCCGTCAGAATGCCATGTGTGTTTCTATTTTCCATGCTTTGTACACCTGAAATATTGTTTTCTCTCATCCCTACTCCCATCCAAATCTAACCCTTCATTCTGGTTCCAGCTACAAACATTCCCAGGTAGCCAAAGCTGAGCCTCTCAGTCCCTAGTGATCAGTTAGTTTATACCTTGAATATATATATTGACAGCACTCTCATAGGAAACCTAATCTCATGTGGTGATGTCTCTGAATTTGTGATCTTTGTTTCCTTTCATGGACATTACTCCGTTGTGATCTCCAACTGTCCATATACCCTAGTTCTCACAGAAATATCCTAGTTCTGTTCTGGGGAACTAACTCTTCCCTGACTCTATATACTCAGATGGAGTTGAAACCGTCCTCTGTTACAGGTAGGAGTATGAGACTCAGTCCTGTTCAATGAGAGCATACATTTTCCCTGGCCACAGTGATTGGTTCAGAGATAGACATGTAGCTTAATTAGAGCCAACAAAAGGCAATGAGACTTAAGTCTGTAGAGAGGGGTTCTCTTCTCTTGGGACTGTAACAGCAGGGATGATTTGAAGCTTTAACCTAATTGGGACCATTACAAAACATTGAAAATAATGTAGCAGAAGACAAATTGAGATACAGAAAAAAACTCATCTTGATAACAGCTTGAGTCCCTGGATTTTTAGTTACCAGAGGCAGTAAATTCTCTGTTTATTTGGACCAATTTGTGTTGGGTTTCTTATTATCTGCAACTGAAAACCTAGACCAGGGTCCGCAAACTTCAGCCCTCCTGTTTCTGTAAATAAATATTTATTGGAACACTACCATGTCAATTCGTTTATATATTGCTTATGGCTTCTTTTGCATTATCATGGCTGAGTTGAGTAGTTGTGTCAAAGACTATATGGCCTGTAAAACCTAGAGTATTTACTGTCTTGTCCTTTATGGAGAACGTTTGCTGACTTTTGGCTATCACTTCATTAAGATTTAATACATAGTCAAGCATCACTTAATATCCACAATGCATTCTGTAAAATAGGACTTTATGTGATTTGGATGTTGTGTGTACACTGTATCATAGTCTGGTCCTGCTTTTTCTTTAAGCATCTCAAACAAGCTTCCTGCCTTAGCAGTGATCTTCAAGGTGCTGTGGTTGGATTCGCTTTTGTGTTTGGTCCTCAATATGTGGCCATTAGCAATTTCTTCATATCTGATATAGGCCCCTCTAGCAATTTTGTTAGCTTTGTAGATTTCAGCGGAGCCAACCTTTTAACAGCTTGGAGAATTTTTTCTTTCTTTTTGAGGATTGTCATGATTGTTGAGTTCAACATGCCTATATCCCAAGCAATAGCATTCACTGATTTTCCACTTTCATGTTGCTTAATAACCTCTCGTTTCACTTGCAAATTGATACTTGTCCATCGCCTCTTGCTACTGCTGTCACTAGCACTGGTATCACTGCACTGGGGAGCCGTGATGCACTTCACATGGTAATATTTTCAAAAAAATTAAACAGAGAGATAACACCATAACACTCCAGAGATGTGGGATACAAGAGATCAGACCCTGCTGCCTACATGTCTAAGCATAAACTGTTAAATATGGTAAACTTTTTATTTGTAAGTAGGGAAAGTTCATATTAAAACAACAGTAGAAAGCACAGTACAGTACATACATAAGCCAGTAAGAGGCATTTTTTATGACTATGAAGACATACGTATTATAGGTTACACATGTACTGTACCATTATACGAATGGCAGTGCAATTGCTTAGTATACAAGAGACATGATATACAAGTGCTGCATGCGAGAAGCTGTTGTCTTCGCTGCATCTTGTTCTCTGATTGAGATCTCTGAACTCTACTATAACCTTATGGGACCAAGGACGTATATACGTGGTCAGATATTACTGAACGGACGTTATGTGATGCGTGACTGTATTTTTTGTTTTGTCTTCCAAAGTAGACTATAAGCCTTTTTAAGACTGGGATCAAAATATGTATCTCTCATTTGAGTATCTTCCACACACTTTTCACCCCCTTCCCTCCATTCACGTAATTCTTAGCATTTGTTAATGAACAGTGTGGATTCTATACATATTTCTAAATCCACGCTTCTCAAAGTGTGATGTGCATACAGAAGCCAGCCTGTGAACTCTTTGTTACCTGATTACTACAATATAAGAATAGAATAAGGGTACGCATTTAGAAAGTTTAATAGTAATTGGATGTGATGTCTCCCAAGGGTATGATAATTTTCTTCTAGTAACTTATTTTATTGCATTTTACAAAAGTATTATTCTGTGATGGAATAGGAAAAATAACTAGTTACGGCTCACCCTACTCTGGTATGACCTCATTAACATAACAAAAGAAAAACCCTATTTTCAAACAGGGTCACATTCACAGGTACCTACCAAAAACTAAACCCGTTGCCGAGTCAATTCCGACTCATAGTGACCCTATAGGATAGAGTAGAACTGCCCTATAAGGTTTCCGTGGAGTGGCTAGTGGATTTGAACTGCAGACCTTTATGTTTAGCAGCAGAGCTCTTAACCACTGTGCCAACAGGGCTTCTTTCACAGGTACAGGAGTTAGGATTTCAACATATTTTTTTTGGTGGGAGGACACAACGCAGACGATAACAAGCAGGTATTCTACAAATATTTGAAATTTGGTTGAAAATTTCTATGGCGAAGAATATTGAATATACCTTGGACTGCCAGAAGAATGAACAAATCTGTCTTGGAAGCAAGTACAGCCAGAATGCTCCTTAGAAGCAAGGATGGCGAGACTTTGTCTCGAGTACTTTGGGCAGGTTATCAGGAGGGACCAGTCCCTGGAGAAGGACATCATGCTTGGTAAAGTAGAAACCAAAAAAAAAAAAACAAAAAACAGATTGTGTTGAGTCTATTCCAACTCATAGTAACCCTATAGGACAGAGTAGAACTTCCCCACAGGGTTTCCAAGGAGTGGCTGACGGATTTGAACTGCCAACCTTTTGGTTAGCAGCCAGAAGACCCTCAATGAGATGGACTGCCACAGTGGCTGCAACAGTGGGCTCAAGCTTAACAACGATTGTGAGAATAGCATGGGACTGGTCAGTGTTTTGTTTTGTTGTGCATATCAAAATCGATTTAATGGCACCTAACAACAAAAACAGCAACCAGTTTTGGGGGATAATGAGTTCCTAACAATAGAGAAACTATCAAGTCGGAGCACCTTTGGCAAGCTCTCTCATAAATGCAAAGGAAACCTGTTCATTTCAAAAAAATCCCCAAGTGCTTGACACATACATTCTAAAATTCCCTAGGAAAACATTGCACAATTACTGGCTATTGACATTAAAGATTTTGGTGTTTCTGTGTATTAAGGGCCACAAAAAAGTTATTTTTATGTATCTTCTTTATGCCACCAGGGCATTCAAAGAAACATGGAATCAAAACACCATCACCCTACACCATACTAATCAATGCAAAAATCCAGTGTCTCTGATATTGACAAATCAGCTTTGGGAAAACACTGTCAGTGATGTTACCTTCAAACAGGATGGACGACATAAACTTGTTGAGTCTCCTACAGAAATTGGGCCTCGTGCCCACAGAGCAAATTGACAATCTTTTCTAAGAATTTCTAACTATTCAGTGGTTTGTGACTTAATATTGTAATCATACTCTAAGTTTAAATTCATTTCTAATATGATCCTCAAGAAGGTTGAAATCCTCATCTTACAGGTGTTTATATATTCATCCCAGAGCAAAATTGTTACCTCAGCGTTATGGCTTAGAACATAAATCTACCAAAGCCAGAAAACTCAACATCACTGCTCCCAGAGCAATTATAACTTAGCCTCTTACACCAAAATCGCTTTTTATTTGATTAGATATAATCTGAGCTGGGTCTTTTCTCAGAGTTTACATAAAATAAATTTCTTCAAATGAAAAAATGTGATGACTTTTTAATTTGTTTTTAAAATTTTTTGCTAATACTAGTTGACCAACAATTTTTAAAGCAATATATTTAATGAAGAAGGTATAGTGGGATTTTAAACTTATAAATTAAATCTCCAGTAATGAGGGATGAAGTAGAAGAAAAAGAGGGACCAAATGCTTATAATTTTGCAGGAAATAAAACACCCATATTTTTATTAAGTCTTAGTCCAACAGCAAGTCCATTTACTAGTGTTCTTCACATTTTGTAGCCATAAATATCTGGGAGCTTGTAAAAAATGAAGAATCTTTGACCATACCCCCAGAAATTTTCATACATTTGATCTAGAATGTGGTCAGTAATTTGCATTTTTACAAGCCCTTCAAATGATTCTGATACAGGTGGATTAAACAATGCTCCTGTAATTTTTCTTTTTAGTAGACTAATAAGAGGGCAGTGACAGGTCAGTGGTAGAAGTCTCGCCTTCTATGTGGGAGACCAAGGTTCAATTCCCAGCTAGTGTACTTTAAGTGCAGCCACTACCCATCTGTCATTGGAGGCTTGTGTATTGTTGTGATGTTGAACAGACTAAGACAGACTAGGAAGCTGGCCCTGTTGATACGCTTATGAACAATCAGCCAGTGAATAAATACCTTATGGATCGCAGCAGTCTCATCCCATTGTGCATGGGGTCATCATGAGTTGGAGGCTGACTCCAAGGTTTAGTAGAATTAGTCCTTTTGCCAAAACTTGTATTTAACATATATAAACAGAGATTACAATGTATGCATACATATATATAGACATTGCTCTCAAAGAACATTCTAGAAATCAGAAATTATACTTTTTTTAATGTATTAACATATGGCATCTACCCAGTAATAAAGAATTTCAGGTACTCAGAAAGTCTTTACACGACTAAGATGTCATTTTTTATTTTGAAAGTAGATCTTTTTTGCACAGTTATACAATTTTTTTAAAAAGGAAATTACCCCAATGAAATAGTTTGGAAATGAGTATAGCTGCTTGGCTTGCTATATTTAAAAAAAAAAATTATATATAATAAATCAACTTTGTGAATTCTCTTTTGGAATACAACACCAAATGTCCTTAATACTCAAGAGCACCATAAAGCCAGTAGTTAAATAGATCTTATTAGATTGCTCATGGAATAGATACTTGTAAATTTTTTTTCTTAAAGAATATGAATGGTAGAATTGCACTAATTGCCAGCAGATTTACATTTTTTTGAAAATGAAATTGTACTCTCATCAGGCATTATATATATTGAGCAAGAAAGGAAAGGCCAAGCTGGATAATATTCTTTGGAAAATTGCTGTTTAAGCTCTACCAAGACATTATGGTTTAGCTGATAAATGCTAAGTGTAGTATTTTGCATAAATATTCCACAGTATTGAATGTATTTTTTTTTTTCCTGCCTGTAATTAGAGCTTTGATTTACTCAGAGAAAGAATAGCTATGGGATAGTAATTAGAATGCATGCCATATAATTGTCAGAATATATACTCAATTTCTTGATTAAGGAGTCCCTGGGTGGTGTAAACGGTTAAGGGCTCTGTTATTAACCGAAAGGTTGGTAGTTTTGTATCCACCCAGAGTTGTCTCAGAAGAAAACCCTGGCAATCATATCCATTGAAAATATTTTGGAGTGCAGTTCTACTCTGAAACACATTGGGTCTCCATAAATTGGAATTGACTGGATGACAACTGTTTTGGTTTTTCGGGGGGTTTTCTTGATTTAAAAAAAAAAAGAAAAAGAAAGAAGTAATGGCATACACACACACACACACACACATACTTGCTTGGAGGAAATTACAAAGTATTTTTAGATAAAATATTAGCAATAGACACCTTACTTCTATAGCTTCATTTAAATTAAACATGAATTTATAAAATTTAAGTTTCATATCTGAACACAACCTACTGAATATTTCTATAGGAGAGGAAAATTTCTTAAACCGTATTATTTTGTGCAACATTCCTGGAAATTTGTGCTTTTTTTTTAAAAAAAAAAAAAAGCTGTCATGAAGCAGATCAGTCATTCTTCTCTGCTTTACACCAGGGAGTGTTGGGACTGGTGCAAACATCTGAATGCATTTGTGGCCCATGCAGGCAGTACATTTCTTGTAGTGGAACATTTGGACAAACTTTTCAGCTTTCACGTCTAGATGTACTTTACATGTTATCCTGTTGGGGCAAAGAATCAGCAAATCTAAGGAGAAGTATCTGAATTAGTCCAATTCTAATTTCCTTCAAATAGATCTATTTCCGAGCAAATAGATGTTAATAAATAGATGTTAATGATTAAAAATTCACATTTTGTTTGTTTTTTTCTTGGGTAAACCAAGGTACACTGGTAAAATGCTTTGTACTTCCACCAGGCCATGCTGTATTTTTTTTTTTGTACCCCTAAACTAATTCCCATGGGAAAGTGGAACCAGAAACTATCTTTGATGTATTTTATAATATTATATGTAATGCAATGTGAAGTTTGCCATGATTAACTTATTTGGAAATCCCTTTCTGAAATGATAATAAGATAATTTCAGAGTTAAACTACCTATTTCAAAAACTGAGAATTTCTTCTCACATTTCTTTATGGTTTAACTCCCCATCCCCCTACATATGCAAAGTTATTCACCGTATTTACATCGTCATCATCATTATATAATTTTACATTCTTCTTCTTTAAATTGTTTCTAAGAACTTCTACCTCACCAAGTAATGTGATCCTAATTAATAATGCAGCTGCACAGCACTTTAGAGTTTATAATGTATAATTTTTTTCCAATATAAAATTAAGCAATTTGGAAAATTATAAAGTAAATATGAATATTAAATCAGCCCAATTTCTACCACTTAGCACTCTGTAATTTAAAAGTATTTTCCATTTATCACAGCACTGATCCTTTTAATTACAATACCAAGTAGTTATTAAAAGTAAATTTGCCATTTATTGGTAGATGATAAAATAAGGGACAAGATGGGCAAGGACTATTTGGTAATGACTTTAGTATAAAAATGTCTTTGTGTTGTATTTAAGACAAGGCAGATGGCTTCAGTTTAATTGGATAGATAATTAATTCTGTTTTTGAAGGTTAGATGCTGCTGGGTGTAATATGTTACTTTTAGTCACAATAATGATGGCTTTGCAGGAAGAAAACAGTGATGCGTCTGAGGAGTTGCATGTAATTCTTAAAACTCTAGTTTTTAATAGAATTGTCATCTGAACTGAGAAGGAGAAAGTGGAGGAGGAGGAGAGAGAATAGGACAAAGAGAAGGAGGAGGAGAAATGTACAAATTATAAAACAGGCCAAAGAATGATTCTGGAATATTCCATATACAGCATCTGATTTATACAGTGTTACTTGAGTATAGTTTAAACCTTATACTAGGATGTATTTTGCTACTTTGTCACATTAGGCTATATAAATCCTGCATTTGGGTGAACTTCCATAATTAGATCCCCTAGAGTCTCTAAATGACTACTCACCAAAATGTAATGAGATAATGTTGTCTTCTGAGCAATCTAAATTTGTTTTTTACAATATATCAAACGGAAGTCTATTAGAAAATGTAACGAGGAGAAAGAATGCAAGTAGTTTCTCTCTGTGCACTTTAGAAAGTGTTGATAATAAAAATCTTAGTTTTTTAAAGGGCAACAGATTTACCTACAAGTTAAGGGTCTACCGAAATATGCACTGGTGTACCAGGGTAGTCACAAAATAGTTTCAATCCTCCTATATAGCCAAATTGCCAACATGTCTGTTTATACAATATAAGCTGACATGGCGTCCACCGAGACCGTGGAGCTGGAGACCACATCAGCTGAACCTTGTCATGCTTTGCCAAAAGAAAACAATGCACTGCTCAACCTCAGAGACACAAAGTCTCTTTTTGATTTAATTCCAACTCAGCTCAGCTCTTTGGCATAAAATAAACCTTTTTGAGGGCATTCTGTAATAACAATCATTTCCCAGGTTTGTTGTAATCGTAATTCTCCACAAGACCTCAGCAAGCCTAAAAAGTATTTCCAAATCTTTCCTGGAGGAACAGGCTTTTCTCTATATCCACTCTGGGAGAGAGCATACCTGTACTTGTTGAAGTCGATTTTGCATTTGAAAGTTGTAAGGACAGGCTTATTATTCTCCCTTTTCTTTTTAAAAAAATTCATAATGCTCATCTTTCTGTAATTTAAAGACTACAATTGCTTTATTTCTAAGGCTTTATTTCAAAACTCAAATTGGGGGTGGTTCTAGAATTTAAACAGCTTTTATATATTTGGCAAATACGCAAATGAAGGGATTGGGGGGCTTGCGTTGCTACAAAAGTGAAATAAAGTCACAAACCATGAAAACTCAAGATCAAATGAACAATAAAGAGAGGCAGTGGCAGCGTGACAGGGAGAGAAACTGAAGGAGGTTATGATTATTTACCCTGGCAGAGAGGACAGAACCACGAATAATGGTATGGAATGCTAAAACGGAGCGGGAGAGAAATTCTGATAGAATGTGGATGAAAAATGTTCTGACAGAGAGAATTGGATTCAGAAGTACTGTCCTAAGGGAAATGGTGGAAAATCCATTACTCAGTACATGTGTAACGGTACAGGACCCAGCCCTGAAACTGGGTTGTAGATGGTGATTCTCTGTCAGCTCCCTGGAGAATAGAGTGAAGAGGCTTTTGGAGCTATCTTATTTCTGTCATTATTTTGACCACTTCCAAATATCTTATTATTTTTGAACTAATGAGATTGGAAAAGGTGAAACTTAAGGAACTTTATGTCAAAAAAAAAAAAAAAAAGCATATAGTATGTAATATTGATAAATTTAAAATAGTTATAAGATCATATTCCTACACTTTTGGTGGCAATTTAAATTAATATAATTGGTTTGGAGGGTCATTTGCAATGATCAAAATAAAATGTGCATATCCTTAGCTTCAGCAGTTTCGTTTAATTGTTAAGTTTTTTCAGAGCCTTTAATATGCCAAACACAACTAAGAATAAACAAGAAGGAAATAGATTAGGTAACAGTCCCCAAACCAATTTGACTCTAGAGCCCTTTTTTGGCAAAGCTTTTCCTGGAATAACTGTTCAGTGGAACATTATTTGGAAAAAACTGGTCTGAGGAGAAAGCAATATTTGTGAATGGGAATGCTTATGAATTAGCTTCTACTGGCTCCAAGGTGGGTGGAAGGACCCAGTACAATGGCATTCAATAAGTACATGATAAATGAATAAATAAATGAATGATGCTGTTCATCTGATCCCCATAACAACCTTATGAAGTAGGTATTATGATCCCATTTTTAAAAATGAAGGCAGTCAGAGGTTGAGTCATTATTCCAGAATTGTTGGTTGTTGTTGTCAGTTGCCATAGAGTCAAGGCTAACTCGTGGCAACCCCTTGTAAAACAGAAGGAAACATTGCCCTGTCCTGTGCCATCCTCACAATCGACAGCATGCTTGAGTCCATAGCTGTGTTCTGTTGTGCCAGTCCATCTCACGGAGGTTCTCCCATACCATCACTGGCCCTCTACTTCATCAAACACCATGTCTTTCTCCAGCAATTTTTTATGATGTGTCCAAAATAAGTGAGTTGGACAATGTTCTGTTGTAATTTGTTAAGGTCTTCACTGGCTAATTGTCAAAAGTAGATCACCAGGCCTTTCTTCCTAGTCTGTCTTAGTCTGGAAGCTCTGCTGAATCCTGTCCACCATGGGTGACCCTGCTGTTATTTGAAATACCAGAGGCATAGCTTCCAGTATCATAGCAACACGCAAGCCACCACAGTATGACAAATGGACAGATGGATGGTGGATTCCAAAATTAGACTCCTATAATTGGTAGGGAGTCCCTGGGTAGTGCAAACAGTTAAAGCACTAGTCTGCTGACCCAAAGGTTGGCAGTTCAAGTCCACCCAGAGTCACCTTATAAAAAAGGTCTGATGATCTACTTCTGAAAAATCAGCCATTGAAAACCCTATGGAGCACAGTTCTACTCTGACACACGTGGGGTTGCCATTAGTTGAAGTCAACTTCAATAATAATAATGTTTTTGTTGTTGTTAGTGCCATTGAACTGATTCCCACTTATAGCGCCCCTGTGTACAACAGAACGAAACACTGCCCGGTCCTGTGTCATCCTCATGACCACTGTTATGCTCGAACCCACTGTTGCACCACTGTGTCAATCCGTCTTGTTGAGGGTCTTCTTCTTTTTTCCTGACCCTCTACTTTACCAAGCTTGATGTCCTTCTCCAGTCCCTCCTGATAACATGTTCAAAGTATGTGAGACGTAGTCTCCCCATGCTTGCTTCTAAGGTGCCTTCTGGTTGTACTTCTTCCAAGACAGATTTGTTTGTTCTTTTGGCAGTCCATGGTATATTCAGTATTCTTCGCCTCCATCACAATTCAGAGGCGTCAATTCTTCTTCAGTCTTGCTTATTCTTCACCCAGCTTTTGCATGCATATGAGGCAATTGAAAACACCGTGGTTGGGCCATGACCACCTTAGTCTTCAAGGTGACATCTTTGCTTTTTAACACTTCTAAGAGGTCTTTTGCAGCTCATTTGCCCAATGCAATGCATCTTTTGATTTCTTGACTGCTGCTTCCATGGGTGTTGATTGTGGATCCAAGTGAAATGAAATCCTTAACAACTTTAATCTTTTCTCCATTTATTGTGATGTTGCTTATTGGTTCCGTTGAATACCAAAGAATATCAAAGAAGAATAACTATATTCACCATCTTAAATCCAGATGGTGAACATAGGTATTTTTCTTTGGTATGTTTTGAGGGAACATTGCAGTTAAAAAATTTCAATATGCATGGAGCAAAATATTACAACAAAAAGCTGTTGATAAACATATCAAAGTCATAATTCTAAGAAAATCTAAAGTCTAAGCAGAAAACATTAGGTATTTTAAATTTACTAAATGCATTTAATAAATAAATGGATAAAATAAAACAGTGAGGATTCACTTAGTCACGGGAGAAAGATGTGGCAGTCTGCTTCCACAAAGTTTACAGCCTTGGAAACCCGCTAGGGCTGTTCTACTCTGTCCTGTAGGGTTGCTATGAGTTGGAATCAACTTGATGGCAACAGGATTATTCACTCACTGGCCAATCCACATCAGACACTTCGCTCACATTCGTTGAGTTCTCACAATGGCTCGGTAAAAAATAGTTATACTTCTGCTTTATGGATAAACTAGCTCAGACACAGGGCTATTAACATATTAAAGTTGAACAACTTGCCCAAGGATCCTCAGTGATTAAACTGTAGGTCTGAGATTTGAACTCAGATCTAATGAGTTCCCCAAATTTCCAATTCTTTTAATTATAGAGAGTTGTATTATTGGGGTGTGGGGAGGACCTTTAAAGTGAAAGTCAAGGAGTGCCACCGTGATGTTAGTACAGATGAACTTTTGTGATCTCAGGTTAATAGGCTTTAAGTTTGACCTGGGTTAGCATTGCTTGTGCTGGGGGGTGGCGTGTATGTACAGGGAGAGTGTATACATGTTGTGTGTGAGAGAGAAGAAGAGAAGAGGGCAGAGAAGGGGAGGAGAGAAGTGAAGAGAGAGGAGATGGTTTTGTTTTATAAGAGGCCATTTATCATGTATTGTTAATGTTTATTTTGAAGGGAGATGGCCAATGACCCATTCTGTGAAAGGTAATAAATTAATGGTGGTAAATTTTCAGAGCTGGAATCTCTCTTTTGTAATTGTGGGCATTTCATTCAAAAGTACATCATGCATCTTAGCTCCCACATTTTAAATTAAATTTCCTTATTACTTTTTAAGTAGCTTGTCATGGATTATTGAGTATTTACTGTATGTTCATACTGTAATTCTCTGAAATGACATACAGTAATTGCTTTAGCTACTGCATCTGATGTCTAATTACTGTAAATTCATGTAAAGAAGTAATTAAAATGGGAGGAAACAAATAAACAAACAAACAAAAACCTTTTTCCCTCTAACTTCATATTACAGATTAAGCACAGGATGCTAGTTCTATCCCTGATTTTTAGTAAAAACAAATAAACTCACTCGCAAGGAGAATGATAAACAAGCTGCAAGGGTAAACGTAATCTAAGATGTGGCTTGCTCACGTGTTCCAGCTACAGTTCCACTGGAGATGGCAGAATGACACTGAACCTGATCACCAGCTGGGATCATGACATTGATTTGTGACCTCAGGCTGTACCCTTCTATACCCTAAAGGCAAGCCAAGGCTTTCTCTGTTCATACATGTTCCTCTTCTGCCTTATAGTTCTATTTAGAGTAAAACAGGACATCTCAAGATATTTTGCATAAAGCAGGCCTCTCGAAATTTCTGGTCTAGTTGTACAGGAGGAAAAAAAAGCCCATATAAGGGTCACAGAAACACATTATATACAAACATTGTGTTCACTTTTGCAGAGTCAGCTTATTTTTTAAGTGATTTGCACACCAGCAGTCCTTACAGTTTTGTAAATTATTAAGAGCAAGATGGTGCTAGAACTCTGTTGTACAAACCTGGTAGCAGGGATGGGGTCTATTTTAACATCAAAAACAGCAGCACTACACTAGTTAGGCAATGCCAAAAATCCTCAAATAGTGTTTTTCCATGGGAAAAAGAATCACAGCAGGAGGGACTTAAAGCAAGATCTGAAATTAAAGACTGCATTATTCCTCTCATCCTTCCAAGGGCAGGTGAACTCAGAGGGGCATTTTCAACTACTGAGATAATAATAAAGGCAGACACAAAGAGCCCATTGCAGTCTTGCTGCTGTAAAGTTTAAGTTGATCCAATCTTTTTCTGACCTTTTGAATTGCCAATTGGAAAAACACACACAAATGGCCCTCAGCTGAGAAGCAGCTCAGTGAGAGTTCTAGACAACCTGTGGTCACCCACTTGAGCAAGGAGTTTGAAAAGGAACAAGATCTGTATTCTGCTTCTCAGAATGGGCTACTTTCCACTCAGTGGTTTGGTATGAAAGTGTGTCTAGACCTGCCATCAGGTCTAAACTAGACTCCATTATTTACCTCCCTTTTATGTACGATATAAATACTCTGCTACTCCCACAAGCTGGCAAATCTGACACTACAAGAAGCCAAGAGTCTGAACTGATCAATTCACTTCATTAATGCGAACAAAGTTGCCATTTTGTTTCTGTTAGAACTAGGTAAAATTCATACTACAACATCAAGGGAAAGTGTCCCTTAGTGAAACTGAAGACATGGAGGGGAAAAATCTTTGAGATTCTGTGGCAGTGCTTGGAAAACTTTTAGATTTATAACTCTTTCTTCTTTTTCAGATGTTCAATGTATGAACTTTAAAAACATCCATCTCCCAATCATACATGTTTCTCCTCATGAATTCTGTTTTTCAATTCCCTGAGGTAACCCTTTGAGGCACATTCTTGTATCTCCTAGGGTTTTCTGGACTATGGTTCAAAATTATTGCTTTTTTTTTTTTTTACTGATTCACTTATCGTCTATTAGTATGTTTATTCATTTGTTCAATCAACAGATACTTTTATGTGCCAGGCACTGTGTTAGGAAATTAAATTTTGCTTAAGGCCAGGGGTTGGCAGGCACCTTCCCCGAACACATTTTAATCCAGAAAGTAACCATTAGAAAGAAGACTTCCGAGATAACCTGGTTGGATAGAAATGCCCATATAGTCCTTTGCTTCTGTTTGTTACAACTTATAGGTTTTATGTCAGAAAGGACCAGTCACCGCTAGGGTAGTCAACAATCTAGCTCGTTATTTTCTATAGTTTGTCAGATAGCAAATAGGTATCTTGAGTTTGGTAAAAATATATGAATAAGGTTTGATGTATCCATCTTCATGACAGGAGAAGAATCATTAGAAAAATAATAATAGCTGGTACTCTTTGAGATATGTACTATTCTTATTTCTGAGATATGAGATATTTACAGGAGATATTTACTATTATTATTGCTATTTTACAGAGGAGTAACCTGAAACACAGAAAGGTTACATAATTTACACAGGTCACACAATGGTGGTAGATGGTAATGATGGGATCTGAAACCAGGCAGATTAGCTACCCTGCCTGAATTCATAATCACTGCCTTGTATTGGCTCTGAAGATAAAAAGAAAAAAAAAAAACAAAACTCATTGCCATTGAGTTGATTCTGACTTGTGGTGACCCCATGTGTGTCAGAGTAGAACTGTGCTCTACAGAGTTTTCAGAGGCTGTAATCTTACAAAAGTAGATTGCCAGATCTTTCTTTCATGATGCCTCTGGATGGATTTGAACCACCAATCTTTTGGTTAGCAGCCTAGCACAAACTGTGCCACACAAGGACCTGGCTCTGGGGATATAACCTATTAACTACCTATTAAAGAGAGACTAAACCTGTAGAAGCAACAACAAAAGGGCCAGTTCTTAAAGTCAGTAAGGTGGTAGCTGCAAATTTAAATGAATTTGAGAGAATCGAGAATAGTTACTTTACCCTTCTCTTCTCTGAACATCCCTCTTTCCCCACCAGCCCATACAACTCCACATTAAAACATATTTTCTCTATGTAAACAAAAAGTGTACTTCCAGCATTAGAGATTAATTTCTGTATTGTAAGCTTTAATACGCTATTCATAAGAGCAACATAATATGCATTTTAATTTAGGATAAACTGATTTTGAATTATTTTGATATAATCTAACTAATACTTATTAAACAGATACTGTGTTATAGTCACTGTACTAGAATCTGTGTGTGTGCCTAGGAGCTTGAATGTACTCACAGACAACATGCAAAGATGAACAACGTAGAACCCTAGCTGTTGAGGATTCCACAGCCTCTCAAGGACCCAAGTTCAGCAATATATGTGATTGAATGGGAAATATTCTCAAAATAAAAGCAGCAGCATATTATGCCATTTGAATAGGGAGAGTCTGATTTTGCCTGAAGATGGTAGTTGACAGGGGTAGGAAGTAGGGTAGGCTTCATAAAGAAGATCAAATTTGAATTCTACGCTAAAAGATTTTGTGAGGTGTGAGGAAGTATGTCAGGGTAAGTCTGAGGATATGGCTAGTCAGAGGGTGAGGCTGAAACGACTCCCATAGTTTGATTGCATCTCTGCAAGTCTCATGGTCTTGTTTTCACAATGCTTTAATGTGTTTCTATCTGTATCAGTCAGGGGCCATTTTCAAATAACAAACCATTTTAGCTAGTTTGATACAGTCAAATATGTGCTTATAGAATTGGTCAACAGATTGGAACAGCAAGCTCCAGAGTGGACCTCCAAGAATAACTCTCTAACAATGCAATAGAACTGGCCTGTCTAGGGAATTGCTTCCCCTGCCACCATAAAGAAACTGAGGAACTAAGAAACTGCTGAGTCCACCTTAGCTCTGGTCTGGGTATCAGGAAGCCACTAATCCAAATGTGTTGGATTCAGAGTCACACTGTGCTAGTCAGCTTACACACAAGCCAATATGGCTTTCTGAGCACTGCTTTAGTTCCCATATAACTCAGTTCTGAAACCAGGTTTTACAATATACTGAACATAACTGGCAGAACCTAGTAACATCTAGAACCTTCCTTGCAAGCGAGCCTGGGCAATGTGGTTTTTACCTTTCTAGGCTCTGAGGTGCAGGAAGGGATTTTAAAAGGAATCTGGTATAGATGACCAGCGAGCCAATCTTCTGCCACACCATTACTGTCTGAGAAGTCATCCTATCAACATATTTGCCTGAAAGCATTTGAAATGGGGTCATTTTTGGAGAGCCTCTTCTAGCAAGTAGGGGTGTAGGAAACTGAAGAGTCTGTAAAATAGGCATGTCACATGCCACAATAGACATTACTGAGTGATCCTTGTACTTTTTCCACTGAGACCCACCAAGTAAACTCCAAATACTTTTCCACCAGTCTTCCAAAGAGTCACCTCCAATCAAAGTTGGCCCACTAGGTAAAAATCTATTTGCCATTTCTGGCCAAGGACATGGAGTACGGAAAGACAGCCAGAGGGAGTCAAAATATGGTAGAGGTAAATTGGGAGTTCTGGAAAAACAAAGGGCAAAGAGGCACCTTTTCACAATTTTATTTCAGGCCAACTCCAGAAAGAGTTATTGTTTAAACTAGTAAAACTATTTATACCTTCCTCACTCAAGCAACATTATTTCTGCAATCTTGGCTAGAATTCTATGTAGCAATAGAAAAAGTGGCATTATAACCTAGACAGAACGAATGCATCTAACTTAACTATGCTGCATAATTGCTGGCAGTGAGCTGCATTCTTGCAATTAGGGCTCATCAGCTAGCCTGGCAGCTTCCCAGTACAATCCTGGTGCACTCCATTGAGCCTGGGGAGAGAGCCAGGGTGCAGGGGCTGGGCAACATTGTCAGTCTGCTTTCATTTGAGTTACAAGAGGAGGGACGTCTGGGCCATGTGGGTAATTGTTTGTTTGCTTTTTGTCACATTTGGAATCAATGTAAATAAACCCCGTCTGTAAAAGAGAAAGCAAAAGCCCAAAGCACCTGGAGTGTTTTGATGGAACTCAGTAAACTGAAAGCTTGTTGGCAGCCATGAGGGGGAAATGACAAATGCTGCACCAGTGGGAGCAGGAAAATGGATTGAATGGTCACTCTCTGATGGTGCTCCATTTTGCAATTCTCTTGAAAGATAAAGGACCCATTAAGACAGTGCCTGGAATGGAAAGAAAAGGCAACGTGCATATAAGAAGTTATTAAATTGCTCCGTATAAAATACAAAATATGTACGTTTAAAACAAAATGAGTTGACATTAAGTAATTTGTCAAAGAGGAAAATAAATTGAAGGGTTTACACAGGCATAGAATACATGTTCATAATAGAGAAAAAATATCCACTTATAAGAAAGTGACACAATCTGCCTAGTGTGGGGTAGTGGTTCCAGAGCTCCTGTACAGGAGAGGCTGGGCTTAAGTGCAGGGATCTGACTGGTGTGATAATTAAGGGACTTACCTTGTCATACCTTTGCAGAGCTTTTTGCATAAGAAACAAAAACAAAAACAGTTGCCTATATCAAGAAATGGAGGAGTGGGGCTTATGTGAGGCACTTCTCTTGCTTCTTAACCCATCACTGAACATCCCGTTGGTCGGCCACTGTTAGTGATGTAGCTTGAGAATATGGAAAAATTGTAGATTGCACCAACTTATCTCCATAAGTCTCAGACTTCCCTTTTGTTAACCTTTACTCTTTCTATAAGGAGTCCTGGTGGCCCAAACAGTTAAGTGCGTAAATGCTCGACTGTTAACCAGTCGAAAGGTTAGCATTTTGAACCCGCCTAGCGGCTCCATGGGAGAAAGACTTGGTGATCTACTCCCATAAAGATTACAGCCGAGAAAACCTGTATAGCACAGTTCTCCTCTGTCACATGGAGTCGCTATGAGTCGGAATGAGCTCCACAGCACCTAACAACACTTTCTCCATAAGAAGGCCTGTGCTTCTGTGTCCTTCCTCTTCAGAAGCTCAGGACCCTCTTACTCCATGCCTTCATATCTCATAAATTATTCTCTTTTCTGGAAATAATCCAATATCACTTCTGTGTACCTTGTTGTAAAAATATGACCTAGAATATTTCTCCTAGTAGTATTTATATTTACAGAAATTATGAATGATATATTTTAACTCTTTTCATATATGTATCAGTATTAACTTTTCCTTCTTTCTCTTCACAAGGAGTTTTGAGCAAATATGATGTGTCATACTCTGAGGTAACAGAGAAAGTAAGGCACACACATTACCTTCAAGGAGATCACAGTGTAGTGGGAGAATGACAGGTAAGAAAAATTCACAGTATTGGTGCTGTGTTTGAGATAGGAGTTGGGTACTAAGAGGGAGTAGGGAAGAAACACTTTATCCTGCCTAGAGGGATCATCCAGGAGGTGATATTTGAATTGGATCTTAGACTGAACAAGGTTAAGCCAGTGAAGGAGAGAAAGGTGGGTCTGTCAGAGGTAACTTCAGATTGGAAGGAACAGAAGTCATAGGCAGACAGTGAGTGTTTCTGTCCAGTCGGGGGTTCTGTGGAGAGGCAAGAGGGAAGTTCAGATATGTAGACCAGCGCTGGATCAGAAAGTGTTGTATGTGCCTTCTTGAGAAGTTCTGACATTGTTCTAAAGGTGATGGAAAAACAACTGAAGAATTTGGAGCAGGAGAAAGGTTGAAGAACACTCTGTTGTTTCTTCCTCCACGGGCATTGGTGCCTGAAATTCCGACCACGACATCCCTTGACTGTATAAAAAAGCAATTGTTTTTGAGGTACATCAAGTGTTATTAGACCTAAACTAAAGGTGTTGGGGTGGATGACCTGTGAGAAGTCCTGGGTAAATCAGTTAAACCAGTTTCTTTACTACAGAACTGCACAGAGCCTTCATTATGCTAATGTACATAAATTACTCCAAAAGGGGAGATTTGCAATGAAATGGAATTAGAAGAATTGATTTTCAGAGAAAAACACATTGAAAGTCATAATTTCCAGGAAGCCCTTTTAGAAGCCCAATTACTTTATCTAGGATTTTTAACCTGTTAGTTCTGAAATGAATGAGATTCCGAAGGGTACCTTTTGCATTTAAACTTTTAGTTTTTAAAATTTTAAAACAAACTCAAGGATAGAGGGATTAGTATCGTGAATCTCTGTACACTATCTCCAGATTCAATAACTGGAGATTCACATTTTGCTATAGTTTTTCCATTTGTCACTTCCTCTGTGTTTCGCTTTGCACTGCTATACACTTTAAAGCAGTATGGTCCTTAGAAAACATAAATGTCTGGTGGTCTCACTTTTAGTGATGCAAAGATTGATCTTTGGTTCCAGTGGTGGTTCTGATCCTCCTATTGATAAGCTCCCCATCAACTTTTTAGCACTAATATTTCATTTAGTTTTAGCACCATTATGTTATCACTGGTTGAAAAACAGTGATTTTTCTCTTTTGATCATTTCTTCTGTACTTTTGTTACTGGAATTCTTATGTGAAGGCTTTCCTTTATCATTTTGGGCTACTTAGTTATTTTGAAATAATAATAATGGAAACACATTAATTGCTCCCTTTAATTTCCTTTTTTTTTTTTTAGAAAGTGATTGGTACCTTAGTTACTTCCAATTGTGGACCAATAAATTTTTGTTTTGTTAAGTTTGTTTGTAGCTTGTGCTTGCTCATTCTCTCTTCTCTCTCTTTTGGAGTACAGTTTAAACTCATAGATTTTTATGCATTCATGCATTCAGTGTGTTTTATTCGATTGTAATCATTCGTTTGATGCTCAAATTGTTCTACCCAAACCACTTTCAATCTGCTTCATGCACACTTTTAATATAACCCCATTACTCTTTGACACTTCTTTTATTTGGAGCCATCAAGATTCCCCAGGCTTGTACATTCAGACGGGAATCAGCCATTTTTTATAAGGAGCCTTGGATCCTTTTATTGAGGAAGGATGTTTAGGACCTCCTCCTAGGCACATGAGGGTATTTATTGTTTCTAGGTGCCCTGCTCTGCCTAAAGTAACCTTTTTCAAAGTTATTACCATTAGCTTTTGGTTTATCCTCTTTGCTTCTCTTTTCAAAAATAAGAAAATTTCTGTATAAATTTGTGCTTTCTGCATTTCTTACACAACAATGTCATGTTATATTCAGTGTTCTACCACTTGTTCTTTTTTTTCACCCGACTATTGAGATATTCCTGAGATTATTCGATATTGGTATGTGGAGCTCTTCTTCATTCATTTCTGCAGTTTCATAATACTCTGTTTTGTGGGTGGACTGTAGTTTACTCAGTTGACATTTGGCATTATTCCTGTTTTTTGCTATTACTAATAATGACACGAAGAATAACCTTGAATACAAATCATATTGTATTTTTTAAGTGTGCCTTTTTGTATTTGGTATATTTTAAGTGGTTGTTGTTAGGTGCTGTTGAATCAGCCCTCAACTCATAGTGACCCCACGCACAGTAGAAGGAAACGATGCTCATTCCTGCACCATCCCTAGAAATAGGATTGTTGATTCAAATGGGATATGTGTGTATTATTTTGGTAAGTATTATCCAATTCCCCTCCCCAGGATTACACATTTTGCATTACCACTATCAAACTATGACCAAGCCTGTTACCTCACAGCCTTGACAACAGAATATGTTGTCAAACTTAAAAAATTTGGTGATTTGCTGGAAGAGAAATGGTACCTCAGTGAAATTTTAATTGAGATTTTTCTTATTTTGAATGAACTTAAGCATGCTAACATATTAAGGGGTATATGCATATATTTTTCTGGAAAACTGCTTGTTGATAGGTTTTGAGAAAGAAAACTTTTAATAAAGGAGAAAGAGGCAGATAAATTTGAGAGTATGACAACTAACTCTCAACCTTCAAATGTTGAACTAATTTCCCTGCCGCAACCCATTTCTCCAAATTAAAATACAGAGAAGGAGAAATAGGAGACCCTCAAGGTGGACTCTTAGTAACCAGGAGGCATATAAAGGTCACCAGAGTTTAAAGAACAATATCCCTTAGGTGAAATTACTCAATCTTACCTTCTTTCCCTTCTGTCATGGATTGAATTGTGTTCCCCCCAAAATAACTGTCAACTTGGCTAGGTCATGATTCCCAGTATTGTGTGATTGTCTACCATTTTGTCGTCTGATGTGATTTCTCTGTGTGCTGTAAATCCTGTCACTATGATGTAACGAGATGAATTAGTGGCAGTTATATTGATGAGATCTACAAGATTAGTGTCTTAAACCAATCTCTTTTGAGATATAAAAAAGAGAAGTGAGCAGAGACATGGGGACCTCATACCACCAAGAAAGCTGCGCTGGGAGCAAAATGCGTCCTTTGGACCTGAAGTTCCTGCACTGAGATGCTCCCAGACCAAGGGAAGACTGATGACAAGGACCTTTCTCCAGTGCCGACAGAGAGAGAAAGCCTTCCCTTGGAGCCAGCGCCCTGAATTCGGACTTCTAGCTTACCGGACTGTGAGAGAATAAACTTCTCTTTGTTAAAGCCATCCACTTGTGGTATTTCTGTTATAGCAGTACTAGATTACTAAGACACCTTCCTAATTATTTTCTCTCTGTTTTGTAGAATAATAGAATTAGAAAGAAAGATAATCATTTAAATGCTTGAAATTCAATCTCTTTATTTTACTCATAGACCAGAGTGGTGACCAGATTATTGGTCTCATGATTAATTTCTTGTCTCTGTTTCCCCAGTGTCACTCCTCCACCTTCTTCCACAACTGGGGCCACTGGTAGTAATAACCAGTGTTACTTAGTTTTCCTCAGGGTAATAAATAAATAAGTAAAAGAAGGAAGATAAACATAAATCTTAGTGCGATCGTGAGATTTCCCATCCATACCTGGTTACGAATTCATACCCCTTAATGTATATGAGGAGCCCTGGTGACACAGTGGTTAAGAGCTCAGCTGCTAATCAAAAGGTCAAATCCACCAGCTGCTCCTTGGGAACCCTATGGGGCAGTTCTACTCTGTCTTGTAGGATCACTATGAGTCCAAATTGACTCAACGGCAGTGGGTAATGTATATGAACCATTCAAAATGCCATCCCTCCCAAGTCTGAAGACTTAGACATTCCTGCAGTCTCCTTGTGTTTGTGTCATCATACGATTTACCCTTCATTCAAGAGAGTAAGGTCAATGAAATCTACTTATTGCTTTTCAATGTGCTGATTCTCTCATGTTATTAAATGCCAGGAAGACCAAAGAACATCTCAAATTCTTTTAACTTTATGAATATAACACTAGCTATATAGGTAAACCACAGAACCACATATTTTGAGAGAATTAAAAAATACTCTCATTGCAGTCTAGATTATATCTTAGTTGGGCAGATGAGCTATCTGAAGGAAGAATTTAGCAACGCAACACAAAATGAGTAAGTGTCATTTTGGATATTGCCAAGTTAATAGAGATGAATGCAGAACAATATGTAGGACTGCTAAGTTGAGAGCATAGGCTAAGGAGTTCGACTTATTGTGCTCAAAATGCAGCTGCATAACTTGTTTTTTCTGAGCTTAGTTTCCTCACCTACAAATGGACATTAAGTAGAAAATCCATATCTCGTACTTTTCTATGAGGCTTAAATAAGAGCTTCCAAGTGCCTCATAGTGAAAGCGAAATAAATATGGCCATAAATATTAAGGTGGCTTAGTGAAGTTAAAAAATGTGGGGTCATGGGGCTGAGAAAAATTGTTAGATTCAGTCATTAGCAAGTCTCAGGTGACTTTCAAAAGGGCACTTTCTACCAACTGGAAAGGCAGGAAGGCAAAGTGCAGCAGGTCAAGGGGTAAATAGGCAATAAATCCTTGCCATAGAGAAATCAATAGAAACAGAGATCGATAGAGCCAAGGAAGTTCATGCATTTTGAGCTATTGGAGAGTGAAAATAAAATAATAAAATAAAGTAAAATGGCAATACAATAAAATAGGTTTTCTCTATTTTATGGAAAGGGTAGGGCTTGAAAGCAAAAGGCATTTAACAGACAGGGCAGAAAGAGCATGGTTGGTGACACTGAGGGTGCTTTAGGTTAATGCCATAAGAGTTTTGAGTGAAACTAGAAGGAGTCTCATCCTTAAGTGCCATGCAGCATCAGATTTATATCTTACCAGATCAAGGGCATTTTCTTACTAGACAGAGTAGCTTCCCACTATATCTAAAGCTAGAGGACCACAAAGAATTATATGACCCTGACTAAAGGTTGCACAAAGTGTGGCATTAATGAATTAAGTTGCAGGACCTTAAAATATGTTTAGCTGTCATTTGAACAAATGGTTTTAAGTACAGATTAGGCCCCATATGACCTGTTGCAGGGAATGTAACAGCCATTGCAGTATTCATTGCCTGTTTCAATAGGGGAGGAATAAGTATGGCAAGCATCAAATATGAAGACTATTTATGCCAGTACAGATATATTTAAGCAACATAAAAATAATTATTTTGTTTCTGGTGTCAACACAAAAATTGGCTTAGGATGCAAACACTCCTGTTTCCTCTACAGAGACATTTTTCTGTCCTTATCAAGAGTTTGAGAGACTGGATTATCATTTTCCTTAATGTCAAAGTCTTATTTTAAAATCAGTTATAAAATACAGTAGCAAGCAGATGTCCATTCTTCCAGGCTGTTGTGACGAGTCAAAACAAATCTATCATAACAATTGTATTAAACTGTGTAATCTGCTCAGTGAAGCAAGTAAAACACATAGAACACAAAAAATATCTGAAGGGACATGATCACGGTAATTATAATGAGAGAGTTATAACAGTCTTGCATGGCTGAAAGTGGGAGGTCTTTGGAACCAGATCATAGACAGAATTCCAGTTTACCACTGGAGAATTTTCTTAACTTCTTTAATTCTCAGTTTCCTCATTTCTGACATGGAAATAAATCCATAACCTTCAGGATTGGTGAAATAATTAAGGAAGATGAATAACGGTGTGCAATCTGGGTGGCACAGTGGTTAAGAGCTTGGCTGCTAACCAAAAGATTGGCAGTTCGAATCCACCAGCCACTCCTTGGAAACCCTATGGGACATGTCTTGTAGGGTCGCTATGAATCAGAATTGACTCGATGGCAGCGAATTTGGTTTTGGTTTCAACAGTATGCAGCACATTAGTTCTTAAGAACATCTATGAAAGAAGAAGTCTAAGTTGCACTGACGGCATTGATGAAAAAGAGGCTCCAGGAAATGATGGAATACAAATTGAGATATTTCAGCAAACAAATGCAACTCTGGAAGCACTCAATCTTCTATGCCAAAAATTTGGAAGACAGCTGCCTGGCCAACCAACTGGAAGAGATCCATATTTGTGCCCATTCCAAAGAAAGGTGGTCCAACATAATGCATAAATTATTGAAGATTACCATTAATATCACACTCAAGTAAAATTTTGCTGAAAGATAATTCAAAAACCTTTGCAGAAACATCCACAGGGAACTGCAAGAAATTCAAGCTGGATTCAGAAGAGGACGTGGAACAAAGGATATCATCGCTGATGTCAGATGGATCTTGGCTGAAAGCAGAGAATACCAGAAAGATGTTTACCTGTGTTTTATTGACTATGCAAAGGCATTTGGCTGTGTGGATCATAACAAATTATGGATAACATTGCGAAGAATGGGAATTCCAAAACAATTATGCTAATGTGGAACCTGTACATGGACCAAGAGACAGCTGTTCAAACAACAAGGGGATACTGTGTGGTGTAAAGTCAGGAAAGGTGTGTGTCAAGGTTGTATCCTTTCATCAGACTTATTCAATCTGTATGCTAAGCAAATAATCCAAGAAACTGGACTATATGAAGAAAAACGTGGCATCAGGTTTGGAGGAAGACTCATTAACAGCCTGTGATGTGCAGATGACACAGCCTTGCTTGCTGAATGTGAAGAGGACTTGAAGCATTTACTGATGAAGATCAAAGACTATAGCCTTCAGTGTGGATTACACCTCAACATAAAGAAAACAAAAATTCTCACAATTGAACCAATAAGCAACCCCATGATAAATGGAGAAAATACTGAAGCTGTCAAGGATTTCATTTTACTTGGATTCACAATCAATGCCTATGAAAGCAGCAGTCAAGAAATCAAATGGCATATTGCATTGGGCAAATCTGCTGCAAAAGACCTCTTTAAAGTTTTGAAAAGCAAAGATGCCATTTTGAGGACTAAGGTGCACCTGACCAGAGCTATGGTATTTTCAATTGTTTCATATGCATATGAAAGCTGGACAATGAGTAAGGAAGACCGAAGAATTGATGCCTTTGAATTATGATGTTGGCGAGGAATATTGAATATACTATGGACTGCCAAAAGAGCAAACAAATCTGTCTTGGAAGTACAACCAGAATGTTCCTTAGAAGCAAGGATGGCGAAATTTGTCTCATGCACTTTGGACATGTTATGACCAGTCCCTGGAGAAGGGCATCATGCTTGGTAAAGTTAGAGGGTCGGCAAAATAGAGGAAGACCTTCAACGAGATGGATTGACACAGTGGCTGCCACAATGCAGTCTAACATCACAATGATTGTGAGGATGGTGCAGGAGCAGGCAGTGATTTGTTCTGTTGTATGTAGGGTCGCTGTGAGTTGGAACCAACTTGATGGCACTTAACAACACCAACAAAAACATATATCCCTACAATTGTTACTAATACTACTTGAGTTACTTATTCTGTAATGTTTAATCTCAACTTAATCTAGGGATGTAAATTCATTGGTGTGCCAACCAAATCTACTTTTGGAAAAATGCTTTAGGATGGGGCCTCATTGAGGACAGGCACACTGCTTCCCAGCAAGTCCAAAGCCAATTCTCTTTCCAGATCTTGGATAGGCAACTACTCCTCTGGTTGAGCACTAGACATCCCGGCTGGAGTAGCTGGCTTACATAGTATGAAAAAGACAAGCTTTCACAAAAGTACCATACTCAGGTAGCCGCACTTCGGAGCTGACACTGACTGAAGAAAGAGAGATTTTGGTCCCAAGTTTATTCATACACTGAGGTGTAGGCCATTATTGGAGGTCTTGGGGTTTCACATACATGACTTAAAGTGTTACTCTTCCTTTTCTTCTCTGAGCATACGTATCTAAACTGGAATATAGTTATGAGGAAGTACCCATCTCAACTGTCTTGGCTGGTTGAAAAAAGCAAGACTGGTAACACCTAGCAACTGGACCCATAAATTCAGAAGCATCATGTCGTGCATGCCTGCTTTAAATCAAAACTGTGTTTAAATTATTATAGACAGGTGCATCTACCGAAAGAATTAAAAAAAAAAAAAAACCTAAACCACAAAAATCAAGATTTAAAAATATCCGGTAGGCCTTTCTTCAAGTTTGCCTGAATATCTAATCTAAGTCCCTTATGTTATAATTGAAGCCTTAACCTCAGATATTTTCCTTGATTTCATAAAATGGCTTTGCTAAATTTCTCTGCCTCCCTGAGTAGATCCTAGCGTTAGAAAATTCATCTGCCAAAAGATATTCCTGTGGAGATATACTGCCAAGCTAGAAACAAAAAATAGTAAACATTAGAGACGTTTTTACTGCTCAAACCTCAGAGGTGACAATCTTATCTCTAAGTCTGTTACATGAGCAGATTAATCTGACTTGCATGTCATCTGAAAGAAAATGGGTTTAGATAGCTCTGAATCATCTCAAGTGAAAATTAGAGAAGCGATGTAGTTTAATGTTGGCCAATAAAAGAGAGGAGAAAGTATGTTTAAATAATTTTAAATTTAAAATAGTAAAAGTGATAGAAAATGGAAAGATCTTTCTTTAAATAAAAAGTAGCTCCTGGTCTAACAAGAACCCTGGTGGAGAGTAGTTAAAAGGGCTATGCTGCTAACTGAAAGGTAAGCAGTTCAAACCCAGGAACCGCTCAGCAGGAGAAGGATATGGCAGTCTGCTTCTGTAAAGATTTACACTCTTGGAAACCCTATGGGGCAGTTCTACTCTGTCCTGTAGTTTCACTATGAGTCAGAATCGACTTGATGATAGTGGGTTTGGTTTTTGAATGCTGTTCTAACACAATGATATAGTACATTATAAAAGTGTTCAGCCTAACTTGATAAAGTAATAGGGGTTAAGAGTCCATTTTTCTGGAATAGAATGTAACTTTGGATCTTAAACACTCTCCTGGATCTATAACAGCCATGAAAATATTCATTGGTGATTGTACCTAGAGCTTAAAATAAGTCACGGAGGTGGATTACTGATGAAATCCTTACACATTTTACCTTGTGCTGTGCTTACTTACATGTTTAATTTATGTAGGACCCTTTGGGGAATACTCACTGTGTTTGCCAAAGACACATTTTCAAGTTCATCATGTCTTTCATCAATGCTATCACTTAAGAAAGTGGTTTGACTATTTTATCAATATTTTACATAAACATAGGCCATTTCTAGTGACAAAAAGAACATTAGTCACTGAATTTGAGGTTCATTTTTGTTTTATTTATCTGAGGGATGCTTAGTATTCCATCTAGTTTCAAACTGGATTTTTTTTTTAAAACATATAATCATCTCTGAAAATTACCACTTTTCATCTTATTCTGGATTGACTTCCGCCATCACACTCTTATGTTTGCCTTCTCCCAATAAAAGATGTTATATACTGTCTTAGGCTGGGTTTTCTAGAGAAGCAAAACCATTGAAGATATATATATATATATGTATATATAAATCTACTGCTATCAAGTTGATTCCAACTCATGGTGACCCCATAGCGTTTCTAAGGCAGTAAATCTGTATGGAAGCAGACTGCGAAATCTTCCTCCTGCAGAGCTGCTGGTGGTTTCGAACTGCCGACTTTTCGGTTACCAGTTGATTGCTTTAACCACTGAGCCACCAGGGCTCCTATATATATATATGTTAATATATATATTATATATATATATATATATATATACAGAGAGAGAGAGAGAAAGATTTATCTCAAGGAAATGGTCACATGGTTGTAGAGGCTGGCAAGTCCCAGTTCCGTGGGTCAGGCATCACGTTGGAGACTTACGTAGTTGCTGGGGCTGACGAACCCAAGATTGGCAGGTAAGATGGCAGGCTGCTGGCTCGCAGACTATGGAGGCCAACAAATTCCAAGATTGGCAGGCAATATGGTAGGCTGCTGGCTAAAGTCCCACGAACCAGAGGTCAGATGATGATGAGCCAGATGCAGGATCCAGAGCAAGCAAGCGAGCATTGCCAGAATGCCCATATATATTGGATGCAGGCCACACTCCCAAGTAAACTCCCTTTACAACTGATTGGCTGATCACATCAACTCACATCATGGAGGATGACTACATCATTACATAACTGCCAAATTACATCAGTACATAACTGCCAAATTACATCATTACATAACTGCCAAATTACATCATCACATAACTACCATGGCCCAGTCAAGTTGACACATAACCTTAAAAATCACATATATCAAAAAATTTACAAAATGCCTTGGTAAACAAAAATATAATTGAAAACATTTTAAATATAGTTCACTCTTTAGAATTTTTGTTCCCAGGTGGGTCTTTCTCTCACCTTGCCCTCCTTTTTTTTTTTTTAATAACTGTTGAAATGTAAAATTGTTGGACTTTTAAAAAATCTTAGATATCAACAACTAGGTACACATTTGTATGAAGGCAAATTATACATATTTTGTTTCCAGAGACATAAAGGAATGAACACATACTTAGTAGCTAAAACTAAGCCCTTCTTCCACATAGAAATACATCAAAACTTTCAAAACCAGGCACATCTTAGAAAAACAAATATTTTCTCATTTAAAAATGAAGCTGCTATTATGTATAACTTAATAGAAATTATGGTTCTTTTTGAAGCAAAAATATGAATCACATGTAAAATTATTTACTAGGCTCTGAACAGATCTTTCTACTCCCTTCATTTTCTGACATTGGTTCCAAGAATCTGGGATAAGTGTATTTCTTTTTTTTTTTTTTCCCCAGGACTCATTTTAATTGTTATAGAGCTGATGCTTGGGTAGTTTCTCTATTTCTTTTTTTTTTTTTAATTGTTGTAATTAAATGAAGCTTACATTTCAAGTTAGTCTCCCATACAGAATTTTTTTTTTTTTACATACATTGTTATGAGATCCCAACCGCTCACCCCATTGTGTGACAGCACACGCCTCCCTTCCGCCCCTGATTCCCCATGAACATTCAACCAGCTCCTAACTCTCTTTGCCTTCCCATCTGACCTCTGGACAGAAGCCGCCCTTTTGGTCTCTTGTATCTGCTTGACTAAGGCACATTCTTCACAAGTATCACTTTATGTCCCACAGTCCAGCCCAATCCCTGTCTGAAGAGTTGGCCTTGGAAATTGTTTTAGTTCTGGGGTGATAGAGAGACCAGGGGTCATGCTTTCCAGGGTGCCTCCAGTCTCAGTCAGACCATTAAGTCT
>NW_004443947.1:16579785-16607789 GCF_000243295.1 Trichechus manatus latirostris | reverse complement strand
TTGGGTGCATAAATATTTATTATAGTTATGTCCTCCTGGTGTATTGACCCTTTAATCATTATATAGTGCCCTTCCTTATCCTTTGTGGTGGATTTTACTTTAAAGTCTATTTTGTCAGAGAGTAATATTGCCACTCCTGCTCTTTTTGAGTGTTGTTTGCTTGATATATTTTTTCCATCCTTTAAGTTTTAGCCTGTTTGTCTCTTTAAGTCTAAGGTGCGTCTCTTGTCGCCAGCATATAGATGGATCATGCTTTTTAATCCAATCTGCCACTCTCCATCTCTTTATTAGTGCATTAAGTCCATTTAAATTCAGCGTAATTATTGTTAGGTATGCATTTCTTGCTGTCATCTTGATATCTCTTTTTCTATGTTGTTCACAGTTTCTTTGTTCTCCTCAATTTTCTGTGCTGAGTCATTTTTCTTTGTGTTTTTTTTTTTTTTTCATCTTTTTTTGTTGTAGATTTTGTGTTTGCTGGGTCTTTATGTTTTTCTACTTTTTTATTTTTATTTGTAGGATTGTTAGATTCCTTTGTGGTTACTTTAATATTGACCCATTTTTCTAAGTTTATACCAGTCTTTTATTACTTTATATGGCCTTAACTTCCCCTCCATATAGAAAATCAATGTCTCCATTTTTTAAGTCCCTCTTTTTTTTGTTTTAATATTATCCTTTTTTACATATTGATATCTGTTTCCCTATTTTCAGTGTTTTAGCTTTGATGTATTTTTGATTTCCTTATCTGAGTCAATATCTGGTTGCTCTGTCTTGTGTTCTAGTCTTGCGTTCTTAGCTGGTGTTGATTATCTAACCGTAGGACTCCCTTTAGTATTTCTTGTAATTTTGGTTTGGTGTTTGCAAATTTCCTGATCTTCTGTTTATCTGGAAATGCCCTAATTTCACCATCATATTTGAGAGACAGTTTTGGTGGATATATAATTCTTGGCTGACACTTATTTTCCTTCAAGGCTTTAAATATGTCATCCCATTGCCTTCTAACCTGCATGGTTTCTGCTGAGGAGTCCGAGCTTATTCTAATTGACTTTCCTTTGTAGATGACTTTTCTTTTATCCCTAGCTGCTCTTAAAATTCTCTCTTTATCTTTGGTTTTGGTAAGTTTGATTATAATATATCTTGGTGACTTTCTTTTGGGATCTATCTTATGTGGGGTTCGATGAACATCTTGGATAGATATATTCTCATCTTTCCTGATATCAGGGAAGTTTTCTGTCAACAAATCTTCAACAATTTTCTCTATATTTTCTGTTATCCCCCCCTGTTCTGGTACTCCAGTCAGTCGTAGGTTATTTCTCTTGATAGAGTCCCACATGACTCTTAGAGTTTCTTCATTCTTTTTAATTCTTTTATCTGATTTTTCCTCAAATAATTTGGCATCAAGAGCTTTATCTTCAATGTCACTAATTCTAATTTCTGCTGCCTCAATTCTGCTCCTATGACTTTCTATTGAGTTCTCTAATTCTGCAATTTTATTGTTAATCGCCTGGATTTCTGATTGCTGTCTCTCTATGGATTCTTGCAGCCTATTAAATTTGGCATTATGTTCTTGAATAACTTTTTGTAAGTTCCACTACTACTGTGTCTGTATGTTCCCTGGATCTTTCTGCATTCTGTCGAATTTCCTTTCTTATTTCTAGAAGAGTTCTGTATATTAATCTTTTGTTTTCTGCCTCTGGTAATTCCAAGAAGTTCTCTTTCTCCAGAGAATTTATTGATTCTTTATTTTGGGAGCTTGCTGAAGCCATCACGGACTGCCTCTTTATGTGACTTGATATTAACTGTTGTCTCCGAGCCATCAATAATTTATAATTTTATTTTGTATTTGTTTAGTGAGATGTAGCTTCTTATTTTGTTTTGTTTTGATATGCCCAAATAGGCTGCTTGTGTGCCGTAGTTTGATTTTTGACACCATTGGATCTCTAATGTCCTGTCACCAGGTAGTTAGTTCTGTGTCTAAGCATGTTCACACAGGATTCCATTAAATTTTCCTATATGGGTTCAGCTTGGGTGTTCAGGCAGTTGGTCACCAAGTGTGTGATGCAGGCTGTCACCCTCAGTCTGAGAGAGGAATGGGTGATTGGTGCAGGTACTGGACTCTGGCTGTGGTAGGGGATCACGCGCTGAGCCAGGCAGGGGGCTGATGGCTGCCCCTGAGAGTCTGAAAGGAAAGCATGTCCCTATTCTCTAGGGTGAGTAGGTAGGTGAGTTTTCCAGCTTGACTATGAGTACCCCACTCTGTTGGCTCTAAAGACTCGAGGGCACCACTTTTTCTTGGACTCCTGTAGCAGGTGACTAGGCACTTCAGGTGCTACCACCAGTCCTCAAGCCCCTACTGCAGATCAATAAAAGTGCCTACTTAAGGGGCAGGGCTGTTTCGAGGGTCACAAATCTGTCAGTTCACAGCTGAAGCAGTTGAAGTTAAACTTCAGATGTTTGCCCTGTTGTACTGTGGCAGTGAGGACTAATGCTGTTGAGATGGGTCCCCACAAGTCTATACAGGGGTGTAAGGCACTCAGAGTCTGTGGACCCCTGATACCTGTGCCCAGCAAAGGAGCTGTGCCAACCTTGTGTTCCTGGCCTAGGGTAGCCAGCAGCTTATTTGTTCCCTCTCCAAGGCCAGGAGAATGGGTCAGCGTGCTTTTTGCGATCTACTTCCAGCCCAGTGGACTCCCGGTGCAGAGCATGGAGGGAGGAGGTAAAAGGGAGAGAGGTTTTTCCCAGATGGGGTTTTATTTTTTTATTTTTATTTTTTAATCCCCATGAAAAGGTGCATGCATGTACTTATCTTAGCCTCTTGGGAGCTGCTCTTCACTGGTTTGGAGTGTCCAAGCAGAATCTCTGCTACTGGGTCTCTCTCGATGTGGAAACTGCTTCCCGAGCACGTGCACAGCACAACTGTTTGCCTGCTTCGCCGTGGGCCAGTGTGGCTGCGGTGTTGCGGTTTTGCCGCCACAGCTCTGGCCCGCCTCACCTCTTCCAAAAGGTCTCCCTCTCCCATATCACTCAGATGGATTTCTTAACCTTGCCTTGTTTGGGGCTCCCAGATATTCACATAGAATCAAATCACTTGTTTTTCCAGGTCTTTGTTGTAAGAGGGATATAGGAAGCGTCTAACTACTCTGCCATGTTGATGATGCCTTGCAAGTGTAAGTATTTCTGCAACCTAGCTAGATCAAGTCTCATTTCAGAAAGTTGGAAAAGATAGTTCTACATAGTCAATCAGAGGCTTGACCCAGCAGTCACAGGAAAGAAGCCTGCATAGGCAGTGCTCTTTGGGCAGGAAATTCTGGGCCCAAGGTACCCAGAGTGATGTCTAGAAAAAGGAAGGGAGTATGGGGGGAGTGCACAGTCTCTGAGGAGGTCTGTACACTTGTCTATGAAAATTCCTCATCCTATATACAGAGGTGAGGCCAAAGGAGGGCCAGAGCAGGACATCTAAAGTGTGGGGATCAGGGTAGAACCTTGGGGTGCACCAGTTTAATGGTGATACTGGTATATCATTTATATTAACAAAAACAAACAAAATAGTTTCTTTTCAGTCCATTCTGACTCAGAATAGAACTATGCTCCATAGGGTTTCAGTGGCTGATTTTTCAGAAACAGATATCCAAGTCTATCTTCTGAGGTACCCTGGGTAAACTTGAACCTCCAAGTTTCCTTAACCAGTTGTGCCACTCAGGGACTCAATCATTTATATTACAAAACCTCATTTTCCTTCTCAAGCTTGATACTTGTAATAGGCACCCAATAGAAAGTGATGCCCTGTGAAAAAGAGAAAGCACAAAACATCATAAGAAATATAAGGCGACAACATTTATTGAACTCTTGTCATGTTCCAGGCACCATTCTAAGTACCTAGTATATATTTTATTATTTGATTATTACAGTAATTGTATAAGATAGGTAGGAGGCCCTGGATGGTGCAAATGGTTAACAAGCTTGGCTCTTAACCTAAAGGTTGGAGGTTTGAGTTCACCCAAAGGTGCCTAGGATGGAAAGATTCAAATATCTGAGGCTGGAACAGGTGGGATCCTTGGACATCTCTCTATAAATCTCTGTTGGCTTTTCAAGTGGTTTCCTCAGTATGGTAGCTTCAAGGTAGCTGAAATTTTTACATGCTGGCTCAGGGCTCTCTATGTGATTATTCCAAGAGAGAGAACACTAGGTGAAAGCCATACTGGCTTTGATGACCTAGCCTCAAAAGTCACACACTGTCACTTTCTCTTCATTATATTGTTGAAGGCAGTTACAAAGTTCTGCCCAATTTGAAGGAGAGGAGAATAGACTGCATTTCTCAATGGAAGCGTGTCAATATCACATTGTAGGAAGAGCATGTGGGATGAGTTGTATGTTCGTTCACCCTTCTTTAAAAATAACAAATGTTGGCAAGGATGTGGGGAAATTAGAAACTTTATTCATTGCTGGAGCAAATGAAAGATGGTACAGCCATTTGTAGAATAAAGTGTGGTGGTTCCTCAAAAAATTAAAAATAGAACTACCATATGATCCAGCAATTCTACTCCTAGGTATGTACCCAAAAGACTTGAAAGCAGAGACTCAGAGACTAGACTTGAACACTAATGTTCATTGCAGTATTATTCCCAGTAGCCAAAAAGTGGAAATATCCTAAATGCCCATCAACGGAATAATGAATAAACAAAACATCGTACGTACATACAGTGGAATACTACTCAACTGCAGGAGAAATGAAGTCCTCATACATGCTACAGTGTACATTATGGATGGAGCTTGAAGACATTATGCTGAGTGAAGTCAATCACAAAAGCACAAATACTGTATGAACTTACTTCTATAAAAATACAAGAAAAGGCAAATATATAGAGACCAAAGTTTATCGGTGGTTACCAGGGGCGCAAGGGAGGGGGAAAGGGGAGTTATTGCTTATGGAGTACTGAGTTTCAGTGTACAGTGATGGAAAAGTCACACTGATTAAGGGTAAGGTTGCACAGCTGATTATTTTAAGTGCTGTCAATAAGTTGACAACGTGTAAAAAGTTGAATTGGCAAAAGTTGTGTAATAGACATATTTACAACAATGATGAAAAAAAGAGTAGTTGCTGAGGCTGCTTATGTACAAACAAATAACTCATGGGATTTGGTTCCTTGGTTTGGAGGTTTAGGGTCATGGTTTTATGGGACATCCCAGTTAATTAATGTGTTAGTGCTCCTGTTCTGCCTCCTAGTTCGTTGCAAAGTGACTGGCTTGCAAGCAGCCATCCAAGGCACAATAACTGCTGTCTATTCGCCTGGAGTAACAGGAAAGAGAGTCAGGAAAAGGAGAAGGAAATGGAATGTGTGGCTCATTGCCTCCATGAGTAAGTGCCTCCTTTGCCATGAAATCAGAAGAACTGGATAGTGCCTGGCTAGCAGTACTGAACATTTTGATCAAAGATTCAATAGAAGAATCCTTTTAAGAACTCTCTATATGGCATCATATAGATTGGAATTCGAATGTGATTGGAACGCTAAAGTTGAAAACAAAGAAGAAGGATCAGTAGTTGGAAAATATAGCCTTGGTGGTAGAAATGATGCTGGATATCACATGATGGAATTTTGCAAGACCAATGACTTATTCATTGGAAATATCTTTTTTTAACAACATAGATGATGACTGTACACATGGATCTCATCAGATGGAATAAACAGGAATCAAATCAGCTACATCTGTGGAAGGAGATGAGGGAGAAGCTGAATATCATCAGTCATAACAAGGCCAGGGTCTGACTGCTGAACAAACCATCAATTGCTCATATGCAAGTTCAAGTTGAAGCTGAAGAAAATTAAGTTTTAAAACTAAGAACCAAAGTACAAGCTTGAGTTTAAAAACCAAAAACCACACCTGTTGCCATCAAGTTGATTCTGACTCATAGCGACCCTAGGACAGAGTAGAAATGCCCCATAGGGTTTCCAAGGAGTGGCTAGTGGATTCAGACTGCTGACCTTTTGGTTAGAAGCCAAACACTTAACCACTGTGGCACCAGGGCTCCATGAGTATATCCCACCTGAGATTAGAGACCATTTCAAGAATAGATTTGACACATTGAACATTAGTGACCAAAGACAAGACAAGTTGTGAGAAGACATCAAAGACATCACACTTGAAGAAAGCAAAAGATCATTCAAAAGACAGAAAATAAAGAAAAGACCAAAATTAGTGTCAGAAGAGACACTGAAACTTGCTCTTGAACATAGAGTAGCTAAAGTGGGTGGAAGAAATGATGAAGTAAAAGAGCTGAGCAGAAGATTTCAAAGAGGGTCTCAAGAAGACAACCTAAAGTATTAGAATGAAATGTGCAAAGAACTTGAGTTAGAAAACCAAAAGGGAAGAACATGCTTGGAATTTCTCAAGCTGAAAGAACTGAAGAATAAATTCAAGCCTCTAGTTGCAATATTGAAGGACTCCATGGGCAAAATATGTATGACCAGAAACCATCAAAAGAAGATGGAAGGAATACACAGAGTACTGCACCAAAAAGAATTGGTCAACGTTCAACCATTTCTGATCAAGAACTGATGGTACTGAAGGAAGAAGTCCAAGCTGCACTGAGGCGTTTGTGAAAAACAAGGCTCCTGGAATTGACAGAATACCAGCTGAGATGTTTCAAAGAACGGATACAATGCCGGAAGCACTCACTCCTCTACACGAAGAAATTTGGAAGATAGCTACCTGGCCAATTGACTGGAAAAGATCCATATTTGTGCTCATTCCAAAGAAAGGTGATAGAATGGAATGTAGAAATTGTTGAATAAACTCATTAATGTCAAATGCATGTAAAACTTTGCTGATGATAATTCAGTAACAGCTGTAGCAGTACACCAACGGGAAACTGCTAGAAATTCAAGCTAGATTTAGAAGAGGACATGGAATGAGGGATATCATTGCTGATGTCAGATGGATCTTGGCTGCAAGCAGAGAATATCAAAAAGATGTTTACCTGTTTTACCAACTATGCAAAGGCATTCATTTGTGTGGATCATAACAAATTATGGATAACATTACTAAGAACAGGAATTCCAGAACACTTTATTGAGCTCATGTGGAACCTGTACATGGATCAAGAGGCAGTCGTTTGAACAGAACAAAGGGATACTAGGTGGTTTAAAATCAGGAAAGGTGTGTGTCACCTTTCCTGGATTGGTAGTTGGAAAATATCGCCTTGGTGTTAGAAACGATACTGGAGATTGCATGATAGAATTTCGCAAGACCAACTTCTTCTTTGCAGATACCTTTTTTCAACAACATAAATGGCGACTGTACATGTGGACCTCGCCAGATGGAATACACAGGAATCAAATCGACTACATCTATAGAAAGAGACGATGGAAAAGCTCAATGTCATCAGTCAGAACAAGGCCGGGGCTGACTGCAGAACAGAACATCAATTGTTTCTATGCAAATTCAAGTTGCAACTGAAGAAAATAGAAACAAGCCCACAAGAGCCAAGAAATGACCTTGACTATATTCCATTTCAATTTAGAGACCTGAATTTAGAGACCATCTCAAGAATAGATTTGACGCAGTGAACACTAATGACCGAAGACCATGTAAGTTGTGGGATGACATCAAGGACATCATAAATGAAGAAAGCAACAGTTCATTAAAAAGACAGAAAAAAAAATGGATGTCAGAAGAGACTCTGAAACTTGCTTTTGAATGTCGGGTAGCTAATGCCAATGGAAGAAATGATGAAGTAAAAAAAAAAAAAAAAAAAAAAAAAAAATCCCTGCTTAGGAGGGATGCCTTTGTTTGATACGGTTAAGCCACTCCTTAGTTATGTGACTTGGGAAAGTTGTTTTAATTAGCCTAATCTAAATCTCTGTACAGTAATGTCTGGAAGATTATTGAGAGAATACAATTAATGTGAATAGCACAATCTCAACATAGGCTTCCTCTGACCCTTGTATGTATAAAGCTGATCGTTCGAACCATGAGAAATTGCCACCTTTGAAGGTAAAAAATGGTTGTTGAATGTTGGCAATTTCATATAGTCCATACTAATATATTTCTTATTGGCAAATAATTGGTAAAATATTTTATTCTACAAAATATCCTCAAATGGCATAGAAAATGCATCTTAAGCTATTTCTGATTTTAAATATAGATTACTTATGTACTTAGGCAAAATTAGAAAATAAAAACTGTAGTTTGAGAAATGCCCAATTGGCCTTTTCTCCATTTGTCTTTTAGTTCTCCATATCTTAGTATATTCCTCATATAGGATGATTCTTAATTTGTAAGCATGAGACACCATCTTTGATTACTATCACATTTTTAATAGAGCTAGGACTGATAGTTCATATATTGACTGGATAAAGGGAAATAATAATCTGCTACATTTTTTTTATTCTTGTCTCTTTTTCCCCCAAAACTTAAGAATTTTCCAAAAAGCTTATTCTTTTCTCCTGTCAACATTCTTTTGAATTGTGCCCCTCAGTGCCTAAAAGGCTAATCTTTAGCTGAATATTTTCCTCCTCTGGCCATCAAGATTTGAACTCATATCTCCTGCAGTGACAGACCATCCCATTAATCTACTGTACCTCTTTGGATCACTGCCCAGCTCTGAGCATTCAGAATGATGCACAGTATTAAAATTTTCTAAATAATAAAGCATTGACAATCCATCATCTCAGCAAATTATACATCTAGCCTCCCATCAGTCCAAAAGTGTTTAGATAATGAAGCTTCTCCAAAGTTTCAGTCTTCTCAAAAGCCTGTTAAGGAAAGGTGCAGAATTGACAAAGGCATATTGTTAACATAAAGACAGGAAGTTTCTCCCTCCAGAAAGTTTTATTTGTTTTTTTAAAAGCTAGAGAAAGAAATAAAATGTTAAGCCAGTTACATCACTTCTTTACATCACTTCAGTTACATAAGTAAGAAAAAAAAATAGGGAAATGTAAAAAACAGAAGAGGTGTATTTTATTCTTACTTTATATTTACATTGAAATATTAATAATCAATGGAAAGGTCATCTTTTATTGTTGCATTGGTAGGGCTACCCTTCATTAATGAACAATATAAAATGTGAAAAGGATCACATTGATGCATTCAGGAAAGAATAAATACCACCTAAAAGATCAGAGTCCATTATGGTCATTCTTGGGAAAGATTGTCATATCTGTGGTTCTCTTTCTCAGTACTATTTGCCCACAAAGAATTCTACTGAATAAATAGATAAAAAAGTAACATTAATAATTTTAGTTATATTTAAGGTGATCATACATTCCAGTTGTTCCAGAATGTTCTAGTGTTCACCTGCTGTCTCATTGGGTTGTATGGATACAGCTTCACTTCACTCTAAAAAATAAAATGGAATGAACAATAATGTATAAACTCATCCTGTCTTTGAAAATTATATTATCATCTTCTTGCTTTGGATCAAGCCCTTCTTTGTATTATTAAAAGTAAATACTATACAAAATTCACGTTCAACCGAAAACTATAGAAACATATCTGTTGTTGTTAAAAATCTGTTGCCATTGAGTTGATTCCGACTAATAGTGGCCTGATAGGACAGGGTAGATCTGCCCCGTAGGGTTTTCAAGGAGCGGATAGTGAATTCAAACAGTCAACCTTTTGGTTAGCAGCCGTAGCTTGCCGGAATTATTAACCTCTGTGCCACCAGGGCCTTCAATTTGGTTCTGACTCATAGTGACCCTATGTACAACAGAACAAAACACTGTCCATCCTGCACCATCTTCACAATCGTGTTTATGTTTGAGCCCATTATTGCAGCCACTGTGTCAGTACGTATCATTGAGGATCTTCCTCTTGTTCGCTGACCCTCTACTTTACCAAGCATGATGTCCTTCTCCAGGGACTGGTCTCTCCTGATAACATGTCCAAAGTATGTGAGACAAAGTCTCGTCATCTTCCCTATTAAGGTGCATTCTGGTTGTACTTCTTCCAAGACAAATTTGTTCCTTCTTCTGCAAGTTCATGGTATATTCAATATTCTTCACCAACACCATAATTCAAATGCATCAATTCTTCTTCAGTCTTCCTTACTCATTGTCCAGCTTTTTCATGCATATGAGGCAATTAAAAATACGATGGCTTGGATCAGGTACACCTTAGTCCTCAAAGTGACATCTTTGGTTTTTAACACTTTAAAGATGTCTTTTGCAGCAGATTTGCCCAATGCAGTAAGTCGTTTGATTGCTTGACTGCTACTTCTATGGACATTGATTGTGTATCCAAGTAAAATGAAATCCTTGAAACTTCATTATTTTCTCCATTTATCATGATTCTGCTTACTGGTTCAGTTGTGAGGATTTTTTTTTTTTTTTTTTATGTTGAGGTGTAATCTATACTGATGGCTGTATTCTTTGATCTTCATCAGTAAGTACTTCAAGTCCTCTTCGCTTTTAGCAAGCAAGGTTTTGTCATCTACATACCACAGGTTGTTAATGAGCCTTTCTTCAATCCTGATGCCACGTTCTTCTTCATATAATCCAGCTTCTCAGATTATTTGCTCAGCACACAGATTGAGTAAATATAGTGAAAGGATACAACCCTGAAGCACACCTTTCCTCATTTTAAACCACACTATATTCACCTTGTTCTGCTTGAACAACTGTCTCTTGGTCTATGTACAGGTTCCACATGAATACAATTAGGTGTTCTGGAATTCCCATTTTTCACAATGTTATCCATAATATGTTATGATCCACATGGTCAAATACCTTTGTGCAATCAGTAAAACACAAGTAAACATCTTTCTAGTATTCTATGCTTTCAGCCAAGATCCATCTGACATCAGCAATGATATCCCTCGATCCACATCCTCCTCTGAATCTGGCTTGAAGTTCTAGCAGTTCCCTTTCGATGTACTGCTACAACTGTTTTTGAGTAATCTTCGGCAGTTTACTTGTGTGTGATGTTAATGATATTGTTCGATAATTTCTGCATTCCATTGGATCATGTTTCTTTGGAATGGGCACGGATATCTCTTCCATTTGGTTGACCTGTTAGCTGTCTTCCAAATTTATTGGCATAGACGAGTGAGCACCACTAGAGCGGCATTCATTTATTGAAACATCTCTGTTGGTATTCTATCAGTTCCTGGAGGCTTGTTTTTCACCAATGCCTTCAGTGCAGCTTGGACATTTTCCTTTAGTACTACTATTGGTTCTTGATCATGGTTGAATGAAATGGTTGAATGTTGACCAATTTGTTTTGGTACATTGACCCTGTATTCCTTCCATCTTCTTTGATGCTCCTTGCATCGTTCCATTTTTTACCCATATAATGCTTCAGTATTGAAACTCAAAGCTTCAATTTATTCTTCAGTTCTTTCAGCTTGAGAAATGCCAAGCATGTTCTTCCCTTTTGGTTTTCTAACTCCAAGTCTTTGCACATTTCATTATACTACTTGTCTTCTCGAGCCCCACTTTGAAATCTGTTCAGCTCTTTTACTTCATCACTTCTTACTTTGATTTAGCTACTCTATGTTCAAGAGCAAGTTTCAGAGTCTCTTCTGACATCCATTTTTTTTTCTGTCTTTTTAATGAACTGTTGCTTTCTTCATTTATGATGTCCTTGATGTCATCCCACAACTTATCTGGTCTTCGGTCATTAGTGTTCACTGCGTCAAATCTATTCTGCTTTGAGGAGGCAGCTCTTCCCCAGTTGTATTTTGAATGCCTTCCAACCTGAGGGGTTCATCTTCCAGCACTGTATCAGACTATGTTCCGCTGCTACCCATAAGGTTTTCACTGGCCAAGTTTTTTAGACGTAGATTGCCAGGTCCTTCCTCCCAGTTTACCTTAGTCTGGAAGCTCTGCTGAAACCTGTCCACCATGAGTGACCCTGCTTGCATTTAAAATACCAGTGGTATAGCTTCTACCATCACAGAAACATGCAAACCACCACAGTACGACAAACTAATGTACAAGTGGGGAGAAACAGATTTAAAAGACGGAAAAGAAAGAGAGAGTGCAAGAGGAATCAAAATAATCCACTTCTAATCCAAAATAGATGCCTCTGACTAAATGGAACTCTCAGTTGCTAATGCAGAATCATTAAAATAGGTTAACATAAGCAGAAATTATTACTAATAATATTTTAAAAAATTATTCACAATTTAGTAATGGAAGGAACAAGAGGTAATATTTTCATTCCTTTGATGCTACTAAGATACAATTAATGAATAATAGAAATCACAGGTAAATTAGTCACTAAAGTAAAACCCTTCAGTTAAAACTTTTCCTCTCTTACAAACACCCTTTCTGTACTTGGAACTTCTTTTTAATTACCTCAGCACGTGACTTCCAACCTCTATTTGAATATTACCAGTCATATGAGACATATACCACTTCTGGAATTCTCCTTGATAGCTCTTTTAATACATTATTTTTTGTGTTGAGTAGAAATTTATCTCCCCACAATGTTTGTTCATTGTTCCAAAATCTATACTCTAATCCTCTTCTACAGAGTAGTCTTTAGAAGTTTGAAGTTCTCTTTCATATTCTTCAGGAGTTACTCTTCCTGGTTAAAAATCTCCAGATATTACTTACGACTTTTTTTTTTTTTTTTGGAAGTTCCTACCTGGTTGTGCAAATGGTTAATGTGCTTGGCTACTAACCAATAAGGTTGGTGGTTCAGTCCACTCTCAGGATTCTCAGAAGAAAGGCCTGGCAATCTATTTCCAAAAAAATCAGCCAATGAAAACTCTATGGAGCACACTTCTATTCTGACACACATGGGGTTGCCTTGAGTTGGAATTGATTCATTGGCAACTGTTTTATTATTTTATCCTTCTAAATTTTTTTTCTGATGCTTCTTGTTGGGATTCAGATTGTTAATATTTCTCCTACAGTGTGGTACTCAGATCTGTAGATGGTACTCTAGATGTGGACAGTAGGAAAGAGATTAGTAAGATGTTCATATTCCTCATTTTGAACACTTTTCATTAATTTAGCCTAAGTTGGTATTATAGTTTTTGGCAGCCACAAAATACTAATGACTTATATTAAATGTAATAAATATGTATCACGCAAGTTGTTGAAAAGCCACGTTTCTTCCTATTTGTTGTTGTTACCCTTATGATGTCAATTCTGACTCATAGCACCCTTATGTACAACGGAACAAAATGTTGCCTGTTCCTGCATTATCCTCAAAATTACCAGCATATCTGAGTCCATCGTTGTGGCTATTGTGTCAATCCATCTCACTAAGGGTCCCCCATAGCCTCTGGCCCTCTATTTCACCAAATATGATGTAGTCCTCTAGCAATTCATCCCTTCTGGTGACGTGTCCAAAGCAAGTGAGTTGGATAATATTCCGTTGTGGTTCATAAGTCTTTCTTTCACTGGCTCATTTTCAGAAGTAGATCACTGGGCTTTTCTTCCCAGTCTGTCTTAGTCTGAAAGCTCCACTGAAACCTGTCCACTATGGGTGACCCTGCTGGTATTGGAAATGCTGTTGGCATAGCTTCCAACATCATAGCAACATGCTAGTCATCATGGTACTACAAACTGACAGATGGGTGATGGTCCTATCTATTTACTGGTAATTAATAAACAATATTCTTGGAAAACTTATTCCAAGATATAGTGTTTATGAAGCTTAGATAAGATGTTTGTTCCCTGCAGGAAGCAAAGTTGCCCTGATGTGTAAATAGAGTTTAGATATCACTGATTACATATTTACTATATTCTAACCTCTATGCCGAGAATTTCACATTAATATTCCAGTTAACTCTAATTCTAAAAGGTAGTTACAGGACTTTTTTCTATTATACAAAACAGGAAATTTAACTTAGGGAAATTAGGTAAATTGCCAAAGATCTCTCATGTAAGAAGTAAGTAGAATATGGGACTCAAATTTACATCTGTCTGATTCCAAAGTCCAAATTCAAAGTACTATATTTACACAAATCCTTTTTAGATTGAATATATTCCCATTAAATTCCTTAATATTAGAAACATTGCGGTGTAAAAAAAAATCTTGTTAGGCATTTTGGGCTTACATTCTCTAGTTCTGCAAACTGGATATTGCTTGCATTTTAGTTTTATTTATTTATTTTTTAATCACCTGCACACATGTTCAATTTACTGTCAATGTCCTGACTGAAATCCCCCATGAAAATATGCAACAGCACAGAGCTGGAGAACAGGGTCAGAATCAGATCAGTAGAGATTTCCCTGCATATTGATGCTGATAAACATTTTGTGTATATACCCATTTGCAATTAATCAAGTGGGCTTCAATTATTGTGATTTATCCCATACTTTTCCATATTTATTTCCAATAAAAAAAAACCTTTACTGGAATACAAATGCATTATTTCTACTAAATTTTGATGATCAGACCAGTAATTCTTATATTCATTCCTCCATTCATTTATCTACTTCCTGGAGAAAACCAGTCAACCAACCAACAAACCAATAAACACTTTACTACTATTGCAAGTGACAGAGAGGACTGGATGTCTCTGTAATTTGGTAGTTGTTTGTCTTTGGCAAAGTTACTTAATATTAATACTTAATCAGATGTCTTATAAAATAGAGACAATGAAATTTGGTGTGGGTGAAATGAAGGGGAAGTAGAGAGAATAAAGAAAGATGATGGTGAAATGCTATTGTCTGGTGTGATAAGAAGTCTGTGAATGTCATTGAACACTTGACTCAGACAATTATAGAATATGATCTACGTTTTTCAAAGTTAACTATATACCAGTAGTTCTCAAACTTAAACATGCATCAGCATCACCTAGACGACTGCTTAAACCACAAATGGCTGGGCCCCATCCCTTAGAGTTTCTAATTCATTGGGTCTGTTGTGGGGCCCAAGAATTTGCACTTCCAGCAAGTCCTAACTGTTTCTGATGCTGGTGATCAAGGCACCACACTTGGAATACCACTGGGGAGATGTGGAGAAAGGTTAAGAGAAGATCATTAAGAATAGTGAGAGATGATGAGCACCTAACCAGGACAGTGGCAATGGGGATGAGTTCAAGATATCCAGGGGATTGATGGCTGGCTGATCAGATACGGGAGGTGAGAGATGCAGAAGAATCAAAGCTGTCATCAAGGTTTTTATATTAGATAAATTGATAGTGATGACAGAAACAAGAAATAGAGGAGGAATAGGCTTGTGATAGTGAGAGAAGCTCAGGTTTGGAACAGGTGAGGTTTAGTGCTTGCAGGACCTCCAGATGGACATACACAGGATGGAGGCAACCATGGGGGATGATGTTGCTCTGATTATGGAATAACTTTCTAGTTCTAGGGATGGAACTGGAAGTAAAATCTTTTTTCTTCCCTCCAAATAAGTGGGCCTTTATACACGGAACACAGATTACTTAGTTATGATTCAGATACAACCTTTTATGTCCCTGCCATTCTTGCATAGTAACTTCAAATGGAATGGCAAAAACCAATAGCAGAATGGAAGAATACTTGGCAGTAGGGATAGAAATAAGTGGGAAGATGGCTAGGTGCTTTTGGGTCCTTCTTCTGGTCAGGAGAATAACAGTTTCTCTCTATGGGTCACAACAAGCACAACTGTAGCACTATAAAAAAACAGTTGCCCTGCAGTCAACTCTGATTCCTGGCAACCACGTCTGTGTTAGAGTAGAACTGTGCTGCATAGAGTTTCCAATGGCTGATTTTCCAGAATTAGATCACCAGGCCTATAGTGGGCACATTTCCTGTTGCCTCCAGCTTCCCTGAGTAGAGAATTATTGACACTTGTCCTTTATGAAGCCACTGGGTCTAGCTAGTCCCATCTTTCTTTAAGAGTAACCAGGCTTTCAACACACAAGTAATGAACTAATATTTTTATAATCAATAGCAAAAAAAGTTGCATTTTAACATTTAGTGTTACCTGTATTATAAAAACGTTACATCTGCCAACTTCAACTCCTTTGACATGAGGTACGCTGACCAAAGGAAACAAATCTCATTCAAAGGAATATCTCCTCAGCAGCTTTGATCCCCGGGAATTTTTCCAATGTCACCATGCCAAAATAGAGACAGTAGCTGAGATAAAAGATAAAATCATGGCTAGCGATAAAGAAGTGGAAATATTTAGGATTAATTGTAATCATTGGAAAAGTAGAATTAAGTAGGGCTGGAAGAAAAGATGGCTGATAATACAATAGAAAAATAGGAGAGAAAATAATAGTGATAGGGAGAAGGTGAGAGTCAAAAAAAGGAGAAAGAAGTTATCAGAGAAGTCGAAGCATCAAAATGGAAAACGTATTAGTTAACTTTAATAATCCTTTTGATCATTACTTCCTAAATCTATCCATAGCTTCTCTCCTACATTTTTTTAACTAATGAAAGATTTCAAACCTCATGCTACAATTCCTTTTTCTTCTATAATATTTATATAGGCAAAAACAAATTAAAGGGGTATATTTGGAGCCCTGGTGGCGCAGTGGTTAAGAGCTCAGCTGCTAAACAAAAGGTCAACAGTTCGAATCTACGAGCCACTTCTTGGAAACCCTATAGGGCAGATCTACTCTGTCCTAAAGGGTTGCCATGAGTCGGAATCGACTAGATGGCAATGGGTTTGGTGTTGGATTTTTTTTTGTTTGATCATTACTTCCTGAATGTATCCATAGCTTCTTTCTGATTTTTTTTAACTAGTGAAAAATTCCAAACCTCACTCTCCAATTCTTTTTTCTTCTATAATATTTATATAGGCAAAAATAAATTAGAAGGAGATATATTTGGACTCACATTTTGATACATTCTTACATTTTCAATACTAACTATTGACACTTCATAGTATAATATTATTTTTCTCACTTTTATTATATTTCTCACTTTTAATGCTTACATTTTCAAAACACATTTGTAATTATAGCAAAATACTTGTCAAAATCATAGCCCCATAAATGAAAACATTAATGTAGACACAACAAAGACATCTAATTCGTTTTGCTAAATGCCTTTCCTTTTACAGCCCTTCCACTGAAATTTCTGGAAAATCCGGTTGGTAGTCTGAGAGAGATTGCAATCTTGATAGCTCAGTAAAAGTTCTGAAATTTTAAATAGATAAGTGGTATCTTGGGTGAAGGGTGAGACAGTACACAATACAGGGGAAACTAGCACAACCTGTACAAGGAAAGGTCATGGAAGCCCCATAGACACATCCAAACCCCCCGAGGGACTGAGTTGCTGGGCGGAGGGCTCTGGGGACCATGGTCTCCGGGAACATCTAGCTCAATTGGCATGACACAACTTATAAAGACAATGCTCTACATTCTGCCTCGGTGAGTAGTGTCTGGGGTCTTAAAAGCCTGTGAGCGGCCATCTAAGATACTCCACTGGTCTCATCCCTTCGGGAGCAAGAGAGAATGAAGAGAACAGGATACAAGGAAAAGATTAGTCCAAAGGAATAATTGTCCACAGCTACCAAGGCCTCCACCGGACTGAGTCCAGTACAGCTAGATGGTGCCCGCCTACCACCACTGACTGCTCTGACCAGGATCACAACAGAGGGTTCTGGACAGAGCTGGAGAAGGATGTAGAGCGTAATTCTAACTCACAAAAAAAAAAGACCAGATTTACTGGCCTAAAGGAGACTGGAGAAACCTCGAGAGTATGGTCCCCAGACACCCTTTTAGCTCAGTGGTGAAGTTACCTCCGAGGTTCACTGTTCAGTCTGGGAGTGGACAGCCCCGTAAAACCAAACGAGGTACAGGAGTCCAGTGACAAGGGCCAGAAGGCAGAAGGGGACAAGGAAGCTGGTGATAGGGAACACAAGACTGAGTAAGGATATTGTTGATGTGTTGTGAGATTGTTAACCATTGTCATAGGGCAACATTTGTAGTAACTGTTAAATGAGAAACTATTTTGTTCTGTAAGCCTTCATCTTAAGTGAGAATAACAGCACAATTGGAAGAGCGTAGTCAATGTTACTGAACTGTGTATGTAGAAATTTTTGAAATGATGTATCTTTGGCTATGTGTATTTTCACCAAAAAAAAAAAAAAAAAAAAGTTGAGAAGTTAGAAGGTTGATATGTTGTGGGGTTGTTAACCAATGTCATAAAACAACATGTGTACTACTATTTCATGAGAAACTATTTGCTCTGTAAGCCTTCACCTGAAGTACAATAAAATATAAAAAAAAAAAAAAGGAAAAAAAAAGTTCTGAAATTTTAGCTTCTGAAGTCACAGCTGATTTTATTGTAGCAAACTTTAGACACTCAATTAAAAGAGTTTAATTTTCCTTAAAATTGGGAAACATTTTGATAAAAACATATTATGCCCAAGTCCAAAGTGATGATGACATAAACAATTGGCTCTTGCTATGTCCCATACAGACCAAATGATGAGCCCTGCAGTTAAATGATGAGATTTGAATGTGACACAGCTGCCAGTGTTGTTGGCAAAACAACATGCTTTGTGTGCAGTCATGTCCATTGGCAATTTGAGTGAATCACAACTACGCAGAGTGCAATGCTTCTGCAAGGCAGGGTGATTATGGAAATGGTGCTACCAATTAAAATATGGCGGATCACAACTTCACGTCCTCTGGGGAAAGAGGCTGTGGGGTAAGGAAACGGGTACCGAGAAGTGGTGAAAAGAAAAAACAAAAATAAAGGAAAGCCCTGCAGTTCTGGTTTGTCCACTTCTCTGTAATGTCCATTTCTTTCCTTTTTTCACCTGGCATTTCCAGCTGGTGAGGGATTGGGAAACATTAATCTCTAAAATGAACCATTGTTCAGTAGCAGTGGGCTACACGTAAATCACCCAGCTGGCTCTCAGGAAACGTGAAGCGGCTTTCAGAAGGGTCACATTAAAATTTAGTCATCATAATGTGAAGAAATCATAAAACATACTCTAAGGAAACTAAGAGACATTTATTTGCCTGTAATAATAACTACCTCAGTGAATTGTTGCTTGGGGATTACATTACACAACCGGGCCTCACATTATTTTAATGAAACAAACTAAAACAATTGGTTTGATGTCTGGAACGCAGTAGACATACCCCAAAGGGTAGATAATATCATTGTGAGTAGAATAATTTTGGTTTGACTCTCACCTCTACCACTTACTTGGAGTCTTAGTTTATCTATTTGTCAAACAGGGCTCATAATATTGCATCAGATTGTTGGGCGCATTAGAAAGAATGTATGTGAAATGTCTAGTATATTTTATGGCAGGTAGTAACAGTGGACTCAAAAACATACCAACAATCATGAACATGGTGCAGGACCCGGAAACGTTCCCTTTGGTTATATGTAAGGTTGCCGTGAGTCAGAGCCAAATGGACGAAAACTAACAACAACAGGCTCCCAATAAATGAGATGGAGAATGAAGGAGAGAGGGAAGAAGGGAGGAATGGGGAGAGATGTAATACCTATGTACCTAAGTAATCAGTGTGCCTAAGTACAATAAGAGAAATTTTTCCTTTTTTAGTACCATAAAAGTTCTGAAACTACAGATTTTTTTTTTCAGTCAAGTTGTCATGAGTAACTTACCTGAAATTTTAAAGATTATAACAAGCATAGATTTGAGATACTACAAACCGAGAAAAGGACAAAACCCACGCAACCAAATCAGAAAATCCAAGGCATAGAAAAGAATCGCTGGTAACCTTGTAGGATACAAACAGATAATTAAGCATGGAAGGAGGAAGGTAGAAACCTGCAAAGAGAGGTCAAAAGAGGAAGGAAAGCTTGGATGTCATTTGATAGGCAAACAATCAGGAGCCAGAAAAATGTTTTGGAATATGAAAAATCAAAATTATATGATAGAAAAATTTGTTTGGCCAGAAAATCTGAAAGCAAGCAAAGCTATTTATAATAGTTCATATCAGGGCCAAAGCTCACATTTGTTATGCTTTTGCTTAACTCTTAGAACCTCACTCTTAAAAAAGAAAAATAAATACAAGTATTTATGCTAGCAATTGAAAATTGGTATTTTCTGGTTATAAAAAAGTACAGAAATTAAATGCATTGAGTTCTTTTTAAATATGTACAACAGAAAATACATTTTTAGACTTCTTGTTCAGTTAAAATTCTCAGGTAGCTAAATTTTATCCATTTACACTGAGTTTGTAGTAATGATTTATGAGAAGACACTAAAGAGTTGCACCATAAGATGTATTTAACAATCAACACACTTATTAGCAGGTATTAAGGTTATATTAAAGTAGAATTTTGCATGCATCTCTCATTTATCTCTAGGGATTTGAAAATTTTTGTGTTGACTTGGGTTTCAGTCCTGTGTTTCTTTTTTTAAGGTACAAAGAATTAAATGCTGACACATGTTCACATGAGCAGGTGTGCATATTTTTTTTCCCTTTAGCATATGTCAGTGGCTCAAAAACATTTGGCTGCTTAAAATTACTGTATACAATGTATAAATAACCCATGTAGAGAATTTTGAGGGATAATTTTGACCATAAGAATTTTCAGCACTTTTTAACTTGATACTATAATCTAAAGTCAGCTGCTACTTTCATGTGAATGACTATTAAAGGTCCAGAAAGTAATATTTAAACATTCTAATCCGTATCTTGTAGATTACAGACCTTTTTGTATTTTAGTTTTCTATTTGTGTAATGTTCACTACTCTTTAAACATTATTTTTTTTTAAATAAAATGAATCATATATTCTTTGTGAATGAAGTGGTATAAATGCAAAGCAAAGCTATCAGTTTAGAGAAGCAACATTATAGAAGATGTAGGAATTTAAATATAATGAATGGACTCTGCCCTAGGAAGGGTGGGGGAGGACTCACATTACAGTTTTGCTGCATGTTTGTATTAGATTTCCTGCTTGATCCTCAAATTTCTCATTTAACACAGATGTGTCAAATCAAGTCAGAGTAGACGGACATAATTTTTTTTTTTTTTAAAGGAGCCTAGCAAAGGAGTCAATCCTAGTAAAGCACATTTGAAAACACTAGCTATTTTGTTAGAGCCTGTTGTTTTGTGTAATTTAGTGACAGTTTAGCATTGATACCCACTGCTGGCCTTATGTTCCTGCATCTGTTGTGCGAAGAAAACATTTTTCCCTTAAAGTATCATCCACCATACTAATTGTTTGCACTTCAGTTCATGTTAAGCATTAGACGAGCAATTTGTCTTTCAAGGCATGTACATGAAATCATTTGACTAAAGCAATGGCTTTCTTTTCAATAGGACTCAATTAAAGACTTTGTTTGTAGCTCTAGAACATTGAGATCACCTTCCATCTGTAGTACTTGACTCTATTACATCTAATCCAGACTGACTTTATACAATGCCAGATGAAGCAGCTGAAACGTGAAATACCCCATCAATTGACTCTTCTGTCTACATTATGCCAATGTGACTGGTTAGAATGAAAATTTTTATTGCTTGTTTACATGTCATATAGTCACCACTATCAAGATACATCCATGACATTCCATTAAGGGCTTTTATATTTTGTTCTGCCAAGAACCATACATTTAAAATACTTCTGAACTGTTTCCATTGTGAGTTCTCTTTTGATTCAGGTTATTTTAAATGTGTTGTTTCATTTTCAGACATTTGAAAAGGTTCTCATTGTCTTGTTACTGATTTCTAGCTTAATTCTACTGTGTTCAGACACTGCACCGTACTATATACTATTATGACTTTAGTCCTTTGAAATTTACTGATTTTTTTTTTTTTTTTTTGTAGTACAGAATATGGTCCCCTTTGGAAATGCCCCATGAACTTTTGAAAATGATATGAATTGTGTAATTTGGGGTTATAGTGCTCTCTATTTGTCAGTTATGTACAGTTGGATAATTGTGTAGTTCTAATATTTTCGATATCTTTATTTTTGTTGCAGTGGTAGTGGTGATCTGTATTATCACAACAGATATGTTCTAGATCTATTAATATCCCTAACTATAAAGATGATCTTTAAAACATTTTAACACGATTTATTCCCTCCATTCCCAAGTCTTTTCGGCCCTTGTTTATATGTATTTTAATTTTTCATATATTTTAAATTAAACAAAACAATTTTTTTTTACTGTTTTATGCATATAGTTACCTTATGTATCCATTTATGTTCTTTATTTCTTCCATCACTTCCCTCCTTGCATCTGGGATCATTGTTTTGATATGTCTTGTTTTGTTTTCTCCGTAAAGAACTCTTTCAAGCTTTTTCTTTAATGTAGATTTGCGGTTGACAAATTCTCTCTTGTTTCTCTGAGAATATGGTTTATGTGCATTATTTGAAGGATATTTTCACATGATGACAGTTCTTTTCTTTCAGTACTTTAAATATGCCACTCATTTGTCTTCAGGTATATATTCATTTCTTCTGCAGTGGCAGCTGTCACTCTTATGTTTGCATTTTTAAAGATAATGTATCTTTTTTCCTCTGCCTTCTTTTAAGATTTCCTTTTATATTCTTTGGTTTTCATAAATGTTACTATGATGTTGTTAGGTATGGATTTCCTTACACTTACCCTGCTTTAGTTTCTGCAGATTTTGGCATCTTTGGTTTGTTGTTCTTCTGTGTAGGAATTTCTTGGCCATTATTTCTATAAATGTTGCTTTCTGTAAATATTCCTTCAATCCTATTCTTTTACTGAGACTCAAATTATACTACATTAGAAACTTCCATCATATTCAATGTCTCTTATTTTTTTCTGGATTTTTCAAATTATTTTGCCTATTTTTCGACTGGAATATCTTCTATTGACCTATATTCCAGTTCACTGATTCTCTCCTGTGTCTAATTTTGCTGTTAAGCCCTATCAAATTCATGACTTCAGCTATTCTACATTTTATCTAGAATTTTCATTTGGTTTGTTTTATAGTACCAGTTTGCTGGTAGAAATCTTTACCTTTTCATTTATTTCCTTGTTAATCACAGTTACTTTAAGACCTATGTCTGACTATGCAAATATATGGGTTACTGAAGGTCTGATCCTATCATTTTTTTTTTGTCTCTGAGATTTTGGTCATTTGTTTTTATATGCTGGCATATTGGATAAATTTTTATTGACTGTATGTAAAATTATATGAATTTGGAAGGTATTCTTCCTTCAGAGAAGATTTGCTTTCCTTCTGACAGACTGTTAAAACAAAAGAAGACCACCTTGATCCAATTGGGGATTGGGCTTCTTTGAGGCTGAGTGTCAGTCTTTGTGATGTCTTGCCTATTTCTGTTTAGCCCTTACTCCAAGCATGTAGCCTGTCAAGGGTCTTCACTGAAAGTCTATGTTGTTTCCTATAGCTTCTCCTCTTTGTTGGTCTCTGAGCTCCACTTTTGCTTGAGCTTGATAGAAGCCTCTTTTTGCGCGGTTGTTTACTCTTACACCATAAGTCTTACGAACCAGCAAATTATTTGAGAATAAAAGCAATACAGAATTTCACGTTTTTGGCTTCCCTAGTCCTGTTAAATGGTTAAACACTCAAACTTGGTTTCTAGACCCTCTCACTAGGACCCCTGATCCCCCTACCCCTCAAATTGCCCACCCTACACACACAAATGCAGAGAGGACCAGGCTCACTGCAATACATTTTCCCTTCTTTCTAAGATCTTGTCACTTTAAGGTTGTCTTCCCTGCTGCTCTATGATGCCTTCAAACTGCTTTGTTACAAACCAAGAGTTCATAGTTATTCTTGGTAGATTGATATTGGTTAGAATCAAACTACTCTATTTTAGCTAGAAGTAGAAATCTCCCAAGTTCCTGAACAGAATATTGACTCATAAGAATGATTTTTAAGCCATAGCAGAGAAGGAGGTTAAAGAGAAAAATAAAAATAAGTAATTAATTAAATTAAAAAAAAAAGAACGAGGAGGAGGAGAGGGAGAAAGAGAGGGGAACAATTTGAAAGAAGAAATAAAAAGAAAAATAGGATGAGGGGGAGCCAAGTTAATTTTGTGTGTCCTAATGATGATTATTATGTATCACCTTTTTCACCTCAAACTTAGATCTTGCATGGATTTATTCAGCAATATGAATTCAAGGCACTATAAGAAAGAGATGAAAGCAAGAATGTGTCAAATCCTGAAGTTCTAGAAAATAACTCCCCACATACGTATGAAATTCTTAGGCCTACTAAACCAATTTGAATGAAATTAAATGAGATCTATTTCTCTGACATTGTCAAGCTATAGAAAATGAAAAGTCAAGCATTAATTTTAGTTTGACATAATTTTGAACTAGACAAATGTATTATTTTTGTTCCTTATAAATTTAACATATCACAAGTTTATGCTGCATAATCAATAAAGTGAACCAGGGACACAATATATGGTCCTGAATAGAATGGATGAAAATTGTAGAACAAAACTCTAATTCTTATAAAAAAATAAATAAATAAAAGACCAGACATAACTAGACCAGTAGAGACTAGAGGAACACCTGAGACTATCGCCCTGAAGTACGCTTTAAGCTTTGAACTAAACTACTCCCAGAGGTCACCTTTCAGATAAATAAGATTGGCTCACAAAATAAACAATGTCATCTGTGAGTCCTGTGCTCCTTTTTTTTTTTAAATTATCTGTATGAGACCAAAAGGTAAACATTTACCCTAAAGCACAGACGAGGTCAGGGGTGGGGGGGTGGGGGCAGGGAAGCTGTATTAATGGAAGCAGAACAATCAGAACAGAAATAGGGAGAATGTTGACACAATGTGGAAAATGTAACCAATATCACTGAACAATATGTATAGAAATTGTTAAATGGGAACCTAATTTGCTATGTAAACTTTTACCAAAAGCTCAATTAAGATTTTTATATTCCCTTAAAATAGTAATCCCTTGTGGAGCAACAGAGGAAGAAAGGATGTCAGCAATAGAAGGAGGAAATAGAATGCATGGCTAATTGCCTCCATGAGCAACTACCTCCTTTGCCATGAGACCAGAAGTGGATGGTGCCTGGCTACCATTATTGAATATTTTGATCAAAGATTCTATAGAAGAAACCTGATTGAAAAGGGGGAAATGCAGGACAGAATTTCAGATTCTTATGGAATCTATACTTTCTGGAGCCATTGAGGCTGGATGAACCCCCTGAAACTATTGCTCTGAGATAACTTTTAAACCTTAAAGCAAAACTATCCCTGGAAGTCTTCTTTAAAACAAATAAGTTTAGCATAATGAGTAAAGAATGTCTGCCTTGAACACTGTGCCCTTTTTAAAGAACAATCTCTATGGGATCAGACTGACAACAGGAACTCAAAAGTTAGATAAGAAGTTAGAGGGTAGTGAGTCTATATCAATGGAAGAGGAACAATTCAGAAAAGGAGGGTGAGAATGGTTGCACAACTTCAAAAATGTAATCAACATCACTGAATTGTACATGTAGAAAATGGTGAGTTGGTATATGTTTTGCTGTGTATGTTTTCAACAACAATAAAATTTTTTCTTTAAAAAAATAAGCCCAATAAATATTTATAAATAAATAAAATCTAAAAAAAAAAAAAAATAGAGTGAACATTAGTGTAATAAAACAGGAAACACTTTTAACTATTCATTTTAAGCTGCCACAAATTCAAATACAGGTGAATATACATCTGAATCTACATTTATTGGGCAAGGATGAATAAAATATTTATTCTCATGCCTGCAATGTCCTTTGGAAGCAGTAGAACAACTTAGTACCCAGGGTGTGGAATTTAAATGCTATTTCTTACTAAAAGGAATTTGGGTTCCTTGGAGAAATGGTTGGCTCAAGTCTATGGCAGGAAATATAGAAATAAATCTGAAAACAACAACAACAAAATAAATAAAATTATATATATACATAAACATGTATATAGATAGATGATAGACAGAAAGATAGATAAGATAGATTAGATAGATAGATTAGATAGATAGATAGACAGATAGATAGATAATGAACCTGGAAGATATTGTCAAACTAGAAAGCAAGGAAGTTCTGATAGACTATTGGGCCTTTTCAAAAGGGCTGAGGAGTCAATCTGACAAATCTCTATTCGTCAGAGATTCAACAATTTGAGCATTAGTGAGAATAATAACTGCAATGGCCTGATAATATTGAATGTTTAAATCCATAAATTCATAATGGTACTAAAACCAAAAACAAAAATAAAATTCCATTGTTCCTTTTTTGTAAGATGCTAGGGAGCAAACTTATTATTTTGAAAAATGGCAAATGAAAGGAAAGAGTCAAGCATTTTTGCTGCATTTAGTATTTAAAACTGTACCTTAGGATATCCAGATAGTTGATAAGGGAAGAAAGTTTCTCTTTGCTGAAACATTTCAGCTAATAAATGAAGAAGGAACAATGGAATGAGAATATCACTATTTTGCAGTCTAAAATAAAATAAATTTGTTCTAGGCAATTATAATTATTGATTGTTAACATTTTGGAAGGAGATAAACACACAGTATATATTTCCTAATGGAAAAATATATAGCTACTTTTCTGTGGAAGAAAACACTACCTGTGACGTTGTGTCAAAAAAATCAAACCTGAATCTCATCAATCATCAACATATAACTTAACTGCCAACTTAGAGAAAATACGAGGAACAGAGTAACATCAAAAGGATTCAACAGCAATATCCAGATTTTGGGAAACTTTATAAGAAAAATATCTTGTTTTATTTTTTTCAATAAAAATTCATAAGGGAAAAGAAGGAATGAGAATCTATATACCAAGAAATATTTAAGAAACTCATCTATAAATTGACCTTATTTGGATCCTAATTCAAGTAAACAAAAAAATTAAAATACTTTCATAAGAAAATGTGAAAAAAGTGAATATTGACTAGCTATTGATAATATTAGGAACTATGAAATGATGTTAACTATAACATTGGCATGTGTTTTTATATTTTTGATGAGTCCTTATCTTTTATTTATATACTCTGACATATTTATAGATAAAATTTTATGTTTTGGATTTTCTTTAAAATAATCTGTAATGAGAGGAATTGGTAGAAATATAAATGAAATAAGATTGACCATGAGCTCATAATTGTTGAAGCTGGGTCATGGGTACATGTGGCCTTATTATATTATTCTCTCTAGAGTATATGAATATGTGGAGAAATAGCAGAATCTGACACTGTATATATTATTTTAATCAAAATAAAATAAGTAAGGGATATCTTAAAAAATAATTTGAACAGCTTAATTCTTTGCAGGAAAGAATGTGAATAAAATCCCATTTCTGAGACTCTGAAAATTGTCACTACCAACATGGTTTTCATGAAACAGTATTTCAAGTCTTTAGTAATCAAGTTCAATGAGCATGACAATATTTAATCAGAGGGAGGGAAAACCACTTAGGCTACTTTACTACCCACAAATACTCTAATGGGGATCAATCACACCCAATTAAAACTCAAGGAATTATGAATCTTTAATAGGTTTACCATCAGCTATTTCAGCTGTTAAGTCCTCTTTAGGTTCATGCTGGGGAGATTCGATCAAGCTGGAAACCAATCATCTTTATGACATCATTTTCTAAGAAGCTTTATGATTTTTGTTTGAAACAAACACAAAAGAGCTTTTCAATTTGCACCCAAATTAAATTTCCCATGTATTTATTTGATATTTTTAAGCTCTTCTGGGCTCCTGTGAGTTTATGTTTACATTAAATAGAGTAGTTTTGATGACTCTAGTTAATAACTCTAAATAAACTTAAATGCTTAAGTCACGTTTTATACTTTCCCTTCAGTAATTTACCCTGGCTCTCTCTATGACCCACTGTGCATAGTAGGGCCTGCTGTCGATTTTGTTACACATCAATCTAAAACAGCTTAAGAGACTTGAACTTCGTCTGCTTGACTCTGTGTCATAATGGTCAAGATGATGAACTTTAGCATCAGGCCATGTGGTTTGACATTTGCATTTACTAGAAGAGCAGCATCAGCAACTCTTCCATGCCTTCCTTTCTTCACCTACAAAATTGTAATAGCATCTTCCTTGAATATTTATTGTGAGTGTTAAATAAGATACTCATATGAAGCATTTTAAACAGTGCCAAGTGCACAGTTGTTCTTCAGTAATTGTCTACTGGTAGTAGAAGAAATCACCAGCCTGTCATTTTT
>NW_004443947.1:16511638-16578980 GCF_000243295.1 Trichechus manatus latirostris | reverse complement strand
CCAGCAACTCAGTCCCTCGGGGAGTTTGGATGTGTCCATGGGGCCTCCAAGACCTTTCCTTGTACACAGCCTGTCATTTTTTGTACTGTGGTGGTTTGTGTGTTGCTGTGATGCTGGAAGCTATACCACTAGTATTTCAAATACAGGCAGGGTCATCCATGGTGGACAGGTTTCAGCAATTTCCAGAATAAGACCAACTAGGAAGAAAGACCTGGCAATCTACTTCTGAAAATTAGCCAGAGAAAACCCTAGCAATCACAGCAGACTATTATCTGATATAGTCCCAGAAGATGAGCCCTCTAGGTTGAAAGGCACTCAAAACACTCAGTGGCCACCACAAGGGGCTCAATCATACCAACGTTCGTGAATATGGCACAGGAACAAGCAACTCAATGGCAACTAACAGCAAAGTGGTAGAAACACACATCTTTTCTTCTGTGGCTGACACACATAATTTACAAAAACTACATTGGAGTGATGCCACCATCCTTTCGTATACTCTCCCAGGGAAAATCAGTTCCTTACCTAGTGTTAGTGCCTGCATTTCTGTGTCTGAACGTGTGTCCATGTGGTATCTGTTGGGAAGGATGTTGTATGGTGATACAAATGCACCTGTTGATTATGAGTTTTGAAATATTCTGAGAGAATGGAACAGGGGAAAGGAAGGATATAATCAGAATGTTTCTGGCAAGAGCACTTATTTCTATTTATTTTTAGATTTGATGAGCAGTTAAGAGCAACTTTTTTGCAGCGTTAAGAGGAACAGTCAGGGAGCCCTGTTTGAAACATTTGGCAGAACCCCAGCTAGCCACCTCATCGTTGTTAAAGTTTTCTCTGCGTTGCCAATTTTATCCACAAATATCCATTTAGAAAAGGTTTCCCCTAGCTTTTCTTTTCATTCTAGCTATGGCATATATTTTTGTAATATGATTATGCTTGTGTAATGAGTATAAATAAGTCATTAAGATACACAAACAAAATGCATAATTAATTGATGTGATTACAATAAGGAATAAGCACACAAAATACATATTTGTATATAAGCCTGTTCAATCACTTAGGCAGTGCAAACGTTTGAATTAGTTAACAGAGTTGCAAACCCACTTATTAGTGCCTACAACCAGATACAAGACGTTTTTAATGAAGAAGTTATTTCTCATCCTGATTCTTGTTTTTAGGTGCCGTCGAGTCAGTTCCGACTCATAGTGACCCTGTGTACAACAATGAAACACTGCCCGGTACTGCATCATCCTCACGATCGTTATTCTTGAGCCCGTTGTTGCAGCCACTGTGTCAGTCCATTTTGTTGAGGGTCTTCCTCTTTTGCGCCGACCCTCTACTTTACCAAGCATGATGTCCTTCTCCAGGGACTGGTCCCTCCTAGTAACATGTTAAAAGCATGTGAGACAAAGTCTCGCCATCCTTGCTTTCAAGGAGCATTCTGACTGTACTTCCTCCAGCACAAGTTTGTTCATTCTTTTGGCAGTCCACGATATATTCAATATTCTTTGCCAACACCATAATTCAAAGGTATCAGTTTTTCTTCTGTCTTCCTTATTCACTGTCCAGCTTTGATATGCATATAACGTGATGAAAATACTATGGCTTGGGTCAGGCGTACCTTAGTCGCCAAAGTGACATCTTTGCTTTGCGACACTCTAAAGAGGTCTTTTGCAGCATATATGCCCAATGTAATACATCATTTGATTTCTTGACTGCTGCTTCCATGGTCAGCATTGATTGTAGATCCTGATTCCACATATAAAAAAACTGCATTTTTGTAGATGCCTTCAACTATTAACAATTTTCTAAAAGAAGTATGCTTTTGTATGATGAGACAATACACTTGTTTTAGCCAGAGATTAGCACCAAATTACAAAACAGTAGTTTTCCTAAGAACTCCATTCTAATGTTTTATATCAAATCCGTACTGCATTTGTGTCTTGAAGAGATACATACCCAAGGTAGCTTAATTTATGAGTAACTCTGTCGTTCTGTAAACTAAAAAATGCATTTCTACATTTGTTCTTTCATTTGTTTATCTATTCAAATACATACTAGGCACTTTGTGGTGTACTTGTGTGTACTCATGCTTATATGTATCTGTATCATTGGAGCTGGCTTCAGGAAGGTGAACAAGGCAAATATGATATGTACTTATTTATGATTTTTTTTTCTTGCCCAAAGGTATGAAATTAAATGGTCTACTTAACATTTTATATTCAAAATACACTTTACCTGTAAGCATACATTACTCTGTCAGAAAAAAAAAAGTCATTGGATCATGTTGTATAGCTTTTAAAACTCTGATAACAAAACAGACAGTCAGATGAGACATTTCTGTAGATCCCTAAAGTTTAAAAGGTTTTTGGAAGGAATCAATGGCCACTGTGTTTTCACCTTATGTTACAATATCTAACATACGCAAGAGTGGAATGGCTCATTCTTCAAAAACACGAGATTCATCCAAGTGTTTGTTTTGCTAAGGTACTCTGATTCATACCCCTTTCCTCAGGGAGAGGGATATTAACTTATTGTTTACAGTTTTACAAAGTTAACTTTATTTGAAGTTGCCTATTGAAGTGCAGCGATTAAGAGCTTGGCTGCTAACCAAAAGGTCGGTAGTTAGAAAACACCAGTCGCTCCTTGGAAACCCTGTGGGGCAGTTCTACTGTCTTATAGGGTCTCTGAGTTGGAATTGACTCGATGGCAACGGGTTTGGTTTTTGGTTTATTGAAGTAACTAGAATACTGACCTTATATACCTATTTCCATTATTAGACATCTGGACCATGTAAGCCAAGGACACAACCGGTCCCCCCTGTTATGCCAAGGCTCTGCCCACGCTTGTTAAAATAATTCCGAGTCCACTTTGGCATTTCTCTTGCCTGCTGGCAGAAATGGGATAGTTCATTTGCCTGCTAAGACTCCTTTCCTTTAGCTTTTTTCTTTTTAATTTTTTTATTTTTTCCCATACAAAAATTTATACATACATTGTAATTGACTCTAATTGCTCTCCCCATACTATGACAGCACACTCCTCCTTTCCACTCCCGATTCCCCAAATCCATTCAACCAGCTCATAACCCTGTCTGCCTTCCCATCTCACCTCAGGACAGAAGCTACCCGTTTAGTCATTAAGACTCCTTTCGATCTTTACTTCTAAGTAAATTTTAGGTTATCTGTGCCACTCTGGAGCCCTCGTGGTGCAGCGGTTAAGGGCTCATCTGCTAACCAAGAGGTCAGCAGTTCAAATCCACCAGCCACTCCTTGGAAACCCTATGGGGCAGTTATACTCTGGCCTGTAGGTTTGCTATGAGTCTATGAGTTGGAATCGACTCCATGGCAATGGGTTTTTTGGGGTTTTGTGCCTCTCTGGTTTACTTGAGCCCCTGGTTTTGACAGGAATTGCCATAGATTCGTTTAAAAAATATAGAAGCAATCTGAGGTAAAAGGCTAGCATATACTATTTAATATTTAACTCTAGGATACATTTATAAGGGTAGTTTTAAGGGTTGGGCTATAGTGCCAGGTTCAAGTCCTAGCACCATTACTTCATAATTGAGTGACATTGGGAAAATTACCTGAATGTTCTGCATTTCATTTTTCTCATCTGTAAAAGAGGAATGGATAGTAATCATACTTAGCTGATAGGATTAAATGTTCTTAACATAGTACTTAACTCGTAATAAGAACTCACTGTCTCTTACTGTTATGATTATTTCCAGATGTGATATTCAAAATGCTTAACAGCTGGTATTGACAGGCATTTGCTTTCTCGATTTTCAAGGTCCTTGCCAAGGGCACCATTTCCATCTCTTGGATCTATACCTGCTGGGTTTGGGGACACATGGGAAGGGAGGTGAAATATGAATTATAATAAACTGCAGGGCCCAGGGTGGCCCCACAGCAGTGCCTACCTAATGGGCGGGGGCAATGTCTGAGGCTCAGGTAGGACTTCTGGGGTTCCTTGGGAAATACAGGGCAATGCACTGAAGGCTAGAGTTTGGAGGCAATGACTGAAACAGGCACCTACCAGTCGGAATGGACACTGACCATAGTTGCTGGGATGAGAAGGAAGTCTAAGGAGGAGATAGGGCTCAGAATAGTGATGTTACCAGTCAGTATGGCCTGACTTAAGGAGCCCTGGTGGCACAATGGTTAAGTGCTTGGCTACTAACCAAAATGTTGGTAGTTCGATCCCACCCAGCAACTCCATGGGAGAAAGACCTGGCAATCTACTCCTGTAAAGATTGCAGCCTAGAAAACCTTATGGGGAAGTTTTGCTGTGTCACATGGGGTCACTATGATTCAAAATCGACTCAGCGACACCTATTGAAAACAGTAACATGGCCATACCTAAATACCTGCGGTAAGTCATCCCTGATTATTTCCTGAGTTATATTTATTAGGGCCATCACTACTTCAAAGCAGACTTTGGGTACCCAGTGTAGAATCAAAATCAGACACATACCATGGGCAGTGTTCTACAGCATGTTAATTCCTAGCAGTTTTTTACCTGTAATCACATTTGGATCTGTGTGCTTTGAATCTGTTCTTACCCCTTTTTCTTTTTGCCTTAAGTAAAATAATGATCTTACAATACCATGTGTGATGTGTAGCTAGATAGTTTCTTTTTAAATATCGAAGAGCATGTATTTAATCTTGAAGTGACTGACGTGATATTCAACTCAGAAAACACCCACGGGGTCACTTACTACCAGACAGGCACAAATTCTTAGAGCAAGCATTCGTACATAGCCTCTGGTAGTGATAAGAGATGATCTAGAAACAAAACTCTGAATGAAAATGCATTGTTTTCTGCTTCAGTGCATTTGTGCCCTGGGATAACCAGAAATAATTATTGAAACTAAGCCTCTTGTTAATAATAATTACACTTCGTTCTATGAAAACAAGAACAAACAGCAATTATCTATAATTTCTAATTTGCAAAACACTCTCATTATGCTAAGACTTCTTGTCTGTGTTTGATAATATTGTGTTATGTATATTGGAAAAACTCAATTTTTTAAAAAATGTTTCAAACCATACTGGGCAGTGTTTGATTGATATAATGCGGGTTTAATTGTTTCCTGTTTTAAGACAGAACAGCTTCTTTGGGCAGCATAGATTATTGAAGAAATAGTATCTTTTGGATTCCTTCAATAAAAGACAGATGCGTTAGCAAAAATAAATTCACATTGTTCCTATATCAGCAAAGATTGGCTCAGGAAAAGAGAAATAGAAACCAGGTAGTCAGTCATTATGAAAAGACTCTTAAGAAAACTTAATATATATGAAAATTATGAGGCATTTCCATTTTGATAACTTTTTCACATAATAATATGTTGTCTTACCATCCCTATTTTGAATAACCCTTTGTCTATATTGCCGTATTACTCATTTGCTTAATTGGAATACAGTAATTTTATAGTTTCTTTTTTTTTCAAATTTTTTCTTGATAGATTATAAGCTCTCTGAAGGAAGTAATAATTTAATTCCCGTTTGCTTCAGTATTTCATTGTATTATTCAAATTAATAGTTTGCATAACCGTTTAAAAATTCTACCACACGAGTAGTTGTCTATCAATCATCTAGTTCAATAGGTTTGTAATTTTACTACACTGAGCACTAGTTTCCTCATCTATAAAAACAGAGATGATAATAATACCCAGTTATCAGGGTTTCTGTGAAGCTTGAATGAAATGAAGCATACAAAGCATTTAGCACAGTGCCTGGCACAAAATTAAGCTCACAATACATGCCAATAAATGCTGATTTTATTATCATACTATAGAAATGAACTTAAGTCATATTCCCTAATTGCATTTTTATAAAAAACCAAATTGAATTAATTCTACTTGATCCAATCTAAGACAAATAGACCACTAAAAACCTCTTAAACAAGTTTTTGTTATGTAAGTAGCAACTATAGTCTCATAGTTACTATGAGATTTCAGATTTGAACAAATGGAACCTAAGTATACCACCGGAAATATGGGTTAGAATTTCTATTTTGTAGTTCTATTACTTATTTGAAGAATTGTTATTTTTTTAAGTTTGCATGGCCAACACAATGTGGATATTAAGTCTTGGTATCTATCAAACTAAGAAAGTTGCATGTGTGGGTTATAAATGATCATATTTGTCCTCTCCCTGGAATTTGGTTCCAGGAGCCAAGTAAGCTCAGACAGTTTTCCAACTGATCAAGATAATTTTCAAAATGTTGGCATGCTAGCTCATCGTGAAGGTGAGGTGCTACCTAAAATAAAACCAGCTAATCCATTTAACAGTCTGTTCAGTGCATGAAAAACAAAATGGACTTTTAAAATAAAAAGTTTGAGTTAAGAGAATATCCTTTGGTATTAGTCCTTGGTTTTTTTTTCCCCCTAAATGAATTTATTTCTATGGCAGGATTTTTTAATTTTTTATAATTCCCCAAAAGGCAGGATCATCCTAAAAATGCTTTAAAATACATCTATCTAGAACATAAAATTAAAGTGCTCATAAATGACTAGTGATTGTTCGGTTACAGTAAATCCTGGCTAATTCAGATGGTGTAATTAGGACTGCGCTGAATTACAGGATATTTTAAAGAAGATACAGATATATATCTTTCAAATATAATCAGCAGATCAAAATAAGAATTAATAATGTGATTGGTTGGTCTGCTTAAAAAAGGATTTAAATGCTACATGCATTCAAATAATTATAATAAATTGCCTTGGAAAATTTCTAAATAAGTTATCCGCAGTTTGTTTACAATAATCGTTTAGCCAAGGGTCCCTTCATAGGAAAGGGGGTACTATAATCCACTCTTATTTTCGCATGTCAGTAATTTGTAGAAATGGTACTTAAGCTCTTGTCAATTTGGGACTTAGTGCTCTATCTTACAGAAAACCCTAAAAGTTTATCAAAACTGATCTGCACATTTTGGGGCACTAAATTTATGCATTAGAAGAAATGTTGCATTGTGTGGATTGTTTTAAGGAGGGGGTAGAGAAATAGAATCAAAAAAGTCATTCTGAATGACAAAAGTTAAAATACATGCCTGCATGTGTGGTACATAAAATAACACCTGCATTCAGAGGTAAGAATAATAATCAAAATGCCCTATCCAAATAAGGCAACTAATTTGCCTTATTGCCAGAGAAAATTTCACTGAACAGTGTTAAACAGGTAAGGATCACTTTATTCAAGACTATTGCAGTACGGGAGAGAGGCCAGAAGTAATTCTGAACTCAACTCCCCTGAAACAAAAGACAACAGGGTTTTTTTAAGGGCTGAAGTGGGCTAACGGAAAATTACTGGAGGATGTTAGGATGATTGTCAGTGGGATGATAATTTCCTGGGTGAGTAATTTACTGAGCTTGCAGGTTAGGACCATTTGGCTCTTATTGCTTACTTTGGCTATGATTAGGCCACCTGGATCCTGCAAAGACTGGGGGAGAGGGAGATGGAGATGAGGCAGGAACATGCCTGTCTAAAATTCAGTCAAGCTGAAGAGTCATTAAGGCTGTTGTCCTAGTTGAGTTCTCTAGAGGAGCTTAAACCAGGAGATGTATATATATACATATATATATAGAAAGAGAGAGAGATTTACTTCAAGGAAATGGCCCATCCAGTTGTGGGGAGGCTGGCAAGTTCCAAGTCCATGGGTCCGACGACAGTCTGGGGACTGCTACTGGCTCACAGGATTGTAGGGGCTGGCTAATCCCAAATCTGCAGGTCAGGCAGCAGGCTGGAGACTTCTGCAGGCTTATGTCCCAAGATCTAGAGGTCAGGTGACCAGAAGAGTGAAGGGTCAAGAGATCCTGAGCTCTGCCAGTATATCCATTTATATTCTGGATGCAGACCACACCTCCAAGGAAATTCCCCCTTTCCACTGATTGGTTGATCACATCAGATCACATCAAGAAAGTTAATTACATTACATTACATTACATACAGAACAGCAACTAGTCCAGTATGTGGTCAAACCACTGAGAATCATAGCCTAGCCAAGTCGACACATACAATTAACCATAACAACCATCTTGGTGACAATCCATTTCATATATGTTCTCAAGATAAATGATAACTAGTTCTCAAGTGAGAGAACTTAACAGTAACATTGGAACATTCGTCGCTCATAATTCATCCTAAATTCACCTGGTAATTGGGGTAGCCACCTGTGTTTGCTAATTGTTTTATCCAAAGGAAGAATAAACTTCTCATATCTTTATGACAGGAGATAATTTTGAAATTTAGAACACAGCATCCGCGAAAGTTAGGCTCCCATGCTTCCACAGAAACTAGGAGACAGGGGCGCTGTCTTTTTGATGATTGCATTTAAATGAGATAACTCCCAGGTCCTAGAGGGAACATTCTTGGGTTATAAATTGGCAAAAGACTTATTTGGCATTTTAAAGGGCTTTATATCAGTTTCTAAAGTGGCAGGGAAAGAATGTACCATTACAAGTTTTGTAAAACAAATGCTTCTAAGAAAAGGGAGGAAGAAGTCTTTTTCCTTTTTGCACATGGGAAAATTGTTATTTTTCTTTTTTGATTTGTGTTTACTAATACAGCATCCGTGAATCTTATATACATCATACAAGGAAGGGGAAGGGTGGTTTTTTGCAGTAAGCTATTTTCTGGAACAGAAAAGGTGAAGGAATTTCTTAACCTTGGCTGTTTTCCAGGATCACAGGGCTCAGATAAAATTCAGCATTGTCAGTTTTAGAACATATTTTGTTAGTAAGGAATCACCTAGAGTCAGATGAGAATGACAGAGCAAGAAAGAAGTCTAGAAGATGGATAAACAACAAAGAAAAGCAGAGAGGTTCTGATACAGTAACTGGGAGCGTGAAAGAGCAGGAAGGAGATACAAGGACAAATGGAAAAAGAGAGGTGGCTTTTGGTAGCAGATGGATAGGGATCTAGGGTGATACATTTCAGTGGTTTTCAAAGCAATGGTTTTAAAGAAGAAACACAAAATGTATGTTTGTTAAAAGTAGGCTTTTTTGTGTGTATCGAAATAGAGTCTGGAGGCTTGGAATTCAGTCCTATTTACTTTTTTCTCTCTTTTCTCTCTCCTAACATAGTCCCTAGGTAATTCAAACAGTTAAGTGCTGAAATAGTAACTGAAAGGTTGGTAGTTCCAGCCTACCCAGAGGCACTTTGGAAGAAAGGCCTGGCAATCTAATTTTGAATGGTCACAGCTAGGAAAACCCTATAGAGGGCAGTTCTACTACGACACGTGGGGCTGCCATGAGTAGGAATCGACTTGACGGCAACTGGTAACATGGTCCCCAAGAGGGCTTGGATAACCTCAAGTGCTCCCAGGAATATAATTTAACAGACCATTGATACTAAAAACAGGAAAATCAGGCAAACATTTTAATTTTTATGAAATCTTTTCAGTTTAGAAACAAATCATTTTTTTTTACCTTTTCCACTCTTTATAGCCTTACAGAGAAAGTAAGTGTGTAGTAAGTTGAGAGGGTGAAGACGAGCACAAATGATTTTTCATTTCAAAGAAAGCAAGCTTAGGCTTAAAAAAAGGAGTCCTGGTGGTGCAATGGTTAATCACTTGGCTGCTAACTGAAAGGTGGTTGTTCCAAACCCACCCAGTGGCTCTGCTGGAGAAAAGACCTAGTGATCTGCTCCCATAAAGATTACAGCCTAGGAAACCCTATGGGGCAGTTCTACTCTGTCATATAGGGTCACTTTCAGATGAAATCCACTCAATGGCACACAATAACAGGCTTAAAAAAATAAACCAACACAACTGAATTTGAAAATTATGCTAGTACTCATAAGTATTTGGAGTATGACAGGGATGCAGACCTTTGCCCTTAAATAAATGTGAATTATAGCCAGATATAGAGATACAGCTCTGCTATCATGGAGTAACATTTCCATCATGTGGCCTTATGGAGTATTGCTTTTAAAGATAGCATAGATCTCTGTTGCATTTATACAATTCCAGGCATTAGTGCATTACTGGTGCACTTGCCCCAAGGGCCAAAAGAAACCAAAGCAAGAACCAATATAAGAACCTGAGGATTTCTATTTCTACTTTCTCCTTTTCTCCCTCTTGACTGTGTTTTCTGTCCCAGACCTTAGGCTCTCAAAGTAAATTTGGACAATTTGGAAAAACAAGGACAATGTTGAAAGTGGAGAGCTGCTTAAACAGTATGAAAAGTAAACTTCTAGTAAATCTTAATAAATTAAAATAACTTTGATTATGAATTGAAGTTGCATATCTAGTTCTCAGCCATTATTTTATAGTATTCATCTGAGGGGAAAAAATCATAAATTGGGAGAAGATATATTTAATTGAATTAATAATCCTGCCAGTGACTTACGTAGTAACTCTCAAACTTCTTCTCTATACAAAGCAAACTGGGGAATTTTATGTTTTGAAGAATGACATATTTGCCAGGACACACCTCCATTTCTTCCTCCTTTTCTATTACAACTCAGCCCAATATTTGATAACCAGCCATTATCAGGCCTGGAGTAAGGTGGCCCCTGCGGAAAACTAATAGTAATGATAATTATCATCATCAATAACATTAAACAAACAATTAAATTCTTTACATGAATTATGCCATTAGTAAACCCTTCAGTAAATCTATGAACAAATTAATGTGGTTATTTCTATTTTCAAACTAGAGTTTAAGTAAACTTCCTAAGGTCACACTGGAGCCCTGATGGCACAGTGGTTAAGAGCCTGGCTGCTAACAAAAAGTGGGCAGTTCGAATCCACAAGTCACTCATTGGAAACCCTATGGGGCATTTCTACTCTGTGATATAGGGTCGCTGTGAGTTGGAATCGACTTCACGGCAACAGGCGGTTTGGTTTTGGCTTTTAGGGTCACATTGGAGTACTTGGTGCAAACGGTTAAGCACTTGACTGCTAGCCAAAAGGTTGGCTGTTCAAAACCACCCAGAGACTCCTCAGTAGACTGGCCTGGTGATATGCTTCCGAAAGGTCACAGCCTTGAAAACCCTATGGGGCAGTTCTACTCTACACACGTAGGGTCGCCATGAGTCAGAACTGACTCAATGGCAATTAACAACACAGAGGTCACATAACTAATAGATGGAAAGTTCAGATTCAAACCCAGGCAAACTAACTCTGGAGCCCATGATCTTAACCGTTACGTCACTTCTCCCTAGTGTGGAGGTGTGAAGCTGGCCTACACACTGAAAACGGGGCTTATTCTCCCTTGGAAGCTTGTAGAATGGCCTGTTAATCTGGTATCAAGAGCAGCTCTTTTTCCTGTGTTCCTCAAGACATTTCATTGTCCACTTCATTTCGCCCAAGCTATTCGTATATCTATCAAGCAAATAATTGTGTATTTATATATATATATATATACTATATATATGCGTGTGCCTGTGTGTGTATAGACACAGCATGCATTGTGTGTCTCTAGTATCTTTCTCACTTATACAATGCTTATATTACTCATTTCCTGCTCATTAAAACTAACTACAAAGTGGTTCTGTTTTTTACCCTGTTTATAAAGATAAAAAAATAGAAGGCCAGAGAAAATAAGATTTGCCCAAACATTTCTCAAAGTTGCGTTGGCAAACGGCCACTTTTCCTTTAAAAAATAATATATGCATACACAATCTGTGGTCTCTCAGAATGCTTTCAAATTTTTATAGCTGGAAAGTATTGTTTTGACATTCCTTTAAAGAGTATGTGTGAGGTTAGCCAAATAGGGCAGAGGATACTCTACACAAAACATAGGTTAGTGTCTTTGAGGTGGGTGGGGTACGTTTTCAGAAATTGAGGATGACTCTTAGGTTTAGAGATGTGCAAAGGCTAATTACTAATTATTTTAAAACTAATTATTCCCTCAATGATTGTTAGCCTATCAACCATTCTTACTTAAACCTGTCCTTAATCCTTCACCAGGGTACAGATTAATAGGGTGAGTGTATTCCAAATATCTATATTCATCTCACATATGATAATAAAATGTACTGACAGACCAGCTCAGCTGGAACCATCATCTGAAGTTTCCACTCAATTAAAAAGCTAAATATATTATAGCTGATTCCAAAAAAGAAACATATGAAATACTTAGAATTCCTGAGATCAGGTTCAGAGTTTTAACTACCATCTCGTGAGGTTAAAATGAAAAGATTTTGCACCTGCTGCTGTGACATTGCATCATATTAATCTATGGAGTTTGAATATGGGGAAAACTAGAGTTTAGAGGTTTCTTTTTAAAAAGACAGAGTCTCATTCTTCTAACTCCTTCACAAAGATATTTCCTTTAGACTGTTTCTTACTGATAGAAACCCCTCCTACTAATTGATGTTATTGATTGCACCAGTTATCTTTTGAAATTAAAAAAAAAAGCACAGAGACGATTAGGTATGACTCCAGTCCTCATCTATCTTCTCTTTTACCTTCTTTGTGTCTTTCAATCTGACCAGCTCCTACTCATACTTATACCGATACCTTGATTTTTAATTATTGACATCCACTTTTAATACAAAGCGGGAATACTTTCAGTTTTTAACAAGTATTTTCACAAACCCAAGTTTGGTCATCTTTTTTATGAATTTATTCCTTGACATAAGCACTTTTCCCATTTAAAAACAAAAAAATAGCCAAACAATGGTCTGGTATATATTTGGAAGTTAAGGACCTTCTTAGTTTTGTTATGCTATGAATTCCTTTTAAATATGCTGACAATTGAAGTTTAATTTAAAATATTCAGTACTGAGCTTGTGCACAAGAAAAACATTTTCACAACAGCAATTATCCTGCAACTAATTTGCTCTTAGAGCTGCATGCCTTTAGGCTAACAATCTTAAATTTGCTTAATCTTAATTAAACTTTTCTCTCAAAATTAACTTGCTCTACTGGCAAATGAAAAATGTGTTTGTTCCCTTTGAACTCATACATATGTGAATTAAAATGCAGGATGCTCTGAATCTCTAAAGAGAAAATCACTTAAGCATTCACTCTTGTAGCAGATAGCTTAAGTACATGATAATGTCCACTCACCTATGTATTTCCTACAGTGGGTTGGTGGTATTACTTGATGGTATCTGAATGTAGACAGCAGAGCAGCCTGTTGCCCTGACCAGAACATATCTTACTGCTTTGATGTTAATTTGCATTTTGAGTTTATTTATTTTAATATATATGGCATAACTTTATTGTTCTCAAAATATTTTTAGTTGGAAAAGGGTTCCCGGCAGACCAAGAAGAGCACAATTGTAAGTGTTTCTTTCCATTGACTAAAACTGCAAAGTTGTCTTACTCTGTAATTTCTTTGCAACTGAGGCTATAGCCTCTAGAATTACTACATTGAAAAAATCTCTGTTACAGAGATTCACCATTCAGCATTAGTTCATGTGTGAGAACTCTCAATTTTTGACATCTTTGTATACCTAAAGTTTATTTAGCTCAGTAAGTTTACAAAATTATTCTTAAACAAATGTTACTTGAATGACTGTATAAGTTCATTTGTCTGTAAAATTTGTAGAACTTAATAAAGCGACGTATGCCGATTTCTTCCCTCATAGTTTTACCATCAGACAGGTTACAGCCCCAAACATAGTTAAATAAATAATGATACAAGAATGCTAACGGGGCTGTCCATGACCTACTGCTGATGTCTTGTCTTTGTTCCTGCAAAATCAACTAGAACAACTAACAGAACTACTAGGTGAAAGTCCAACAGTATTTGTAAGGGATATTAGAGAATTTAATGAAATGATTTTAAAGTTCATTTGAAAAATAATGTATATGAGCAGCAAACCACATATTGTTGACATTGCACAATAATATAAATCAGTTTCTCAGGACTGATATCTGGTGACGTTTCTGTCTAACATTCTAGCAATAGGATATTAGACAATATAATACAAGAGTCTCAACAATAGCAAAAAAATTACATAAAACTACCTTTGCTTAACTAAGGGGGCATCGAATACCTATATGGAGGCAACCACTAAGTTTTACTGAACAATAGTAAAACAAAATGAAAAAGTTAGGAGACATGCATGTTCCCAGATAATCAGATTTGATATTTTCAAGATTTCAATCCTGAGAATGTTAGAAAGCAAAGTTTTTTGTTATATATAAATTTTTATAACCACATATCTTACTCAATTCTTTTCTAGGTACCTCATTTGGATACTTTAGGTATTCAATAACATGGGCGTGTATAGATTTTATTTCCTTCTTTCAAACAGTGAGGGCTTTTCTTCCTGATTATATCTTACAACATTGGTTAGAAATTCTGAGTCAGCTTTAAATAATAAAGAAGAGAACATTTTTGTCAATTTCTTGACATTAATGGAATTATTTCTAGTGTTTCAGTGTTAGGTGTGATAGTTAATATAGGTTTGGGTAGATATTTCCTGTTACCATTAGGGAGTATAAGCACCTCATTTTTTTTTAATAAGAAATTTTACCAAACGCGTTTAAAATTAGTTCAAATTGTCAGGAAATTTTCCTCCTAAAATATACTGTTATCAATTACATTAAAAATGCTGAAATTAAAATATTCTTTCATTTTAATGCAAATTCTTCTTGAACATGGTACATTCATCTTTTAATAATTGGCTAATTTAATGTGCTAGAATTTTATCTAGCATTTTTGCTTCCATGTTTATAATTGTTATTGGCCTGAATATTTGTGGCTTTGTGCTCTCTCAGGTTTTCTTAACAGTATTATGCTCAGCATATAAAACAGTTAGGAACTCTCTCTCTCTCTCTTTTTTTTCTTTATGCTCCAGAGAGCTTATATATAAAAAAGACATTGTTTGTTTTTTGAAAGCTTGAAAGAACTGGGCTATAAAACTGCCTAGGCCTAAGGCTATTTTGGGAAGCAATTCTTTGACTACTTTTTTCAATTTCTTCTCTGCTGATTGGTCTATTCCATTTTCTACTTCTTGAATATGTTTGAGTTATTTACTTATTTGAGATTTTCGTATTTGTCAGTCCACCAATTTCCCTAGCCATTCTCAAAATTAAAAATATATTGTTGCATTCTGATGGCATCTCTTCCACTTTCTCTTCTTTCCCCTCTTGTTCTCTCTCCTCACCATGACAGAGCACTGATATTAAAATTACTGATTCTTCATCACTACCATTGTCAGTGGAAACTAACCGCAGGCTCTCTGCCAGCCACTGTGCACTGTAAGGATATGTTTCAAATCCATAAATCACAAGTATATAGATATATTACATGTGCTTGATAAGAAGCCAGCTTAAAAGTTATTAATATGGAGAGTTTTTTACATACATGTGAATAGCTAGTTATTTTAAGACATGTTTAATGGTTAGAATATTTATCATACATATAAGGAAGGAGCCTCGGTGGTGCAGTGGTTAAGTTCTCAGCTACTAACCAAAAAGGTCACAGTTCAGACTCACCAGCTGCGGGAGAAAGATGTGGTAGTCTGTTTCCATTAAGATTTACAGCCTTTACAGGGCAGTTCCACTATGTTCTATAGGGTCACTATGAGGCGGAATTAACTCAACGGCAACAGGGTTTTATATAACAGACACACTCATTGAAGTACGTTATGTCCATGATTAAGAATTACAAACAACACTCATAAATTGTTGTTGTTGTTAGTTCCCATCAGTATGCAGCAATTGAAATAATTGAAGTAATTAGCACCTGAGAGAAATTCAGGTTTTAAAAAAAAATTATAGAAGGTTAATGGACCCCCTAGGTAGTTTCATAAAATGTCCACAGATGAATTAAAAGATTGAATTAAAGGATAGTAAGATATTTTATTAATAAAAAAATTCCATTCTTCAATGTACCAGGCCCTGTGCTAGGTGCTGAGAATAAATACAACACACTACAAAACAAAATCTCACTTTCAAGGGGTTTATATTAAGGTAGAGGGAAATAGAATAGGCAATGGCACACGTGTAAGATAATGGTCAAGTAATATAATGGTAACACAGTAACAAAGGCAGCACAGTAGTGGTGCGGAGGAGGATCCTGTTTTGAAAAGGTGGTCAGAGAAGCCTTTTCTAATGAAGAGACATTGAGGAGGGACCTGCATGAAGAAAAAGAAGTCATGCACTTATTTGGAGGCACTTTCTGTGCAGAAGAAATAGCAGGCTCAAACCATCTAGTTGAGAGAACCATCTGTTGTGCTTAAGGAACAGCATGGAGGGAGGTCCAGGTGCCTGGAGTGGAGGGAATAAAGATGGGGATGAAGCCAGGGAACTATGTGGGGAGCACTGCAGATCATGGCAGACCTTGTGGGCCATGATGAAGACTTAGGTTTTAAATCTGAGTGTTATGAGAAGTTGTTGAGCCGTTTTAAGGCCATTCCGAAGTTCGAAACTATAATCAATGTGGGCATATAAAAGGAAAGCTCACCTACCTCTAGAAAATTCCATTATGGATGCAAAGAACAACAAAAAATTAATTTCCTTTCTTTCTCTAAAGGTAATTGTAAAGGGTGAATTATCATCCACCAAGGAGAACAGAAATGCATGACATAATTCTTTTGTTGTTGTTGTTATTTATTTTTTGCCTTGAAATTTTAAATTAAAACTTGATATCCAAAGAAAGGTTTTTTTTTTTTATATATATATTTTTTTATTGTACTTTAGATGAAGGTTTACAGAACAAATAGTTTCTCATTAAACGGTTAGTACACATATTGTTTTATGACATTGGTTAACAACCCCAGGACATGTCAACACTCTCCCTTCTCAACCTTGAGTTCCCTATTATCAGCTTTCCTGTCCCCTCCTGCTTTCTAGTCCTTGTCCCTGGGCTCTTGTGCCCCTTTAGTCTGGTTTTGTTTTATGAGCCTGTCTAATCTTTGGATGAAGGGTGGACCTCAGGAGTGACTTCATTACTGAAAGGGTGTCCGTGGGCCACACTCTTGGGGTTTCTCCAGTCTCTGCCAGGCCAGTAAGTCTGGTCGTTTTTTTATGAGTTAGAATTTTGTTCTACATTTTTCTCCAGCTCTGTCTGGGACCCTCTATTGTGATCCATGTCAGAGCAGTATATGAGATAATTCTTGAGTTAGATGGACTTAAAGGATATTTCCTACTGTAAGACCTTGTGATTGTATGAGGTTGTGGTTTGTATACTATACATCTCTCTAACAAGGTTTGCTTTGAAACTGATGTAATTTAGCAAATAGAAAGTAGGACAATATGGTGTGCTGCTATAAAGGAAAGGATATTAGACTTAGACTCAAGATTTGAATTCTTGTCCAAATTGTGCTTCACATAAACTGTGGGACATTGGGTACGGCTCTTGCTTACTTTTCCACGCTTCCACTTTCAAACAAGGAGGTTTGAAGTAGGTAATTAGGATTTTTAGTGACATCAAAATTCAATCAATTAATACAATGTCCATCAACATTCACCTTTGCCCATTTCTCGTTCCCTTTCCTCACAAAATTTATATCTTCTCCTTGTCCTTTCCATTAGCTTGAGAAAAAGCTGACTTCTAAGAAGGATATTAATTGAAGAGTAGCTAGCAATTGATACCACTTATTTTCATATGATACTTCAGACTGAACAAAAATTGCATTACCTTATTTCCACATAAAAATAACTCCATGCCATTGTAGGACAGCTGTTACTATTATTTTCTAATTAAGGAACAATTTAAAATACTAATGTTAAGTGGTAAGGTATAAAATAAACAAAGGGCTTTTTATTAAGACCCCACACTGACTGAAGTAGAATAAAAGTATCATTCAAACCTAAACGCTCTTCCCTAGACCATCTGATCAAGGATATATAATTAGGGAAGGGCTGGATCTTTTAGGTTTTATCTATCTAGGACATTTCTTATTGGATATTTTATAACACGTTTAGTAAGCAAGGTAGAATAAGTCCAGAGAATGATATTCTTCATATTCCCTTATCTTATAAACAATGGTTACCTCAATTGGTTAGTACTATTACGTTAGATTTTTTGTGCATGTAACATTGCTTTTTTCACTAGAGCATTTTTTGCTTTGAGTTTCTTCTCCTCCAATCAAATATTTTGGCCCGAGCAAACAACACTTGACTCTGGTGTACAGTCAAATTGTAGAAGTTAAGTATTTAACTACTAATTATGACCTCAGGAAGCATGTTGTATAATCTGTAGTATTGGGCTGTTTTCTACTTCCCAAAGCACAGCGTTCTTATTGTTTCCTATCTTAAGTAGTTTCCTTGTTTTTCATCAGTGTGGCCATTAAAGCACTGCCTTTGTATGATAAAACAAAATCACTCAAGAGCAGATGAAGCTGTAATTACAATCAGAGTTCATACTTGCAGGAGATGAAATAAAAATTAAAAGTACTAACTCTGTGACATTTTGATTATCTGGAGATTCTCCCAGTCTGGCAGATGAGTGAGTGGCACATGACTGCGTTTAAATGTAGAGCCAAGAGGCTCCTTGCAAATCAAACAAAATTGTTCAGGACTAGATGTCAGAAGCATTTGTCAGTTCTCCAGTTCTTGTGGAATTCTAGGTTTTGATTAAGGGTTTAGATATGAATAATAGACTTTTTTCCTTAAAGTTATGATTTAATAAAATGAAAAATAATTAATACTCATAAATGTTACAAATGAAAAACAAAAAAAAGAGAGAACCAAATCTATTTTCTAAGGAGGAAAGGGGGTGGTATAAGTTTCTAGGCTAAAAAAAAGTTACACATTCTTACTGATTAAAAAAAAAAAGGTAAGCCTAATAGCAGAGTCCTTCTTTGCTAGACAGATAGAGATGGTCCTTCAATTAAGACACCATTGTGTTCAGCAATAAATCAGTATTCATGGAATCATATTCACTTTGTTCACATCCTCCAACTCACACAGCGGGATCTTCGTACAATTTTCTAACAGAAATCATACAGCCACCAGTTCAGTAACTCCAAGAGCTACAAACAATATCCAAACTCAAAAAAAAAAAAAAAAAAAAAAAAACCAGATAAGTCTAATGCAACTTTTCCTGCCAACATTTTCTTCCTTGAGTCAGCTTTTAGTGACTAAGTGATAACATGGTTCCCCAAGAAAGGCCCAGGAAATCTAAGAACTTGTTCCCCCCTTTCTACTGCTTTGTTTGTAAGAGTATCAGACAGTCATATTAACCTGCTACTAGTTCAATGTCTTGTTTGCTAAAATGATGAATTGGGATTTTCCTGCTTCATGATGGAAAAGAAAAATTAAATGATAATTGCAAAGACATATTAAAAAGTTTAACAGCATTAATGCAACTGTAGGTTGGAGCTTAGACTTGCAATCAGTAATAAATAGTTCTACCATATTCTTCTTTAACGCTTTTTGCAATATTCCTGTTGTTTAGTAAATGAAAGACATGACCAACACAGAAGTGTAATTGTTTTCAACTGAACTCAGAAGATAAAGTAACATTTCCAGAAGGAGATACAAATTTTTTTCTATGTCGTTCTGCCTAATTATTTAAATCACATGGTTTACTAAAATGAGTATCTCTTAAGAAATCAGGTTCCAGTTTCAGCTCAACCCCTCCATGCTTAGATGTTGTCAGCTGCCGTCCTGTTAGTCCTCAACACATGGTGGCCCCATGCACAACGGTACAAAAAGGTGCCTGGTCCTGAACCATCTCTACAACTGGTTGCAGATCGTACCATTGTGATCCATAGGATTTTCATTGACTGATTTTTGGAAGTAGACCGCCTGACCTTTCTTCCTAGTCTGTCTTGGTCTGGAAGCTCCACTGAAAACTGTTCAGTGTCATAGCAACATGCAAGCCTCCACTGACAGATGGGTGGTGGCTGAGTACGAGGTAGGTGCATTGTCAAGGAATCAAGCCCGGATCTCTCCCATGGAAGGCAAGAATTCTACCACTTAACAACGACTGCCCCCAACGATAAGTTGTTTTTACGTTAGGTGCTCTCAAGTCAGTTCTGACTCACAGTGACACTTTGTACAACAGAACGAAACACTGCTTGGTCCTGTGCCATCCTCACAATCATTGTCGTGCTTGAGCCCGTTGTTGCAGCCACAGTGTCAATCCATCTCATTAAGGGTCTTCCTTTTTTTCACTGACCCTCTGCTTTTCAAGCATGACGTCCTTCTCTAGGGACTGATCCCTCCTGATAACATGTCCAAATAATGTGAGATGTAGTCTCGCCATCCTTGCTTCTAAGGAGCATTCTGGTTGCACTTCCTCCAAGACAGATTTGTTCATTCTTTGGGCAGTCCACGATAACAGTAGCCATCATTTATTTAGTGCTTATTCCATGCCGGACTCTATGCGAAGTACCGTCCATACATTTCTCATAATTACTGTAGCAGGGTGATAGTAAGACTCTGCAAAGTTAAATAATTTAATGAATGTTAATATGTTTAAAAACCAGGTTTGTACCTCTTCCTAATCCTTTAAATTACCATCATTAACCTCTTTAATATGTTTGCCTACTCTATTCTTTCAACCCTTCAGGGTGATCAATGTTTCACAGGAGTTGCCTACAAGTGACTGTGGTGGGACCCTCATTTGTCTCTGTAAATCATCTAGCACCAAATCAGGGTAACTAAACATTTGTCTGTGTCTGAAAAGGTGAGCTGGAAAAAAAGGTAACTAAAATTTTTTTTTAAATGTATTTAAGTCAAATAAAATTATATTGCATTTTTTAAATCCTGATATGAGGATAGATTTTTAAGTATTCAAAGTCATTGCCACCAGTGGCAATGGTTACAGAAATGGTTGCAGAAATGGTTATAAAAGATGTTTAAAATGGAGATAGAAAAAAAGTAGTTGCTCATCTTTAGGGACAGAATAATATTCCTTACATTGCTCTATTGCTCTTTAATGAGGGTTAATTTTTTTTTTAACTCATTGATCTACAAAAACCACTTATTGAACGTAATCTCAAAATCTTGCAGATTCATTTCTCTTGTAGGGGAGTCAGTACCCTATGTTGGAATTAAAGTCTAGGTAACTTTTTTCTTTTTTTTAAAGCAAATTAGCAAGTAAGGAATGTATCTTCTCTTCTTTCATTAGGGAAAACAAAGAAGGGTTTGAGAGTCGTAGTGTTTTAAAGGACCCCAATAGACTGGATGGATTGTGCTTAATTGATGTAAGGTTTATACTCATAGTTGGGCTACAAAGGTTGCATCAGATAAAGTGTTGGGAGTTCAGTCAATAGCAAAAAGCTTTGTCTGCAATACTAAGCATTTGAATGCAAAGCCAGGAGAGTTACTTTTAAGGAAAGGATTAGAGCTAACTTTTCTAAGACTGTCTTTTATAAATGAATTGTCATTATTGGAAATGCTTTGTCTTACTGTTAGACAACTGCTGGGTGCATTTTACAGTTTAATTGAGATTTTAGAAAAAAATAAATCCATTGGACTTCAAATTAATTTTTCATAATTAAGATTTTTGTTCCTGGCCTATTTTTTCCGATTACTCTTTATATACCCTCTTAATGAAGTTTTCCACCACACAATTTTCTACTATTCCCTTTATGACAAGGAGTCACACATTCATAGCTTTCTAGCAGACTGTCTTTCTCTGTACTATCACCTAATCCCAAAAACTCAACGTGGAAAACACTGAAGTCATTCGCTTCGTACACTTCCTGTTTCTCCTGATTATCTGTCAGTAGCAACACAGTCTTTTAGTTTCGTAGAAAGAATGGTATCAACCAATAGCCATTAAACTAAATCCCCATTTCCAATCAGTCATAGATTTCATCATTTCTTCATCTCCAAACCAAATTGAGGACATTGTGACCTTTCATTACAAACTCTTTTGAGATGATTTCCCTTAGAAGAGCAAGTGAATATATCTTCCCAAAGTGGGGCTTTGATCAAGTCACTACTATGTTAATAAAAACTCCCAGTAGCCCCTTTTATTTTATTCTGAGTAAAAGTCAAAAGCATTAATATTCAATGTAGCTGACAATCCACTATAATCTCATTCGTTTCTTGTCTTGCCTTCCCTCCCAGTGTTTTTCTTCACTCACATACTCATTCACCACATAGTCTAAAGGTGTGCTAGGATCCTCCTGAGCTATCTCAAAGGTGATGGTGGAAGTGGGAGGTGGGCCTCAAGTTGGCTTCTACCAGAACAGCTTTGTATTTATCAGACATATAAATTAAACTAACATTTAAGTCCTTGCTGGAGAAAAGTTTCCCCAGACAAATATTCATACCTAGCATTACCTACCCTATCCATTGCTTTTCTGACCCTGTCATGGATTCAATTGTGTCCCCCCAAAATATCTGTCAACTTGGCTAGGTGATGATTCCCAGTATTGTATGATTATCTACCATTTTGTCATCTGATGTGATTTCCCTGTGTGTTGTGAATTCTGTCACTATGAATGTTAATGAGAGGGGTTAGCAGAAGTTATATTGATGAGATCTACAAGACTGAATAATCTCTTATGAGATATAAAAAAGAGAAGCGAGCAGAGAGACATGGGGAACTCCCACCACTAAGAAAGCAGTTCCAGGAGCAGAGCAAGTCCTTTGGACCCGGGGTTCCTGCACAGAAAAGCTCCTAGTCTAGGGGAAGATTGATGAGAAGGACTTCCCTCCAGAGCTGACAGAGAAAGCCTTCCCCTGGAGCTGATGCCCTGAATTTAGACATCTAGCCTACTAGACTGTGGGAGAATAAACTTCTGTTTGTTAAAGCCATCCACTTGTGGTATTTCTGTTACAGCAGCACTAAATGACTAAGACAGACCCTAAGTGTTTGCTTGGGCTGTTTACTCTTTCCTGAAATCTTTTTATCTCCAAAACTAAACCAAACCAAACCTATTAATGTTGAGTTGATTCTGACTTATAGCAACCCTATAGCTGCCCATAAAAAAGATGGCCTGCATCCTTCCAGGCCAGATTCAAGTGATGTTTCTTCCAATTCCTCACGAGAAGGATTCTTGGATTTTTTTTTTTCCCAGTGAGCTGTGAATTCTTGTTGATCAGAAATTTTAAAGCACTTTAGGTGTATCCCATTTGCTCTTGTATTATACATTCTTGTATATCTTATTATTTGTTTATTTTTGGACTAAAGCCCTTTGAGGTCAAAGATAGGGTCTTGTTTGTTTTTATAGTCTTCCACTAAGCTTAACATAGGGTCTTGAACCTAATAGTACTCAGACTTATTGACTGAATATATAACAGAAAGGGCATTGAGAAGCTAGCACATATTTTTCAGGGAAGTCACAGAAACTCATTGCTTAGAAATATTGCAGCATGTGACACCACCCTCTAAGTAATTTATGAATAATTATGCTTGGAGAATAAAGTGGGTTTCTACAAGAGTCTGTGTTTCCAGAAATAACGTTTAGTTATATGGAAAAAAGGTATAAAATTAGGTAAATGTAATAATATTTTAATATTTTAGAACCTTTTCAAAGTAAAGATAAAGACAGTGAAAAGCTAAACTCACATCAGAGTCAATAAGAAACCATTAAAAACATGTTATCTTTTCCAGGTTAGTAATTCAATCCATATTACTTAGTAGAAGCCTGGAATATATTAAGTATAATATCAAAATTGTCTTTTAATAATCCACTTCATCCCTTACATTGGAGTTACATGATTACATTCTCCCTATTCTGCTGCCTCAAACAACATATGTCCCTTAACTTGAATGGATCAGCATATCCTCCAAGTGTTGTATAGAATTGTTCCTTCCTTTTGACATTCTTGTACAATTCTTGTTACTTTACGTTCTAATCAATCCACACTGGCCAAAACTGCACTTGTGGTTAATCAGTGTTCTTATTGACAGAGACACAGCAATAATGAGAAACTGCTGATCAGTAATAAACATGTTTTGGCCACATTTTAAAAATAGCTTGCAATAATAGAGGGCTGGTGTTATTGACTAACTCATAAATGACTCGCACTCTATTTTCAAACCTGAACCAGGCCAGGGTATCCCAAAACAAACAGTGAAGTGACTATGTTTCTAGTGAGAAAGGCAAAGCTTTAAAATTATTCTTGAGGCTGTGGTTGGGGTAAGGGTGCAAGTGGAATACAGGGAACGGATGTAAGGATAGGGCACGATTTATGCAACAATAACTCGATAATAGTTTTACTCAGTTGTAATTCATAACCCTTCTCTAAATCTAGTCTAATTTTAATTTCTGATCAGGTCTCATTTATTCCCAAGATAAATTGTCTTTTTTTTTTTTTTTTAAGCTGGTTAATTTTTACTTAGTCTTCCACCTTGATTGTTATTAAAACCATAATAGTTTTAACTCTGCAAGTTTTTTCTTTCCAAAATGAAAATAATTTTATTGCTTTGATTAATTGTAATCATCCATGTCTGCTGTAAAAAAGGTAAAACATTACAAGTAGAAAGAAGGAAGGAAAAATCAACTTAAATCCTGACCTCTCAGATCACCACCATTAACATTTTTTAAAAAAATATTTTATTGTGTTTTAGTTGAAAGTTTACACAGCAAATTAGGTTCCCATTTAACAATTTTTATACAAATTGTTCTGTAACATTAGCTACATTTTTCACACTATGTCAACATTCTCTTTATTTCCATTCTGTTTTTTCTGTTTTTATTAATGCCCCTCCTTAGCTTCTTAACTTTAAGTGTCAATGTTGACCATTTGGTCTCATATAGTTGATTATTTAAGGGAGCACAGTACTTACAAGTGATATTGTTTATTTTATAAACTAATCTATTTTTTGAATGAAAGGTGACCACCGAGAGTAGCTTCAGTTCCAAGTTCAAAGGATGTTTTAGGGTGATAGTCTCGGGGATTCGTCCAGTCTCTATCAGTCCGGTAAGTCTAGCCTGTTTTAGAAATTTGAGTTTTGTTCAACGTTTTTCTCCCTTTCTATCCAGAACCTTCTATTGTGACCCTGGTCAGAACAGTCAGTAATGTTAGCTGGGCACTGTCTAGTTCTGCTGGTCTCTGGCTAGATGTGGGTTATTAGTCTTCTTGACTAGTTTCTTCTTTGAGTCTTTGGTTTCCTTCATTCTCTTTTGTTCCAGACAAGTAGAGACCAATAGCTGTATCTTAGGTGGTTGCTCGCAGGCTTTTAAGACCCCAGCCACTACTTACCAAACTACGATGTAGAACATTATCTTTATGAACTATGTTATGCCAATTGACCAAGTTGTCCCAAACCATCAAACCTAGTAAACCAATCCCACAAAGTGTTTGGTTATGTCTAGGAAGTATCCATAACTGTGTTCCTTATGTGGTTTATTATATATATGAATGTATATACAGCATACACAAACATGCGTATACATATGCCTACAGATACATCTATACATGCACACCCATATACTCACATGTGCCTTCCTAGACACATGTATGCATACGTATCTACCTATGTAACCACACTTGTTTTGGTTGTTATTATTTTTGTTGCAAAATTGTATGTTATAGCATTTACTGAAATTGTCCCTTATTTTTGTGTACTTCTTAATGTCTTCATTTAACTTGAACAAGTTGTGCAGACTACTCCCATATTGGGTATTGCCTTTCCCATCACCAAAAATAACAAGGGTCTACTATCTAGAAAGTGATTTCCCCTCCTTCCTCCTCCCATTCCTGCTAACCATCAAAGAATGTTTTCTGTGTGTATACCTATTCTTGACTTTTTATAAAAGTGAGACTATACAATATTTGTCCTTTTGTGATTGAATTATTTCACTCAGCATAATGTCCTCCAGATTCATCCATGTTTTGTGGACTCATCGTTATTCTTTATAGTTGCATAGTATTCCATTGTATGTATATACCACAGTTAGTTTATCCGTTCATCCATTGATAGGCACTTGGGTTATTTTCATCTTTTTGCTATTGTGAATAGTGTGGCAATGAACATAGGTATGTATATGTCTATTTGTGTCACCGTTTTTATAGCTCTAGGATATACACCTAGAGTGGGATTGCTGGGTCATAAGGTATTTCTATTTCTAGCTTTTTAAGGAAGAGCCATACTCTTTTCCATAGTGGTTATACTATTTTACAGTTCCACCAGCAGTGGATAATAAGAGTTCCAATCGCCTCACAACCTTGCCAGCATTTGTTGTTTTCTGTTTTTTTGATCAATATTATTTTTTCAAGGGTAAGAGGAAGTCTCATTGTAGTTTTGATTTGCATCTCTCTGATGGTTAATGACTGCAAGCATCATTTCTTATGTTTGTTAGCTGCCTGAATTTCCTCTTTGGTGAAATGTCTGTTCATGTCCTTTGCCCATTTTTTTGTTTGGATTGTTTGTCTTTTTGTTGTGAGTTGTTGAAGTTTTCTGTATATTTTAAAGATTAGACTTATCAGATATGTCATTGCCAAAGATTTTTTTTCCCAGTCGGTAAGTTCTCTTTTTACTTTTTTGGTAAAGTCTTTTGATGAGCATAAGTATTTAATTTTTAGGAGGTCCCCGTTATCTAATTTGCCTTCTGTTGTTCCTGCAATTGTAGTTGTTTTTGATAGACCATTTATGCCAAAAATTAGGTCCCCTAGTTTGTCCCTAGGTTATCTTCCAGGAACTGTATAGTTTTAGCTTTAACATTTAGGTCTTTGATCCATTTTGAGTTAATTCTTGTGTATAATGTGAGGTATGGATCCTGTTTCATTTTTCTGCAAATGGATATCCAGTTTTGCCAGTATCATTTGTTAAAGATATGTTTCTTGCCTATTGAATGAACTTTGACTGTTTGTTGAAGGTAAACTGCCCATAGATGGATGAATTTACTTCTGGGTTATTGATTCTGTTCCATTGGTCTATGTGTCTGTCATTGAACCAATACCAGGCTGTGTTGATTACTGTGGCTAAATAGTAAGTTTTGACATCAGGAAGTGTGAGGCTTCCTACTTTGTTCTCCTTTTTCAATATTGCTTTGTCTATTTGAAACTCCTTTCCTTTCCATATAAAGTTAGTGATTAGTTTTTTTTTTATTATTTCATTAAAGAATGTTGTTGGGATTTAGATTGGGTTTGCATTATATCTATAGATTGCTTTGGGTACTATTGGCATTTTCACAATGTTGAGTCTTCCAGTCCATGAGCATGAAATGTTTTTTCATTTATGTAGATCTCATTTAGTTTCTCACAGTAATGTTTTATAGTTTTCCTTGTATAAGTTTTTACAGCACTGGTTAGGTTTATTCCTAGATATTTTATCCTTTTGGGGGCTATTGTAAATGGTACTGTTTTCTTGATTTCCTTTTTGGAGTTCTTCTTGTTAGTGTAGAGAAACCCAACTGATTTTTTTGTCAGTTGATCTTGTAGCCTGTCACTTTGCTAAATCCTTGTGTTAGATCCACTAGCTTTCTTGTGGAATCTCTGGGATTTTCTATGTATAGGATCCTGTCATCAGTGAATAGGGATAGTTTTCTAGTTGTTCTGTTCATCGTGGAAAGTGGTGTGTTGATAACTCTTACTATTATTGTAGAACTGTCTATTTCTGTCTTCAGTTCTGTTGGAGTTTGTTGTATAAATTTTGGAGAACTGGTATGGGGTGCATAAATATTTATTATTGTTATGTCTTTTGTTGAATTGATCTTTTAATCTTTGTATAATGCCCTCCTTTGTCTCTTATAATGGATTTTGACTTAAAGTTTATTTTGTCAGAAGTTAATATTGCCACTCCTACTCTCTTCTAGTTACTGTTTGCTTGGTATATTTTTTTCCATCCTTTGATTTTTAACTTATTTGTGTCTTTGTGTCTAAAGCGTGTCTCTTGTAGACAGCATATTGATGGGTCATGTTTCTTACTCCATTCTGCCACTCTCTACCTCTTGACTGGTGCATTTAATCTATTTACATTCAGTGTGATTATCAATAGGTATGAGTTCATTGCTCCCATTTTGTTATGTATATTTTTTGTGTTGTTACTGGTTTCTTTATTCTTCTCAACTTTCTGTGCTAAGTCCCTTTTTTATATGGATCTTCTCTTCCTATCATCTGTTATTGTTGTTTTCGTGTTTACTGAGTCTTTTTAAAATTTATTTTTCTTTATTTTGGTTAGTAGATTTATTAATTTTCTTTGTGATTACCCTGAAGTTTACCTTTATCCTCCTGTATTTAAAACAGTCTGTTGTATCTTGAAATCACCTTGAATCCTTCTCCGTTTAGAAGTTCTATAAGTACACCACTCATTCCAATTTTTGTTCTGAAGTTGTAGTCATTCACAGATTAGTATCTCTGGTTCCCTGTAATCAATTTTGCACCTTTATTTTACTTTTGTGAAGTGTTTACCTGTTTGGTATCTGGGTGATGCTGTCCTGTGTCTTCCTCAGGTTGTTGTCTGGTGTTGTTGGATCTCTGTTCCAAGGACTTCCTCTAATATTTCTTATGGGGTTAGTTAGTCTGGTGGTTACACATTCCCATAATTTCTGCTTCTCTTTGAATGTCTTAATTTTGCCCTTATTTTTGAAAGACAATTTTGCTGGATATGTGATTCTTGGATGGCAATTCTTTTTTTAAGGGTTTTGTATATGTCATCCTTCTTGCCTGCATGGTTTCTGATGAAAAGTCAGCACTTAGTCTTATTGGTGCTACTTTGTAGGTGATATTTCACTTATCATGTGCTGCTCTCAAAATTCTTTATTTGTCTTTAGTTTTGGAAAGTTTAATTATGATATATCTTGGTGAATTTCTTTTGGGGTCTATCCTGTGTGGGGTTGGTTGAGCTTCTTGGATGGAAACCTTCCCATCTTTTATGATATCTGGGAAGTTTTCTGCCAATATATCTTCAAAAATTCTTTCTGTATTTTCTCTCTCCTCCTCTTCTGGAATGCCTATTACGCATAAATTATTCCTCTTGATGTTGTTGCATATAACCCTCAGGCTTTTTTAATTTTTCTTCAGTCTTTTTTCTAATTATTCCTCAAATTAGTATCAATGGATTTATCTTCTATTTTGCTGATTATTTCTTCTATTGTTTTGATTCTACTTATGTGCCCTTCAATTGGTTTATTAATTTCTCATATTTTATTGTTGAGCTTCTGAATTTCTAGTTGTTTTTGTATGATTTTTATTTTTATATTGAGTTTCTCATTTTGTTCTTGTATTGTTTTCCTGAGTTCTTCTAGTATTTTTTCTATGTTTTCCTTGTTCTCTTTGAGAAGCCTCAATATTAGCTCCTTGTCAGGTAGTTCTATTATCAGTTCTTCCTCTGTCAGGTTTTCTGTTCCTTTATCCTGCTCACTTGTTTGAACCATCTTACCCTGATTCTTCATATGGTTTGCTAGTGCCTGCTGTCTCTGAATATTAAGGTGTTATTTTATTTATTTATAAGGGTATATTTCTTCTCTTACGGAATTGAATGGAGGTACAAGAGCAGGTCCCTTTCTTGATGTGAGGTGACATTTACAGTTGTTGGTTGGTCCAGGTTCTTCCACAATGCTTGTGGGACAGCATGGTCCTTCTGCATTGGTGTTAACAGTTAATGCATCCACTGGAGCTCAGGTCAGGTCACCTTCATAGCTACAGGGATGTGATGCTGCACAAATGGGTGGAGAAGGCCCTCTGTGCAAGCTCCAATTAGCAACTCAGTAGGTGGGGGGAGATCAAGCAATCTCAGTGCTGGCATTGGGGAATTGTGCCTGCTAGTCTCTGGAATGGGGTAGGGGGTTAGCAGAATGGGAACGGGTAGTGAGCCAACTGTCTGTTACTAGGTAGGGGTGTGGGGAGCACTCCCACCAGTCACCCATAGAGGTGGGGGTGGTGGGTGCTCCTGCCAACTGCCTTGTGGGGTGGGGAGAAGGGTGGGGGGGTGCCTTCACTAGGTGGGGTTGTGGGGAGCACTCCTGCTGTCACTTGTCAGTGAGCATAGGGGGCACTTTCATTGGTCACCTGGCAGTGCAAGGATCAGACCAGGGAGGGGTGCTACAGGTCTGTGGGCACATGGCTCAGAGGGCACACCTCTGATTTGCAGGAGTGCTATGAAGGGAAAGGGGTTGTGCTTGTTTTTGGGTGCACTAAATGGCAGGCATCCTGCTGATCCACAGTCCCCAACACAGGTGGCAGGGCTGGAGTATGACACTGGTTTGTGGATGCATGGCTTGGGGAGCGCATCCCTGGTCTGCAAGCATGTGGCATGGAGGAGCAGCCATTGCCAGCTCACAGGCACATGGTGTAGGGGTCACGCCACTGATCTGCAGTCCCCTGATGCAGTGACTTTACTGGGGAGGAGGTGCTGCTGACCTAAGTGTGGGTGGCACTGCAGGCACCCCTCAGATCCATGGTCCCTCAGTGCAGGGGGTGGGGCAGCGGGGGGGGGGTGCTGCTAGTCCACAAGTTCTTGCAGGAGGGTTGAGGGCTGGTGGGGGGGTGCCATAGGTCTGCAGGCCTCTAGCAGGGGTTTGAGGGGAGTGCAGTGAATGCAATGAGTGATCTTAACTTTTGCTGTGGGGGGAGCACTCCTGCCTGACTCTGGATGTGGGTGTGAGGGCACTCCTGCTTGGAAGCACCAAGTGATGGGGGCTTCGATTGGTTAAATGTGAAGGGAGTGCTGCTACACAGAGGCTGACTGGGTGAGGGTCATCTAGGTGTTGTTCTATGGATTTGCTATTCAATTGGCATTTCCTGTACAATGGTCAGGCACCGCTGCTGGTGAGTAGTCCTGTTGCTTATTCCTGGCTCCCTCCCTTTTCTGTGATCACCAGAATCACTGAAGCTCTCACCTGTTCTCCTATACTTTTCCCATTTTTGATCTAGCTTGTGTCCTGCTCATCTGGTTTCATTCCAGGTTTGTTTACTCATTATCTTTGTCTCCTGTTGCGAGTACTGTGGAGTTGCCTTCCTGTGCTCTCATGTGGGAACGCTGCTTGCTTTGTCTCAATATGGCCATTCTAGGCAAGTCCAGCTGGCAGCGGGCCAATGATCCGTAATTCTCCATGTCTGCTGTTTTTGTACAGTCTCTCTTTCCACGCAGCACTTGGTATGATTCTTCAGCCTTCCGTTTGATGCTCAGGGCTCCATAGTTGCCATCTCTATCTGATTCACTTGTTTTTTTGAATTTTGTTGTAAGGGGGACATTATGTGGCATCAGACTATGCCACCATCTTGGACTGTCTCCTGTAGCTCTGCAATTTTTGCTTAACATATCCTTCTTCCCACATATCAAAACTGATATTGGTATTAAATTCCACCTGTACATAGCAATAATCTGTTTACCTGATATGTTTACTATCAACACTCTACAATTAGTATACTATAATATACTTGCCTGTTTTTCAAATTCTTCATGAGTATTTTAATATCCTAATCAAGACAGAAAGATGCTTGAGGGCAAGAACTGGTTCATTAACTTATTCACCTTCATGCAGTTCTCAGCAAAATACTAAGCACAAAGTAACTGCTCAACTTACTTATTGAGTGATAACCTTTGTAGTTGTGATTATAAATTAAAAGCTTACAATGGAAAAATAGGGGTATAAACAAGTAAATATGACAGATGTAAGATGATAAATGAGAACTCAAATTCAGAATTGAAAAGCTTTGGGTAATGAAAAAGGAAGATCAAATAAGAAGTGGCACATTTGAATTGTGGTGTTGGCGAAGAATTATGAATATACCATGGACTACCAGAAGAGTGAACAAATCTGTCTTAGAGAAAGTACAGTCAGAATGCTCCTTAGAAGCAAGGATGAAGAGACTTGGCTGTATTTACTTTGGACGTATCATCGGTAAGGACAAATCGCTGGAGAAAGACATCATGCTTGGTAAAGTAGAGAGTCAGCAAAAAAGAAGGAGACCATCAACAAGATAGACACAGTGGCTACACTGGATTAAAACATAGCCACAATTGTGAGGATGGCGCAAAACTGCACAACATTTCGTTCTGTTATACTTAAGGATGCTATTAGTCTGTGCCTATTTAAAGGCACCTAACAACTGATCTTGCCCAAAAGCAATAGCCACAATTAAGTTCTAACTAGTATTGCCAGGAGTGAGGATATGTGAGTGAAAAACTCTCCCATGTTCCATATTTCCCAGAGAAGCTTTTGCCAGAATACTATTAGAATTTTCTGAATTTTATATTTAGACAATCATTTTTATTTCAACCCACCTTAAGGGCAAAATAATTTAAATAAATAAAGAATAAAGAAAAATTGTGGATTGCTTCTGTCCATATCCTACCAGTTTTGAATCTCAGCTTTATAGGAAATCAATCTAAATACATTTGTAATATTAGTATGTTTAAGTTCTGTAAGTTTGTATATCAATATAGTTAATACTTTAGTAGAGACACATACCAATTTGTTTGAGGAAAACAAATCTGTTTATATACTCCCAATTTTCATATTGAGAGCCTAAAATTTTCTGAATTAAAATAATAGTGATGAGAAATTTCCATAGGATATATTAAAGAATATTTCTTACACTGAAGAGTAAACCATTTTGAATTAAAATATATGCAGTTATATTGCTTTCAAAGACAAAACAGAGAACTAAACGAAATAAAAAATTAATGTCATAAATTTGAATAAAACTGTTTCCCATCAGATTCTTCAGGAAACTTTGGAATTATAAAGATGTTCTTGCTATCGTTCTATCTCTGATCACTCTGTCCAATCCATAGGGGAGTGAAGAATAGAGAGAAGATATTGAAACTCCCTGTATGTGTTTACAAAAATGGGGAAAAGGTAAGGAGATAAAGTCCACTCTAGTTCCTTGCTCTCCAGTGCTTTCCCATGAACAAACTAAACAGCAAACAAATAACAGCAAACACAAAACAAAACAGCAACAACAACAAAAAACTGTCTCACTTAACTGAACAGAAAAAAAAGATATGAAATTAACCAATTGTTTACATGATTGAGCTATTAAAGAGTACAAAATTATTTTAAGCTTTCTCAAATAATTCCTTCTTGTTTGAGTATTATTTGCTTAGAAAACCTGTATTTTAAAATTATAGTAAAACAGAGTCTAAATAAATAAGTTATTACTGTATCAAAGGCAACACAGTTGAAAGAATAAGGTGGCAAAATACAAATCTTTCTCTTAATAAATGATACCTCTACTATGATATATGCTGTCTGGTGATGCACTATATTTACTTTAAATGAAATTCTTTGATGCAGTATTGCTTTGATTTATTGGGTGGTTTTTTGATTTAGTAGGAGACAGTTTTGAATCAAATGGTGGGGTTGATTTACTAGAGAAGGGATTTGATTTGATAGATGATGTATCTTCTTCAGTATTCAATGAGTAATGATTCGATAGTGGGTGTCTCATTTGGTAAGTGAACTATTAGATTTGATTTTGATCTATTTTCTCAGTAAGAGATACATTTATTTTAATAGTTGATGTATCTATTTTAATGTAAAAAGTGTCAAATTTCTAACTCCATGTTCTTTTTTTTCTGCACTTGTGATTTATGAATTTTACTAATAATATATATGTTTCAATTAAAGGTAGTATGAAACATTCATTACGTTCTGCTACACAGTGAAAGTATTCCAAAACCTATATGAAAGTTTTCCTCCTTCTCTGCTAAAATGTTTGCAGTGAGTAAGGTGATAAAATAAATCTCAGCTCAAGGAAATTTAAGCATATCTTTGGGAGAAATAAGGTGTGCGTGCGTGTGTGTGTGTGTGTGTGTGTGTGTGTGTGCGTGTGTGTCCATCTGCGTGTTTGTCTTTGAAATCAAGTTAATTATATTACAAATTTAGGTTAATCGATGTCACATTTTCCCTTTCTTCCCTCAAAAATGGTTACTCAAACTACTGCTCTGTTTCCGTCTTCTCTAATAAAGAGCTTTTTATTTAGAGATACTGATTAGCTGCTGCGTTTGGATTTACTTTCGGCTTTTCTTACCATCATGACCTACTTGTCTGAACTTTAGAGACTGATAAATGGTAACTATAAACTTCAGCTAATAATTCTACTTGACAAGTTTTTGAATCAACTTTTATAATATTTGCTTACAATATACCTCACTGGATCTGTGATTAGAAAAACTACATACCTTTACCAGATAAGCTGAAATATAAAAGATAGCTAAGATTTGGAAGAAGTAAATGTCAACATATGTCATCTTGGAGAATTTCACAACATCTTAGAAAATCAAAGAAAGGGACGAAACACAAAATAGATTATATGCTTATTTGATTACGTGGTCTATTCCTTGGAGACCTATGTTTGTTTTTAGTTTGTTTTATAATAAATATAAATATAAATAGGTGCCCATTATTTATCCGACAGGAAAACAGTAAGAAGCAGCATATCATATGGGTAAGAGCATAGACTCAGGAGTCAAGGTATTGGGTTCAAACGCTGACTCTGCCCTAATTCTATGTCCTTGGGAGTTACTTAACCCCTTGGTGCCTCACTTTCTTCATTTTAAAAATGTGGATAAAGCATCAGATGGCTATGAGGATTAATATTTGTAAAGGACATAATAAGCACTGTATTGTTGTTGTTGTTAGGTGGTGTCGTGTTGGTTCCAACTCATAGCGACCCTGTAAACAACAGAACGAAACACTGCCCGGTCCTGCGCCATCCTCACATCCGTAGTTATGGTTGAGCCCATTGTTGCAGCCATTGTGTCAGTCCATCTTGTTGAGGGTCTTCCTCTTTTTTGCTGACCCTGTACTTACAGAGCATGATGTCCTATGTCTCACATACTTTGGACATGTTATCAGTCCCTGGAGAAGGACATCATGCAAGTACTGTATAACTGCTGGTAAATAAAAATCAAACAAACATAAATAGGCTTTTCAGAAAACTGGAATGAAGACTACTTATCAATGGCAATGAAAACCACAAAGTTCTATTGTAGAGTTCTATTACATGATCTTATGCTTTTGTTGAAACTCTGAAATTATCCTGGTATATGTGTCCAGTGAATTATTAGATTATTGTAGGCATTGAGATTCTCCTGGAATCTTTGATTGATAAATTGGCAGATATTACCCTCAATACCATGAACAGGTGAAAAGACTACCTGAAATTTTAATAGTTCTTACCACAAATTAACAATCAGCAGTCTCCACACAATGACCTGTCTTATCTACATTTTAATGCTGAGGACGCTGAAGCACAGGGTAGTTAAGGAGCATGTTCAAGATCATCATTAGTAAGTGATGAAACTGGAATAAAAAAACAAGCAGCCTGGCTGCAGAGTATTACTGCAGAGGTAGATGGTGGGACAGATGCAGCGGATCTTAGAAACAGAATGCACAGCCACATTTCTTCAAAGTTCACTTCAACGATTTCTCTTCCCCAAAAATGTATTCATCAGGAGACCGGTTTCCCAAATGACTCTTAAAAAGTATCCAGCCCACACATCTCTCCAGCATCTCTTCTGGCCTCCCCAGTCTACTTTTTTCTTCACTAAGAGCCATAGTAACATATTAACTGTGCTTTGAAATTTGGTTTATTCCATTCTGCTGCTCACTCATTGTCCTGATCCCACAGGTGTGATCAAAGCCCTGAGTGGTGCAGAACAAAACAGAATCTGCCTCAGGAAGCTAGAGATGAAACGGTTGTGGACAGTTACACTTTAAAAATTTTGTCAGTGACACATGAACATGTCAATACTCCATAAAATACAGAGCAAACAATCAATATGCTGATTTATTTCTGACAGTTTCCTGAATGCCCTGGGTATTCCCTGATTCTTATCCAGAAGAGTCTGCATAAGTGGTGACAAAGTCCTCAGAGAGTCTATCCATCACACTTATCCCTGTCCAGATCCTACCTGTCCTTTAAAGACCTTGCCAAGTCCCACATCCACCAGGAAGCCTTTCATGTTTTCTCTTCCTTTTTAAGTTCTTTCTTCTCTGAACTCCTAATGTACTTGTTTAGAATTGCACACAAATAAATGTTCAACTGACTGCTACCTTTTCTGTGTATGCTGAATGTTTTCCATAGCGTGTACAATATTGTATATTTCGCAGGAAAAGATCATGTTCTCAGATATAAGTTTATTTTACATATCGAGACAAAAAGTGAAGAAAAATACTAGGCGATCCTTAGGAAAGACACATTGTAGCTAAGTGTCCTGACACTATTCTACCCACTCTATTCTCAGACGCTCTTTAGAAATAAAATAGGAGATAATGAGAGAAAACTGTATGAGAAAAGATATGTTTGAAAAAGGTATGTAAGAAATGAAAGAGAGGTAAGATCATTAAAACAAGGAAAGCTGAAATTCAGACTAAATTACATACAGTTTTGCTATAGTTGTGACATACTTTCTGCCCTTTTTAATAGTATGACAATTGAACCAGTTTCAATAGTAGTAATAAATGTTGTACCCCTGAAATGCAGTCACAGATGTGGCGTAGAAGTTAAAGAAATTTTGAATTATCAGATAGTACATGGATCATTAACCATTTTCGGGGAGAAAGTGTCCAAAAATGGATTTTGACAGAAGTCAAGAACATGATTCATGAGATTGTTCTAAAGACTCTCTCAGGGTTATTTAAAGTAACTAGATGGAATAGATTTTATCAGTTCATTTTTCTAAGCAAAGTCATATTTCTTGATGGGCAGGAATCGTAAAGGGGTACAGAGAGCAAAATGCCGGATTTACATTATGGTAAATTATTAAGGCATATGACATTTAAAGATTTAAAATTATTTTAAGGAAGACCTAGAGATTAACAGTCTATGAAAGCTTGTTTGAATATTAAATCTGAATTTTCTAGGTACAGTTATTCTAACATTGAACTATTTTACACTTAAATTGATAACTTTAAAAAAAGTTTTTTTTTCCATACAGCCAATTAAGAAGTGATATATGTCTTCAACTTTCAAATATTTATCTTGAAATCAATTTAAACTTGTAAGTTGATTTCCTAGTCATCTCTACATCTTCATTGTAATAGAAATGATTTAAATGCAATGAAGCAACGGAGTTGGGACGTTGGAAGTATATATGAAATTTAACTTAAAAAAAAAAGTCACTTTTGACATAGAAATAAGAGTCCTGGATTAAGAGTATAAAAAATGGACTCGTCATTTTAATTTGCTTATCTTTCTGGGCCTGTTCCTTTATCAGTAAGTGAAACAAGTAAATAAACTTAGATCTAATATTCAAAAATGAAATTTACAAAGTAATTTCTCCATTTACCTTTTCCAAAAGTCTTTAGCTTTTTTTGAAAGCATTATTGCAATTAAAATAATTATACAATGATAATAAACCCAAAAAACACGAAAACAAAATAAACCCGTTGCATCGATTCCAACTGATAGTGACCCTATAGAACAGAGTAGAACTGTCCCATAGGGTTTCCATGGAGCAGCTGGTGGATTTGAACTGCCAACCTTTTGGTTAGTAGCTGAGCTCTTAAGCACTGCACCACCAGGAATCCTACAATGATAATAGATAATATTTATTATAGGAGCCTCAGTGGCACAACGGTTAAGTGCCACGCTGCTAACCAAAAGGTTGGTAGTTTGAACCAACCCAGCCACTCTGCGAGAGAAAGACTTGGTGATCTAATTCCATAAAGATTCCAGCCTAGAAACCCTATGGGGCAGTTCTACTCTGTCACATGGGTTCACTATGAGTTGAAAATTGACAGTACCTAACAACAACAGTATTTATTATAAACACCATATGTTCCATAGATAACCACATGAGCGTAGGTACTATTACTATCCTCATTTTACAGATGAGGTAATTAAGGCATAGAGAAATTAAATAACATGTCCAGAATCTGAGTTTATAAGTGGTAGAGCTAGGATTTGACGAAATAATCAGATTTCAGAGCCTAAATGCTTAGTTGCTTTATTAAATATAGTCTTATTTAAATTTTTAGAACTCAATTAAAATAGTTCATTTGCAGATGAACTTGGATATACCATGGCTCAAAATTATCCCTTAAAACCTTAGAAACAACATAGTGTAAAATCCAGACTTGGTCAGCCTGGAAGGCTGGAATAAACACCTAAAGAAACTCCTGTTTGCAAATTCTATTTATGAGCAATAATGTACTGAGTATCTGATTTATTGTTTCATATTGCCTTTCTTCCCTTTCCTATCCAATTAAAATAACTCTTCTTATATTCTCCATCCCTCCTCAGATCATTCACATAAGGTCTCAAATTTGTTGAAGTTATTTGGACTTTATGCTAATTTAATTGATTTCCCTCTTTCTTACCTTAAAATTCTAAACTCTATTTTATGATTGCTTTCCCTAAGGTTTACTGTCAGTCTGTTTCTTCATGATATTCCAATCACGTAGCACATTTTCCCTCCATGTTTCTAGTTTCTAGTCAGTGCTTATTATCTATCACATCCTTCCTTTTATAACACTTGCAATTTAACTTAAATGTTGATAACCCTCCCCCACACCTTTATTCAGGGAGCTTGTTTTAAATTCCTCAGATTTGGTCATTCACCACAAGTTATGATATTCCTGTCTACTGGACCTTTGAATTATGAATCTACACTCTAGTTTGCTTGAAGTAGAACAAAACAGTTCTGTTGCAATGCATCATTCTGTATTCTGAAAGTGATTTACACATAGATCTTTCTAGAGAAATATGGCTATTCCTTTATTTGTGCAGTCCTTCATTGTTACGTGGTTTTTTCATATTCCGTATGTTTTCAGTTCTGAAAAAATGGCATAATCTTAACCCAGATGTGGCCTTCTGAACTTTTGGGGCTGATAATGTCATTGTGTTCAATGTGTATTTTATTGATCTATTTTATATTTGCAACCATTTGATGATTACTAAAAATGACCACTATCTTCAAGGAACTTACAGTTAAACATAAAATTTATATTAGTGTTGAGGTTACTTCCTGCCCTCTGAAAATCAGAAAAATTATTCAGTACAAAAAACACTCAATAGTTCCCACAAAATCAATTTCTCTTATTTTAAAGCAGATGTCTTTTATTTAAATAGAGATTTAAAAAAAAAATTAGAAGCATGATAGAGTTAAATACTAATTTGCAATGATTTATCCTGCATCGTCTGTCTTTTGAAAGAACATATTTTTTACTGTCACTGTCCTTGTGCTGTCAGTCTCAACATCTGGCATAAACTACAGAAAAAAAAAAAAAAAGTGAGCAACATGGGATACCATCCAAGTACTTTCTCTACTCTTATTCATTTATTCAATAAATATTATAACTATGTGCCAGTTTTAGAATTTACAGATGTTTGAGCTATGACTGTGAACACAAGAAACAAAGATGCCTGCCCTCATGGAGCTTACCTTCTAGCAAGGAGAGACAGACATAGAAAATAAACATACTATATACATTATAATATATTAAAGAGTGGTAAAGGCAATGTTGTTTTTAGTTACCATTGAACTGGTCCCAACTCATAGAGACCGCATGTACAACAGAATGAAATGTTACCCGGTCCTGCACCATTTTTATAATTGTTGGTATGCCCACTCCCATAGATGTAGCAACTGTATATTTTGAGTGTTTTCCAATTTAGGAGGCTTATCTTCCGGTACTATATTGGACGGTATTCTGTTGTGATCCATAGGGTCTTCACTGGCTAAGTTTTTGAAGTTGATCACCAGGTCTTTCTTCCTAGTCTTAGTCTGAAAGTGCCACTGAAACCTGTCCACCATGGGTGACCCAGCTGGTCTTTAAAATACTGATGGCATAGCTTCCAGCATTCAAAGTAACATGTAAGCCACTACAGTACAACAAACTGCAGATGGGTAGTAGGACAAAGGCTATGGAAAAATATAAAAAGTAGAGCAGAATAAGAGGAGGTTGAGAGTATAGGGGACCTGGAAATTTGCAAATTTAAGCATAATAATCAAGATGGACTACAGTAAAGTAGTGATATATGAGTAAAAACTTTAAGGAAAAACTTTAAGCCATGTTTTCTTGGGGAAGAGAATTACAGGCAGAGGGAATAGCCAATGCAAAACCCTAAGGGGGGAGTAAGCTCAAAGTGTTTGAGAAAGATCAAGGGATAGATGTGACTAAGAAGGAGTGTGTCAAAAGAGACAGTGGCAGGAAAATAATCCAGAGATGAAAGGGGGTAGGGTGGAGGTCAGGAGATCATGTATGATCTTATAAGCCATTGTAAGAATTTGGAGTTTGACTCAGAGTGAAATGGGGGAGCAATTGTGGAGTGTCAAGTGAAGGAATTAATGATCTTACTTATATTTTAAACCTCTGATGGTTCTGTGGAAAAGTGGATTCTGGTGCTGAAAAGGAGAATAGCAGGGAAACTAGTTAGGATATGACTGCAGTACTCATGGTGAGAGATTATCTACATCTTTTTATTGTGAAAAATATCAAGTGTAAAAAAAAAAAACTTGAAGAATAATACAATAAACATTCATTATCCAGCAATGTTTAACATTTAATCATATTTACCCCTATTTATATGAGGATTTGAAAGTGGCAGACGTCTATCGCTTCACCTCATCCTACTTCGGCATGCATTTTCACACCTAAGGGAATGAAAAATTCTGTAATAGCACTTAATATCCAGTGCATTTTCAAATTTTACAAATTATTTTAAAAACATCCATTACAACATGGTATGTGTGTGTGTGTTTGCATGTGTTTCCAAACCAGGATCTAATCCAGGTACATGCATTGTATTTGAGTGATAAATCTTTATTCTAGAATAGCTGCTTTTTTTTTTTGTTTTTTGTCATTACATTTCTTTTAAAAGATCAGATATTTGTCATGTAGAAAGTTACCTAGACTAGATTTGTCTGACTGTTAATTGTGATATTATTTAACTTTCCCTATATTTCCTATAAATTGGAAGTTACGTCTAATGGCTTGATGATACTCACGTTAAATATTTTTGTCAAGAAGATTTTATTGGTGCAGCTATGAACTTGATAATTAATCATATTAAGAAGCACATAATACTATATTTATCCAATTATTAGAGTTACTATGTTTTGTGAAGGTAGTGACTGCCAGATTTCTCCATTATAAAGAAATATTTTCCCCCTTTACAGTTATCAGATAATTTGTGATGTGATACTTTGCTAATGTGAAAACATCCTGATTCTTAATCACTTTTTGTCTACAGATTTTAGCATTCATTGATTATCCTTGCTGATCAACTATTTCATTAGAAGCTGCAGGATAGTGGTTTTCTATTTCTATCATTTCTGCACATGCATTAGCTAGCATTCTTCTGTAAAGAATAGCTTTCCCTCATTAGTTGGGAACAAACTAAAGTTTCTTCTAAAAAAAAGTCAGTTATTTCTGTATTAGAATATATCCTACAAAGGATGTATAGTAAGAGGTCACTTGAAACAGTTCTTTATTCTGTTCAGTTATTTTGCCAATTTTACGTGCAGTTAGATTAATTTGTTTGAATTTTTTAATTTTAAGAGTTGCTTTTTATTTATTTTTTGAATGTATAAAAGAGTTCCATGGTTCAAAAGTCAAAACTGTATTAATAGGTATACTTAGAGAAGTCTTGCTTTCATCCCTACTTCCTGTACCTTGTACTCTCCCCCTCTAAAGACCAAGAGTTGACAAATTTGTAAAAGGCGATAAATACTGTAGGCTTTGCAGGCCAGATGGTCTGTGTTGCAGCTACTCATTTTTGCTGTTGTAGTGTGAAAGCAATCATAGAAAATATGGCTGTGGTAGTGTTAAAATAAAACTTTATTTTAAAAAGCATGCAGCAGGCCAGATTTGACCTGTGGGCCATGATTTGTTGAACCCTGCAATAGATAACCGTCTTTAAAAAATTGTCTCTGCCTAACTTTTTCTGTTTCCTTTTGCATCTTATTCTTCTTCCTTAATCAGAAATATCAAGCTACATACACTGTTCTGTACTTTGTTAATTTTATTTACATCGCACATACATTCATTCACATACACACGCGCACACACAACATATGCGCACACGCAATATCCATACATAGTATGTTCCACATTCTTTGTCACAGTAAAACATGCATTAGTAAGGGATTGGTTGGAAAAATTATGGTACATCCATAGAATGAATTACTATTACCAGTCCCTTACTGATGGATATTTGTTTTTTGGTTTTTGTTTTTTGCTATTATAAATAATGATGTGGTGGTGAATCACCATGATATATGATATATATGTGGTATTTATCTCCAAAGTAGGTTCCTAGAAGTAGAATTGTTGGAGCATAAGGGAAATGTATTTTTAATTTTGTTTGATAATGCTATATTCCTCTCTACCTGGGTTGTTGCATTTTGTACTCCCAGTGTCAAATATATGAGCATGCCAGTTTCTTCATAGCCTTGCCAACAGAATGTGTGTCAAGCTTTTGCGCTTTCACCAATATAATGTGTGAGAAATAGTATCTCCATCTGGTTTTAATTTCCATTTATCTTAATATGAGTGAAGCTGAACATCTTTTCATATATTCAAAAGCCATTTGTTACTCTACTTTTGTAAACTGTCTGTTCTTTGATCACTTTTATCTTGAGTTTTAGGATATATTTTGAAATTTCAGCCAACAGGGCTTCCTGAAAGATTGGATGTGGTGTGACAAAAAGCAGAAATCAAGGGTGACCTCAAGATATTTGTACTCAGCACCTAGAAAGTTGAAGCTGCCATCCAGTGGGATGGGGAAGGAAGTGGTTAGAGTTTGGATATAGGTGAGAATCCTGGGCTAGAGCTGGGAATAATTGGGGTACAGATGCAAGTGAATGCCATGAGGTTGATGAGGTCACAAAGAGAGTGTGGATAAGGAAGTGAAGAAAACCAAGTATTAAATCCTGAGTCTTTTGACATTAAAAGTTGGAAAGAAGAGGGAGTGCCAGCAAAACACAAGTGAGGTAGAGTTGTGGTGTCCTGAAGCCTAGTGAAGAACCTGGATCAAGGTGAATTAAGTGTCGAAAGCTGGTAATAGGTCAAGGAAGATGAGGACAGAAAATTTACCATTTCATTTAAAAATGTGGTGGTGTTACTAATCTTGAAAAGCACACTTTTGGTGGCAAGGAGGGACTAAAACCAAATCTAATTAATGGTGCTTCCAAAATTCAAAGGCAAATTAGATACCCTTGAATTAGCAAAAAATAGATATGACAGGAGACTATTATCAGTTTATATCAGCAATAATTCCCACTTGAAATTATGCAAAATACTTGTGAAGGAATTTAAAATGGTACTAGATTTTCGCTCTTACTCTTAAAGTACAGTGTTTACTATATAGACAAATTTTAGAAAGTGTCAAATGGAATACTATATAAAATTCTCTCCCTCAAGAAAACTATAACTTGAGTGAGTAGGGAAAAACATTAAAAAAGGGAAAAGTTAATAACATATATAAATAACATCCAAAGACTTTAGCAGGAGACGTTCAGAAGGTAGTACATGATAAGCTAGCAAATATATTGTATAAATAATCATTATCATTGCTGTAAGGAAATTAAAGGAAAGAGATCACTCAAACTGAATCATTCTAATTCTGCAAGGACAGAACCAGTTTTCAAAATTTATTGCACCATTGGAAATCACTACATAAATATGAAATTGCTAGTAAAGTACTCTTGACACATTAAAAGTCTTAGAATTCTTCATTATTGTTTTAGAATAGAAAAGAATTTGAACTTTAATCAAATAATAGATAGTGCTGCTTCTCTTTCTGTTTCTCTTTTTCTCCAGTCAGTCAGTCAGTCCATCACTGAGGGCCCACTCTGTACTGGGCATTTGTCTACCTGATGTGAGTGTGATGGTCATTGACAAGCTCCAAGTCCTGTTCTCCTGGAGCTCACTCTGGAACCCCAATTCAGAGCCTTCTTTCTCCATACCTGATTTTGCTGGGATGGTTCCATGTCACCCTTAAAATTTACACAGGGAAACCTTCTATAGACGTCCACATAAGAGTACATGGCTATCATTTGCTCTCACTGCCTGCCCTCCAAAATTCTCCTTTATAGAATTTATTAGTCTGTCTTAAAGCACTATAGTCTTTCTCCCAACCTAGAATATAAGCTCTCTGAGAGCAGGAGCCATGCCTATCTTATTTACTGCTGAATTCCAAGATTCATTGTTATTAGAAAATGCTCAATAAATATTTCTTCAATAAGCAAGCAAATAAATATTGACACTTTATATGCCATTATACCTTTGTCTCCATTTGTATACCATCCACACTCCTGTAATATAAGTTCCCACTCTTATTTTTGCTCACTGAGTACTTTCAAGACCTATTTTTCACAAATAAAAACAATCTTAACCAAACATTTTAATGGTGGTCATATGATACCATTTTGGGATGAGCTGTCAATGGAGACATTGGTAGCTACATAATAGATTGAAAATGATGATGTTATAAATGAAAACAGATATAAGGAAATAAGATGAAATCCTGTGTGCACAAATTCCTTGTCACTATAATGAAGAATATTTCAAAGGAAAATCAAGATAAATATCTCTGGAAAAAAAGTAGAATTGCTCCAGAGTCTAAAACGACACTTAGTTACAAGGTTGGAAACATATACTTGGAGAACAAGACCTGTTATTTGACTAAAGCACTGCCTCTTTTGTAAATAGGATAGTAAGTGGTATCATCATAAGCCCGGTGGTAAAATCTATCCCAATAGTGGCTTACAACACATCTATTTTTATTTTTTAAAAAATCACACAATTCAAAAGTAATCCTCAACAAGATCCAAAATGTTGAGATAATACAAAGTATCTTCTCTGACCACAATGCCATTAAGGTAGAAATTAAAAATAGAAAGAGCAAGGAAAAAAAATCAATTACATGGAAACTAAATAATACCCTGCTTACAAACCACTGGGTAATAGAAGAAATCAGAGATGGAATCAAAAAATTCCTAGAATCAAATGGGAATGAAAACACATCATACCAAAACCTTTGGGACACAGCAAAGGCAGTCCTCAGAAGACAATTTGTAGCAACAGATGCACACATTAAAAAAGAAGAAAAGGACAAAATCAAAACATTAACCACAAAATTCAAACAAATAGAAAGAGAACAGAAAAAAAAAAAGCCCACAGACACCATGAGAAAGGAAATAATAAAGATCAGAGCAGAAGTCAGTGAAATAGAGAATAGAAAAACAATAGAAAGAATCAACAAAACCAAAAGTTGGTTCTTCGAAAGAATCAACAAAATGAACAAACCACTGGCCAGACTGACAAAATAAAACAGGAGAGGACACAAATAAACCAATTAAGAAATGAAATGGGGGACATTATAACGGGCCCAACTGAAATAAAAAGGATCATAACAGAGTATTATGAAAAACTGTACTCTAACAAATTTGAAAACCTAGAGTAAATGGAAAAATTTCTAGAAACACACACCCTACCCAAACTATCACAAAATGATATTGAAAATCTGAACAGACCGATAACAAAAGAAGAGATTGAAAAGGTAATTAAAAAAACTCCCAACAAAAAAAACCCTGGCCCAGATGGCTTTAATGGAGAATTCTACCAAACGTTCAGAGAAGGGCTTATACCAGTACTACTCAGAAAATAGAAGAGGAAGCGACACTTCCGAATTCATTCTATGAAACCAGCAAAACCCGGGTACCAAAACCAGGAAAAGACACCACAAAAAAAATTACAGACCAATATCTCTCATAAATATAGATGCAAAAATTCTCAACAAAATTCTAGCCAATAGAATTCAGCATCATATCAAAAAAATAATTCACCACGACCAAGTAGGATTCATATCAGGTATACAAGGATAGTTCAACATTAGAAAATCAATCAACATAATCCATCACATAAATAAAAGGAAAGAAAAGAGTCACATGATCACTCAATTGATGTAGAAAAGGTATTCAACAAAATCTAACCCCCATTCCTGATAAAAACTCTCAATAAAATAGGTATAGAAGGGAAATTTCTCGACTTAATAAAGGGCATCTACGCAAAACCAACAGCTAACATCATTCTTAATGGAGAGAGGCTGAAAACATTTCCCTTGAAAACAGGAACAAGACAAGGATGCCCTTTATCACCACTCCTATTTAACATTGTGTTGGAAGTTCTAGCTAGAGCAGTAAGGCATGAAAAAGAAATAAAGGGCATCCAAATTGGTAATGAAGAAGTTAAACTGTCCCTGTTTGCGGATGATATTATACTATACATAGAAAACCCTAAAGACTCCATGAGAAAACTACTGGAACTAGTAGAAAGATACAGGAGAGTAGTAGGATACAAGATAAACATACAAAAATCTGTTGGATTCCTATACACCGATAAAGAGAACAATGAAAAGGAAATCGGGAAAACAATACCATTTATAATAGCCTCTAAAAAAATAAAATACTTAGGAAAAAATCTAACCAGGGATGTAAAAGACCTATACAAAGAAAATTACAAAACACTACTGCAAGAAACCCAAAGGGATCTACATAAATGGAAAAACGTACCATGCTTATGGATAGGTAGACTCAACATTGTGAAAATGACACTTCTACCCAAAGCAATTTACAAATACAATGCAATCCCGATCCAAATACCAACAACATTCTTTAAAGAGATGGAAAAACTAATCATTAACTATATGAAAAGGGAAAAAGCCCCGAATAAGTAAAGGACTATTGAAGAAGAAGAATAAAGTAGAAGGACCCGCGCACTACCTGACCTCAGAACCTACTATACAGCTACTGTAGTGAAAACAACCTGGTACTGGTGCAACAACAGGTATATTGACCAATGGAACAAAATTGAGAACCAGATGTAAATCCATCCACCTACGGTCACCTGATCTTCAACAAGGCCCCAAAGTCCATCAAATGGGGAAAAGATAGTCTTTTTAACAAATGGTGCTAGCCAAACTGGATATCCATCTGCAAAAAAAATGAAGCAGGACCCATACCTCACGCCATATACAAAAACTAATTCAAAATGGATCAAAGACCTAAATATAAAGCCATAAACTATAAAGTTCATAGAAGAAAAAATAGGACGAACGCTACAGGCCCTAATACATGGCATTAACAGGATACAAACCATAACAAACAACACAAAAACTCAAGAAGATAAACTAGATAACTGGGATCTTCTAAAAATCAAAGAGTTCTGCTCATCAAAAGACTTCACCAAAAGAGTAAAAAGAGAACCTACAGATGGGGAAAAATTTCTGGGCATTACAAATCAGACAAAAGTCTAATCTCAAATCCAATACCTCTACAACAAAAAGACAAATAATCCAATTGAAAAATGGGCAAAGGAAATGAACAGATACTTCACCAAAGAGGAAATTCAAGCGGCCAACAGACACATGAGGCAATGCTTGAGATCACTAGCCATTAGAGAAATGCAAATTAAAACCACAATGAGATACCGTCTTACCTGGGCATTACTGGCACAAATCATAAACACTGGAAATAACAAATGTTGGAGAGGCTGCGGGGAGATCGGAACTCTTATGCACTGCTGGTGGGAATGCAAAATGATACAACCATTTTGGAAAATGATATGGTGCTTGCTAAGAAAGCTGAAAATAGAAATACCATACAATCCAGCAATCCTACTCCTAGGAATACATCCTAGAGAAATAAGAGCTGTCACACAAATAGACATATGCACACCCATGTTTATTGCAGTATTGTTCATGATAGCAAAAAGATGGAAACAACCTAGATGCCCATCAACAGATGAATGGATAAAAGAACTGTGGTACATACACACAATGGAGTACTATGCAACGAGAAAGAACAACAGTGAATCTGTGAAGCATCTCATAACATGGATGAAAGTGGAGAACATTATGCTGAGTGAAATACGTCAATCACAAACGGACAATTATTGTATGAGACCTCTACTGTAAAAACTCAAGAAATAGTTTACACACAAAAAGAAACAATCTTTGTTGGTTACAAGGGATGGGAGGGGTCGGGAGGGGAAATACTAAATAGACAATAGGTAAGTGGTAACTTTGGTAAGGGTAAGACAGTACACAATACTGAGGAAACCAGCACAACTTGTACAAGGAAAGGTCATGGAAGCTCCACAGACACATCAAATTCCCTGAGGGACTGAATGACTGAGCAGAGGGCTATGGGGACCATAGTCTCGGGAAACATCTAGCTCAATTGGCATAACACAGTTTATAAGGACAATGTTCTACATTCTACCTTGGTGAGTAGTGTCTGGGGTCTTAAAAGTCCGTAAGCAGCCATCTAAGATACTCCACTGGTCTCACCCTTTCGGCAGCAAGGGAGAATGAAGAAAACAAGATACAAGGGAAAGATTAGTGCAAACGACTAATGGATCACAACTACCATGGCCTCCACCGGACTGAGTCCAGTACAACTAGATGGTGCCCGCCTACCACCACTGACTACTCTGACTGGGATCACAACAGAGGGTCCCAGACAGAGCTGGAGAAAAATGTAGAATAAAATTCTAACTCAGAAATAAAGACCAGACTTACTGGCCTGACAGAGATTGGAGAAATCCCGAGAGTATGGCCCCTGGACACCCTTTTAGTTCAGTAATGAAGTCACTCCCGCGGTTCACCGTTCAGCCAAAGATTAGACAGCCCCATAAAACAAAACGAGACTAATGGGGCACAACAGTCCAGGAACAAGGACTAGAAGGCAGCAGGGGACAGGAAAGCTGGTGATAGGGAACCCAAGGTTGAGAAAGGATCATGCTGACATGTGGTGGGGTTGTTAACCATTGTCATAAAACAATATGTGTACTGTTTAATGAGAAACTATTCTGTAAACCTTCATCTAAGTACAATAAAAAAAAATGACACAATCCTGAAATTTCCAATTTTGACTATCAATGGAGTAATGTTTTAGAAACTGCTAGGGGAGACAGAGGTGGTGCAATAGTTAAGAGCTTGGCTTTTAATCAAAAGTTTGACAGTTCAAATCCACTAGCTGCTTCTTGGAAACCCTATGAGGCAGTTCTAGTCTGTCCCATAGGGTGACTATGAGTCAATAATGACTTGTTGGCAACAGGTTTTGTTTGTTTGTTCGTTTGTTTTGGGCAGAGACAGAGGCAAATGTACACAAGCCCAAGAGAAATGTAGTAAAATGCCTTGAGGTTTAAGAGAATGAAAGGACAAGCCACAGGCTGGGAGAAAATATTTGCAAAACCCATATCTGGTAAAGGATTTGTATCCAAGATATAAGGTGTCCTGGTGGCAGAATGGTTAAGCATTCAGCTGCTAACCAAAATGTTGGTGGTTCAAACTCACCCAGTGGCTCCATGGGAGGAAGACCTGGTAATCTGCTCCCGTAAAGATTATAGCCTAGAGAACTCAGTGGAGCAGTTCTGCTCTGTCACATGGGTTGCTGTGAGTCTAAATCAACTCCACAGCACCTAACAACAACATCCAAGATAAACAATAAACTCATAAAACTCAACAATGAGAAAATAAATAACCCAATTTCAAAATGAGCAAACAATCTGAACAAACACCTCACCAAAGGTAATACACAGATAGCGAATAAGCATTTGAAGAAAGAATCCTCAACATTATGTGTAGTTAGGGAACTGGAAATCAAAACAACAATGAAATACCACTGCACACCTATTAGAATGATTAAAATCCAAAACACTGACAACACCAACTGCTGGAGAGGATGTGGAGCAATAAGAACTCTCATTCATTGCTGGTAAGAAAGGAAAATGGTACAGCTACTTTAGAAGATGGTATGACTGTTTCCTTACAAAGCTAAACATGGACTTCATATCCTATCCAGCAATTACATTTATAGGTATTTATACAAATGAGATGAAAATGTATGTCCATTTCAAAAAGGGGCACATGAATGTTTGTGGCAGCTTTATTCATAATTATCCAAAATTGGAAGCAACCAGAGTGTCCTTCAATTGGTAAGTGGATAAACAAACTTTGGTACAAAGAAATGAATTATCAAACCATGAAAAGTCATGGAGTAACTTTAAACACATACTGCTAAGTGAAATAAGCCAGTCTATAAAAGCTACATACTGTATGATTCCAAATATATAACATCTGGGACAGGAAAACTATTGAGTCAGTGAAAAGATCAGTGCTTGTCAGGGGGCCAGGGGTAGGGGAGGGGAATGAATAGGTGGAGCACAGGGCATTTTTAGGGCACTGAAACTAACTTGTATGATACTGTCCTGGTGGACACTTAAGATTTTGTATTTGTTGAAAGCTGTAAGACTGTATAAGAAGAGTGAACCTTCATGGACTTTAGTTAATAATAATGTATCAATGTCAGTTCACCAATCGTAACAAATGTACCACAGGAATTCAAGATGTTTATAATAGGAGAAACAATATACATGGGGAGAAAGGGCATGTGGAAACTCTGCTTTCTGCACAATTTTTCTGTAAACCTAAAACTGTTCTAAAAAATAGTCTATTGAAAATATCATCAGGTTTCAGGGAAAGAGGATATTTAATATTGACTGGGGTGGTAAATAATATGTATTATACAATTTAGAAGTCTGTTTAGGACAGATAGAACAGCTTCATTGGCGTGTAACAGTTGCACAGGCCCCATACTTGGTTTAATATTCTGCTATAGCCATCTTAAAATTCTTATTAAATCTTGAACATTTTTATTTTGCACTTAGCCCTACCATTATGTAACTACATCTGTTCCTCACTTATCGACTATCTTGTTATCTTAAATTTCACATTTACAACAATAGTAAAAGATCTACTGTCTGACTATTTTGTGTATTAACGATGTATGTCTGGCAGTAACAAATGCCGAGGTACGAGGCAAGAGTAAAGCTGGCTGTAATGGTTAAAGTTATGTGTCATCTTGGCTGGGCCATGATTCCCAGTGGTTTGAAAGTTACATAATGATGTAATTTGGCAGTTATGTAATGATGCCTTCATTTTGTGATCTGATTTGGTCATCCTCCATTTTCGCATAATGCCAATTTTCGCCTAATGACCTGGTCTTTGGAACCTAACCATGTCAGTAAGTGAGGAGTAGGTGTAGTCTTGAAAATAGATAATTGTGGAACAAATGAGTGTGAGAAAGTTAAAAAAATAACACGAGAAGGGCTATTAGAGGGTTGTGAATTCAATTTTGTTCCAGTGAAAGACGCATAGAGAAGGAAGAGAGAGTGCTTTTCTGAAGAAAGGTATGAGTATTGAATGGGAACTCCAACAGCACAGCATGACTCATTTCTCTTTACTCTCATCTGTCACCTGTACTTTCAGGTGCTAACTCATTAGCTTTAAAATACTGAGTGTGTGAAGATGCAATTTATAACATCTACAACTCTCTAGCTATATGCATTTTAATTACTGGGTTCTGATTTACATTGCTTGATCTATGCTGCAATACTAATGTCTTGGGGACTCGGGATTCATTTCATCATGAGCTAGTTATGCAAATGAAATCAAATGACTCAGGAAAAGAAGGGGAGAAGGAGAAGGAACGCTAACAAGGCCCTAATACCCCATATTGATTGCTTGTTGTAGTTCTCTACTATTGCACCCTACCCAAACAGCTTGTGACTTCCAGATTCTCCAAGGTAATGACTTCGATGTTCTCAACCAGGCTTCAAGGTGTTTATTAGTAATTGTGTATGATCAGAATTACCAGTATGTGGATAATATACCCAGTTAAAGTGCATTTAACTACAACACAGCTTGCATAAAAGTGCAGAACACTGAAGAAACATTAAATGGATAAGGCATGTTATCCTTAGGTATAAAAGGACAGATATTGCTCATTTTATTAAGAATAGACTATTATGATTATGTCAGAGTCATTGTTATATTGTAGTTCATTTTACAATTTAAATTATATCAGGTAGTTTGCACTAACTTCAGGTAATTATTCTCAGTAATAGTAGCATAGTATATAGTATATTTGCACAGATAATTATTCTCACAGTGGAATGACAAAATCACTGGTCCTTTTCTTGTCAAAAAGCAATCATAGCAATCTCCTAAGAATACACCTTTAGATTTTAGTGAACATAATATTACATTTAATTCTGAAAATTATGTTTTTAAACATTTAAAATACATAAAGAAGGAAAGACATATCTCAGGCATTATGGTATAATGGAAACATCAACAAATTGGAGTAGAAGTGGAGTTTTGACCCTAGCCCTGTAGTTTATTAACCTTTTACATTACTCAAGTCTATTAACCTCTCTGAGCCTTACTTTCCGGATCTATTAAAATTAAATAATATTGAAGATAATAATAGTATTTTAAAAAAGATGCATAGCAATGCCTAGAGGTTTGTCCAGGAGAAAATGGCCATCAGGCAGATTGAGAAAAGCCTCATGGTGAATTGATCCAGCGTTGGAACTTGCCACCTTCTTTACAGACTCAGAAAACTATTTTAATGAAGATATGGAAAGTGGTTCCTCTGAGAATAATGTATAAATGCAGACAGCCCCTTTATCATTTAGAGTGTGAAATAACCATTTGGGTTTTGGAACACTCAACGTCCACGTGATACCTCATTTTCTCCTTCTAGGTAGACCTACAGAAAATGAAGTCATTATCAGAAGTTACCTTGGAGAACATGGGCTCAATCAGACTACAGAGAGTTCAATGAATTGAAAGTTTAATGGCATCAGAACAGAATACTCTAACCCCTCCACCTCATTTTAGCAATGGTCATTCTGTGGGACTTTAAAAAAAATTACTTCTTTAGGTTGGTGACTGTAACTTCAATTAGACAAGGAGACCCTGTCTCTCTTACAAGACCTTTGTGTATCTAGGCTCTGATACATTCTGTGGTGAAAGAGTAGTGTTTTTATTATGGGTTCCATTGTCTGACTGCTTGGGTTCAAATCTTGGCCCCACTGGTCCATCACTTTGCTCTCCTATTTATATAACTTTAGGCAAGTTGCTTAACTTCCTAAGTCTCAGTTCCCTTGCCTTTAAATGGTGAGAGTAGCAAAGACTATTGATGGATGATAGCAATAACTATTTTATATTAGCTGTTACAAAAATTGAATACATTCAGGCAAATAGAGAACACATAGCTCAGAGTCTAATATCAAGTAACCAAAAACCAAAACCAAACCCATTGCCGTTGAGTGGATTCTGACTCATAGCAACCCTATATCAGGTAAACACTCTATAAATATTATCTGTTTTTATTATCAAAGGGCAAACATATTTCCAAGTTTGGGGTGATGCCTTATCTTTTGTCTTCAAGCAATGAAATAAGTATTTATATACCTACTCGCCTTTGCAAAAAAATTTTTTTCACCACTATTCCTTCTTCCTTTGGAATCAGCATCTAGAATTTGAGGTGCCACAACTCTCCCTTGTAGTCCATATGGCTCAGATGGGGTTCAAACCCAGCTTCAATCTAGAATATATTGAATATACAGAATGTATTATTCAGGTTTGGTCAACATGCCCCTGGCCACAGTGGGTACATACATGGCCTAGGCACCAAGCTGTAATAATATGATGGGCATATGGACCCAGTCAAAACAAACTTGGATATGGGAGGATGAGCTGCAGCTGCAAGACCACTGTATAGACCTTAGAGTTAAGCCAGAGGAAGGTAGAAATGAGTGCTGAACATCATCTCCACCCCTGGATCAAGTCATGCCTGAAGGTAGTTGGGCTTTACATGCAGATGAACCAATGTTTTTCTTCCCTTAAGTAGTTTGAGTAGAATTTTCTGTTACTTGTAAACTAAAGAGTCTTAACTGATACAGCATATGGCACAGGAGAAAAATATATACTGTAGACTGAGTTGGAAATATAGCCTGTGACATTAGCACATACAAATGAAAGTTGCTGTAAAGGGGGTCATACCAGAAGTCAGTAAATCAGTGGTTAATTCTAAAATATTTGCCAGAGGCTACTAAGTAGAAAAAATAGATAAGGATGGAGAATTTTTGCACAAAGTACCTCTATTTTTCTTTTTCTTTTCTATTTCCCTTTAACTCTCCTCCCACCTTGGCTACCAGGGTTTCTATGCTGAGCTTGGCCTCAACTAGAGACCATACAATGCCTCAAGATAGAGCCTTAAACATCTCTTTCCTTGTTAAAGCCTAGTTATCCCTTTTTCTTCTCTAAGGGCACTGCAAGAAAACATATATCATCTCTAATTACTCAGCTCACATAAATGTGTTAACGGTTTAGGATTTTGTTTGTTTGCTTTCTTTTTTTTTTTAAATTGTCCTCTGGGAGTATTTGTTTTTTCCAAGGAGGACTCCTGGAGGCTTGAAGACAATGTCATAGATTAAACCATGATTGGTAGGAATTTATGAGGCCCAGGAGAGAGATATATTATGAAAGCTTATAAGGAAGGAATCCTTTGTAGCATTTCTGAAATCACCCTCGATAGGCAACCTCCCCTTTGTTCACAGGTAGGGTAGATCCTAATTCAAAACCACTAAACCTTTCTGATGGTGTCACTCACATTGTGAAGTCTCCATAGCTTAAAAAAAAAGAAAAGAAAGGGAAGAAATAGAATGTGAAGAGATGAGTAATATCACTGTCTTTCTTGGAAATTTATGGCTCAGACATAAGGTCACTGAGATTTCAAACCTGGCACATTAGTAACAGCACAAGACAAACGAAAGACAAAATGAACATGACAAATCTCAGTTATTCCAGGCAGAGATTTACCAAGTGTGGGATATCTATTGTTACATGAAATTATAAATGCTACCATCACATGCCAGAGAAGATAAAAACAACCTCTTAGTCACTTTGATTTTCCATGTCTAAATTTAAACTGGAAAAATGCTTTCCATTTATGTGTATTAAAGGTTAAATGCTATGACAGAAGAAAAAATGAAAACAAAAAAATGGGGTTTGATTTAAGTAATACTGCTAAGCCTCCTCCTTGTCCTTCCAGTAGAAGTGATCCATTGCTTCATTGTGAGTCATTATCAGATTATTTAGTTAGTGAGTTGGTTAGTTTGTTAGTTAATTAGTCAGACTAATTTCTGCCTTATGCCAGTCCAAGCTCATTTAAATGAAATCAAGATCTTAGCTGATCCCTGTTGGGGTTAAACAATTTTCCTCCTTCAGATACCTTCCTTCCATCAGGTGCTTGCCCTTGGAGAAAATTTTTGCACATTCCCCAAGGAAATGGGATAAGGGAGTTGCTCAAAAGGTTAGTGCATGAATCAGTAGTTAAATTATCTTCATGTATTTAATAGACGTCTAAGGTATTAAAGTTATGTGTGGCTTTGTTTGACTGCTATTATCAATCTATGGTGGCTAATTTTCTTCATCAAAGACACGGAGTATCTTCTGGCCTATGCAAAATATACTTAAAATTTCAGTGTTGACGTCTCCACTAGAGTAATAATCAATGTAATTATTAAGATTATCCTTGGGTATGGCTGAATGGAATCAAAGTTCATAAAACGATCTGAATTTCTTTCAAAAGTTTAAAAATTTTGAAAGAACTTCTCATTTAAAATGCTTTTTGGGACCAATCTCAGTCAATAATATCCTAAAAAGATATAACTGAGAAAAGAAACTCAAATAAAATATTTTCATTTAGGCATTTATAGATATATCAAAAATGGAAGTCCCTTCGATCAGTATATTGTAGTCATGAAATATGTTTCATATGCACATTAGCATTAAGGTAAACAAACGCCCCCTTCCAACAGAGAGTTAGATGGGGTTGGTGAAACACTGTACTGGTTATAATTCTTGTGGTCAAAATGACAGGAATCAAACTCAAAGTAGTTTAAAAGCAGGAAGTGGAATTTATTGGCTGATACAGTCCAGGAAAAAGTTGAACAGCCAATCTAAGAGGAAATGATACATGGTGTTTGGTGCCAGGAACCCCTGGAACCAGGAAATCAGATGTTACTGGTATTCTCCCAGGCATTTCTCTCTTCTACTCTCTTCCACTACAGATCAGCTTTGCCTAGAGAACAATGTTGGGAAAGAAACCACTCTAGCTAGTTTCAACAGTAAGGTTTTTGTTTTTTTTAATTAAATAGCTTATGAGTCATCAGGCAGGCTGAAAAAAATAGAATCTAAGCTGAATTTCTAGGAACAGCTTCCAACACTACACTGCAGAACTGCACCACCAAGAGAACTGCTGCTGCTGCCATGGCTGAGAAGCTGCCAACAAAACTGGGACGCTGCCATTATATCGCTGGCTCCAGAAACTTCTGCCTCTGCCCCAACCTACTCTAGTGAAACCTAAGTGCATACCTTGCCTGTTTGCATGGAAATTCAGTTCTAAATTCATGTTTCATCCATGTGCCCTCGATTGGCAGAACACAAAGCCCACACAGAACCCTAGCTGAAAGCAAGTCTGGAAGAGGTAGTTTTAGCCCTTGAGCTTCAGTACTATTAAAAGTACTCCAGAAGAAGGATGGAATGGATAAAAGGATATTGAGTTAATCCACAGTTCATGCTATAGTCATGAAGTATGCCTCGGATACCCTGACTTTACATTGCAGAGATTCAACCATTGGAGAGAAATTGACTTAATGCTCTTGAAAGCCTCAAGTATTAAAATTCCCAGGTCAGGATCTGAGAATTCACCTCTTCTTTATCTGATATGAGGTGTAGGCCAATCAGCACTGGTCAGTAGAACAAGTTGCCTTGTATAAAATGCTTATTCCTACGGTGATGATGCTAATGGGGCCCACAGCTGCTGGAAAAGGAGTGCTGGGTCAATAGTCCCATAGGTTTCCCTGTGTGTTTATGTGTGTGTGTATATATGTATATATCCTTCTATATGCATCTGTGCCCCCAAAATAAATAAAGATACATGTACACTGCAGTGAAAGGGAAATGCCAAGTGAGTGATGGTGTTGTTACAGAAATTTGTGGAGTTTAGATATGGTTTAAAGGTAATCTAGAGAATGTTAGCTGCCACTGAGCCTTCAAGTTGTATGTTTCTAAGGCAAGGGTCAGAATATAAGAATGGTGCAATTTGGGATCATAACTGACATTTCCCAGGGACAAAGGATAGTGGGATAAATTTTGGAAAGGAAAACCTGAAGTCAGATTTCATTAGCTCTTGAACTACTGGAAAAACATTTTAGATGTTCTCTTGTAAGTAATGTATTGTTCATGAAGGCATTGAACACTGTATTTGAAGGTTATTCCAGGGGTTGTATGAAAGATGGAAGTGGAAGAGAACAGATACAAAGAAACCAGAAAAGAGAACAATACAGATATTCTAGGAATAAATTGATGCATCTGAACTAGGATGGAGGAAGGATCAATATAAAATATGAGACATAGTTACATAATAATTTCATAATAATTATGAAATGTCATAATTACAAAAAACAACCATAGCTATAATCATACGATTATATATTTAATTATAACATTAAAATGTTATATTTAAAATATTTTGTATTTCACTTTTATATTTACAAAATGTCAAAAAAAACTAAGGTGAAAGGGTATAAAACATCAAAACAAAAGTTCTTTGTAACTCAGTAATACACTATATTGCTAGAAATACTTGGTAGTAAAGTGATGCATTTAAATTTAGAAAGCCATGGAGAATTGGATTAGCCTAATTTTCCAAAGCAAATTTATTGAAGTTAAATTATTGAACAGGAGTTAAAATATCTTCCAATTAGAGAAGGGAGAAAGTAGAGTTCCTAGAAATTGGTTAGGTAATCAGTATTCCAACTTTTCATTTTGAAGGGAAGCAGGCTTAGAAGATGTGTGAAATGTCATAACTTGTGCCTTACAAGTATTTTTCCTGGCATCAGAGGGAAAACTTTAAGGCTTACTGTTTCCTTGGGAGAAAAAAGGCTGAACTAATTAGATAAGGAAGACATGGAAGTAAACAGCAATGTTGCAAAAATCTTGGCAACCACTCCTATTACTTCCTTTCAATTTCTGTATAAGTGGGACCATTTCAAGATGGTTTCTCCTCACATAAGTCATCAACATGTTTTTCCCATCCTTTGATCCCTTGCTATTCACCATTTCCCTGATGGTGTGTATTCTAGGGAGAGCCTGGTAGGCCAGAACCAGAGATGTCAGGCAGAGAAATAATTCTCCTTTTTTTGCTTGGCTAGCTTAAGTTTATCTTCCTGATTATAGGAATTAAAATTCAGGATGATTTTTAATAGTCATTTTAATTGTGTTTTACCACTCCTGCTTTTTAAACTAGAGTGTCGGTCTGAAATAAGAGGATTTGTAGCAGTCGTATTCTGTTGCATTCTTGGAAGGATACACATGAGCAATTGATAAACAGTAATGAAATGGAACACTTGAGTTGTGGATTTTTCAGATTCAAATTTCACTGGGAGCAAAGGAAACGAGAAGTTTCCTATCCAAACCTCTGTAAAACAGACATTGTGATATATTATATAGAAATCTTTCTAAATTCCCATGGGCTGTGATTTTGGCATGTTTGCAATGAGTTTCTCTTCAAATTAATTCTATAGCTATGTATCTGTATCCTCTAACTGACCTTTATTGGAAATTATGCCTTATTTTGACTTTGATTATTTACAATTTGTAATTTTAAGAATTTATAGTTTTACCCTAATCTTACGATCCTTAAAAGAGAATCTGGAAAAGTTACATGCCTATCTTTTCCTCATTGCCCCCATAACAAATGATGCCTGAAAACTAAAGCTTTTTGATTAAAAAAATGATTTACATTTATGTGAAATGTTAATTAATGCCTATAAAACAGTAGTCCCATATGCTTATGACTTGCTGCTTTAAAGCATTATTGATAACGAATGGTCCTTTATTTATTGTGAATGCTGTTATTTTCCTTTTTTTTCAAAAACAACAACACCAATAACAAAAAATAAAACATATAATTATGGTCTCCAACACTAAAGCAATTCAACAGCTGCAAGTATAATTCTAGTTCTGTTCTTTTCTTACTTTAGCTTGGTTTAGAATATAAATTGGAAGAGGCTTAAAGCCTTTATTTCAATTGGTCTTGCTTATTCTCAGCACAACCTTGAAATACATTTATTGTTTTTCATTTATATTTCAGGTCAGATGAAAGATAAGTTAAGATCTATTGCACTGGTTGTAACACCAATAAAATATTTCACCACAGTCTGGGGAATACCTAGTACCTAATCAGAAATAGTTTGAAAGATAGTCTCTTTCAGAGGTTACTATTTTGCACTACATGTATGCTGTATATAAGAAAATAATTTATATTATCTACACAGCTAAAGTTCATATGATAGAGGATAAGAGAATGATGTAACAGTTTAAGAATTCCATTAACTGGGTTGATTGGTAAGTTGAAGAAAAACAGCATTTTAATGAATAATATTAATTTAATGAATATTGATGTTAAAAGTAAAAATGCTTTCACTAATAAAACGGGCAGGTCACTTCTTTCTTCTTTGCATCTTCCTCACGTTTATAAATATTTTTAGACCCAAATTGTCTAAAACGTGTGGAGCAAAATCAATACCTAAATTCTTCCCTCCCAATACTATCTTAATGTTACTTTATAGCATATTACTTATTTAGTAAATAAATTCAATTAATATTCTTCATAAAATTTTTGACCTTTGAAACGACATTTTTACATAAAAAATTACATACAAAATTCACCAGTTTCAATTATATAATTTGATGAATTTTAACAAATGTATGCAGTCATGTAACTATCACTGCAATCACAATACCGAATGTTTTCATTGTCCCAAAAACTTCTCTGGTTCTTCTTCACAGCCTGTCTTAGGCTAGGTTCTCTAGAGAAGCAAAACCAGTAATGCCTATAAATATATACAGAGAGATTTATATCAAGGAAACAGCTCACATGGTTGTAGAGGCTGGAAGGTCCCAAGTCGTGAATCAGGATAGAGGCTTCTCCTGATTCACGTAGCTGCAGAGGCTGGTGAACCCAAGACCAGTAGGTTGGAGAGCAGGGTTCTTGCTCATAGGCTACAAAGATCTATGAATCCCAAGATCAGTAGGTAAGATGCTAGCTCAAGTACCAAGAACCGGAGGTCAGACGAACAGTAGGCAGCTGCAGGATCCAGTGCAGGCAAAAGCCAAAATGTCCACTTATATTCGGATGCAGGCCACACGCCCAAAGAAACTCACTTTCAACTGATTGGCTACTCACAGCAGATCCCATCATGGCGGTAATCATATATAAACACTGAGAATCATGGCCGAGCCAAGTTGGTACATAATCTTAACCATCACACAGCCAATTTTCCCCTCATTCCTTACCCTTGGCCACTTACATACCTTCTGGCCCTAAAGTCTTGCATTTCTTAGAGTGTCATGTATAGATAGAATCATACATGTGTAGTCTTTTGCTTTTGGCTTATTTAATTAACATAATACTTTCTGAGATTTACTCATGTTCCTGTGTGCATCAATAGTTTGTTCTTTTTTTGAGTGGTATTTCATTGTGTGAGCAAGTTTTCATTTCAGTGTTGAATAGAAATGGTGATAGTGGACATTCTTGCTTTGTTCCTGATCTTAGTGCAATGCTAGATGCAGATTTTTTCTAGATGCCCTCTTTAGGTTGAGGAATTTCCCTTCTAATTCTAGTGTACTGAGAGCTTTCATCATGAAAGGATGTTGACTTTTGACAGATACTTTTGCTGCATCAAATGAGGTGATCATATAAATTTTCTTATTTGTTCTTTCTATGTGGTGAATTCCATTCTTTCCCAGAATTAACACTACTTGGTTATGATTTTGAGCTCTGGTGGTACAGTAGTTAAGTGCTCGGAGGCTCTGTGTGAGAAAGATGTCGCAGTCTATTTCTATAAAGATTACAACCTTGAAATCCTATGGGGCCTTTCTACTCTGTCCTATAGGGTCGTTATCAGTTGGAATTGACTCAACAGCAATAGGTTCGGTTTGGTTCAGGTTACAATTTCTCATTCTTTTTGTATATATATCTGGATTAGATTTGCTAAAATATTATTAAGAATTTTTATGTTTATTCTTATGAACAATATTTATAATTTTTCTTTCTCACAAAGTGTTTAGCTTCATGATCAGAGTAATGCAGTCCTTAAAAATTATCAGGATAATACTGTCCTCCAGATTTGAAATTAGAGCCAAACAATTGTTCTCAGCATTTTCTACTTTCCATTTTTTTTTCTGTTGGAGTCCCTGGGTGGTAAAAATGGTTAACACTCTTAGCTGCTAATGAAAGGTTGGAGGTTTGAGTCCACCCAAAGCTGCCTCGGAAGAAATTCCAGTGATCTTCTTCTGAAACATCAGCCATTGAAACTCTATGGAAGATAGTTTACTGTGCCACATGTGGGGTTGTGATGAGTCATTCGACTCAATGGCCACTGGTAGGTAGCTGGGTAGGTATTTTTATTTTCATATTGAGTATAGGTAGAGTAGATAGAAGTGACCTCTTCTAAATTGTGGAAGAATTTGTGAAAAATTGTTATAATTTTCAGTCTTGTGGGAAGGTTTTTGGAAACAAATTTGATTTCTTGAGTGAGCTTGAGTGAGTTTTTTCTATTTACAAAGAATTGTTCCATTTTATCTAATTTTTGAATCATTAGCATAAAGTTGTTCATATACTTTTATTATACTTTTAAAATCTGTGGGATTTGTCCCTCTTCCCTCTTTCATTCATGATATTGATATTTTGTGCCTTCTTGCTTTTTTTTTCCCTTAACAATAAAATCAGGCCATTGTTTTTTTCTTTTTAATTTTGTTAACCTTTCAGTAAACCAGCTGTGGCTTCATTAGTTTTCTTTGCTGTCCTTACTGTTTTCATATTTTTATTCATTCTACTGTTATCCTTATTATTTTCTTTCTTCTGCTTACTAGGCTTAATTTGCTTTTCTGCCTGGGTTTAATTTGCCCTTTTGTCTTAAGCTTTTTTAAATTGGAATCACAAATCACTAATTAAGAACTTTCATCTGGTCTAAGAAAAAATTTTGATGCTATAAATTTCCTTCTATGCACTGCTTGTGCTGTACTCCACAAGTTCTGTTAGGTTTCCTTTTTTGTTTATTTCAGATTATTTTCTAATTTCCCTTTTGATTTCTTCTTTGATCCATGAGTTATTTAGAAACTGTTGTTTAATTTCCAAATATCCGGGGAATTTTCCAACTATCTTTTTGTTATTGATTTCTAATTTGACTACATTGTAGTCAGAGAACATATTTTCTATGATTTCAATCTTCTTAAATGCATTAAGACTTGTTTCATGGCCCACATAATGGTCTGTCTTGGTACATATTCAGTCTATTCTTGAAAAGAACGTTTATTCTACTGTTGTTTGGGGGGTGGTGTTTTATAGGTGTGATAAAGTCAAAAATGGTTATTGTGTCTCTGTTTTTGCTGTCTCTGAGGTCAATTCTAACTCTAAATATCCTGCCTGACACCAGCTGGAAATAGAGTAGTTTGTCCTCTGATGTCACAAGTTAAAAGCCACAGTCCTCTAGACTGCCAAATCTTCCCAAAACATTAGACACCAGCCATAATCTTTGGGGTCCTCAATCACACCTCAGACTTCTGACCTGTTGGCTACAAATTTTGGGTTCCCATTACTGCCTCTGGATGTCAGCAGTAAGCACAGGGATCCCCAGGTCACCTTCACTTATGAATAGCTGTCTAAAATTTGGAGGTTCTCACTAACCCTTCTCAATTTGATAATTCACTAGAATGACTCAGAACTAAGGAAAGTGCTATACTTAAGATTAAAGTTTTACTATAGCAAAAAAAGAAAAGACTAAATTCTTTGAATAAAGTTAATTGTATGTCCCACCATGGTTGATAATGTTAAGTCTTTCATATACTTAACTGATTTTCTGTCTACTTTTCCATAAGTTACTAAAAGAGGAGTGTTCAGATTTCCAACTATAATTGTGGAAATTGTGGATTTGCTTATTTTTCATTTTAGGCCTATCAGTTTTTGCTTCATATATTTTGAAGCTGTTATTAGGTGCATGTATATTTAGGAGTATATTGTCCTCTTAATTAATTGCTTTATCATTATGAAGTGTCCCTATTTATTTGTGAAAATATTTCTTGTTCAGTGGTTTATTTTTTGATATTAAAAAAGTCCTTTCAGTTTTTTAATTGTATTTTCATATTGCATCTTTTTTCATTCCTATATTTTTAAGCTGTTTATGTCCTTAAAGAATTTTTTTTTTGAGGTAGCATAAAGCTGAATCTTCTTTTTTGTAGCTGCCTTATATTCTCTGTCCTTTAAGTTGAATGATTAGACCATTTATATTTAATATAATTGTTCATAGCTTTAGTTTTAGATCTTCCATCTTGGTTTTTTTTTTTTTTTTTAAATTTGTCCTGTTTTTTTTTTCTTTTTCCCCCTCTTTTCCTGTCTTCTTTTAGGTTAAATATTTTTATAATTCCATTTTATCTTACCTATTGACTTATTAGCTCTTTATATATTTTTTTATTTTAATGATTTACAATATGTATTTTTAGTCTATTACTGTCCACCTGCAAATAATGTTATACCATTTCACTTATAAGAGCATTACAACAATATATTTCCTTTTCCCACTTCTGTTCTTTGTGCCATTCCTCTCATACATTTTGCTTTTACGTAATATAAATTCTGCAATATATTTGTATTATTTTTGCTTTAAACACTCAATTACCTTTTACAGAAATTATAAAATGGGAGAGAATGTGATTTATATAATTTTCCACATATTTGTCATGTTAACATTCTTCATTTCTCTGTGTAGACCCAAATTTCCCTTTGCTATCATTTTTACTCTGCTTGAAGAACTTTAAGATTTCTTATACTTCAGGTCTCCTGGTAATGAATTCTATCAGCTTTTATTTTTCCATTAAAAAAAAAAAAGTTACCATCAAGTCAACCTTATTGGACAGAGGAGAACTGCCCCATAGGGTTTACAATGCTGTAATTTTTATGAAAGCAGACTGCCACATCTATCTCCCATGGAGCAGCTGGTGTGTTTGAACCACTAACCTTTTGGTTAGCAGCTGAGCACTTAACCACTGTGAAACCAGGGCTCCTTTATTTTTCCACAAAAATATTTGTCTTTATTTTTGAAATATATTTTTTCTGGATGTAGAATTCTATTCTGATTTTTGTTTGTTTTTATTTCAATACTTTAAAGATGCCAGTCATTTTGAGGTTGTACAGTTTCTGACAAAAAGTCAGCTATAATTCTTAACCTTGTTCTTCTTAATATAATGCATCTTTCCCTGCCTCCTCCCAGCTGCATTTAAGATATTCTCTTTATTACTGGTTTTCAGTAATTTGATCATGATGTTCCTGTATGTGGTTTTATTAATGTTTCATATGGTTAGAGTTTGTTAAGATTCTTGGATCTTTGAATTTATTGTTTTCAGATTTGTAAAAATTTGGGCCATTATTTTTTAAACAGTTTTCCTGCCTACCCCTCTCTCATCTCTGTCTGGAACTCCAATTACATTTATGTTAGATACTAACATATTGTCCCATATGTCACCACTAAACTTTCTCTCTTTTTCCCCAATATTTTTGTATTTTCTTTTTGGCTTAATTTTGAATAGTTTCTATTACTGTCTTCAAATATGCTTATCTTTTCTCCTGAAAATTATTAACCTAGTGGTAATCCTGTCCAAAGTAGTTTTCACTTCAGATATTGTACTTTTATCTCCAAAAGTTACATTTATTTTTAATACTTTCTATGTATTTACCTCAGGATTTTCATATTTTCCTCTATTTTCTTTAACATATAGAACATATTTATAATATTTTATTTTAAAATCTTCTTCTGCTAATTCTATCTATGACATATTTTGGGTCTATTGATTGTTTTTTTTTCCTGATTATAGGTAATTTTTTTTTTTTTTTCGTTTGTATGCCTGGGAGTTTTTGATTGGATGCTAGATATTGTGACTGTTGCATTAAAGAGGGTTTGACTTTTTCTGTTAATTGAGATCAGTTGGATCCTTTCAGTGCTTGCTTTTAAATTTTGTTAAGATGGGTTCAGATCAACCTTCAGTATAGGGTTAATTTAGCTCCACTGCTATGGTGATGCCCTTCTGGAAGACTCCACTCAGTTACAAAGCTTTTCCATTCTGGCTGTTTGGCCCACTGTTTTTCAGTGTTTATTCTTTGTCATATGTAGATCAGTATTCAACCAAAGATTTGACAAGACCCCCCTGCAGATTTCCAGTGCTGTTTCTCTCTGCAGCTCCTTTTTGTCCAGTATTCTTCCTATATACTTTAGCTACTCATACTCCAATATCTATATACTCATCTTGGTAGACTTCTGGGCTCTGTGGGTTCCTGTTACCGTGCCCTGTGGTTTGGAAACTGCTTTTAAGCAGAAATATGGAAAAATTTTTAGGTTCACCTCATTTGTGTCCTTTCAGGGAACACAGTTCTGTACAGCCTGTTGTCCAATACAGGAAATACATTTTTTCATGTATTTTGTAAGAGTTCTAATTGTTAAAGCAGGAGGGATATTCATGTTATTCCATCATAGCTAGAAGGAGAATCTCAGAACTACTTTTTGTTAAATAGTCAGGGCCAATAATTTATTTCTTTCATTTTTAATATGAAGGATAGCTTAATGTATAATTTGAAAGACATTATTGTTTAAATAAATACATTAATAGTGAAAAATGGTTTTGAAGAATGCAAAGTTTAGTTTGTATTTTTTTCTTAATTGCTTTTTAAATTTCAACAGAATTTATGTAAATACAATGAAAATATTATAAAGGACTCAGATAAAATTGATTCATTCCTTCAGTCAGAAAAACATTTATTGGGTATTTCCAGTGGGCTAGGGTCCCATGCTAGGTACTAAGGCAAAAAGATTAGTAAGATAATGTTCATTTCTCAAGGTGCTTATCTTCTTGTGTATCAAACAGATATTAAACAAATAATCATAATGAAATGTAATCATTTTTATAGTAGTTCAACTTTGTACAGGGAATAGTGGAGGGAAACACGTAGAAAGAAAAAATAACTTTCTAAGCAAAACAAATAAGGTTTCATATTGTATATGACTGCCAACAGAATTGTTTCCTTCAAGATATGAAAAAGAATTCAATATATTTACTACAGAAATGAAATCCTTGAGTAAAATACATGAGCATCAAAGTGTTAGCTGAACAAAATGACAAAATTTTAAGCATTTCCAACTATAACTATCTTAAAATTACTTTTGTGACTTCTGGCAACATGGTATGCCGTCCCTCCACAGCAAAGATCTGAAAAACTAAAACAGAGAAAACAACAATCCCAAAATCCTAAACATCAAATGAAGAGATAAAGAACTCAGCCAAGCACCAAATGGAATAAGAAACTGACAGAGAACAGAGAACGAGGAGACATACATGGAGAGGTTCTGTATCAGCTAATGCAGCATGGATCCACCATCTTGGACTCGTATCAGAGACCAGCAAATAGGGGGTACAAGAAAGCAGCTTCATGGAGCTTCCAGCAGGAGACAGAACAACTGGTAAACAGCGATATATGCTTTCCCATCCTCCACCCTTCTTCACCCCCACTCAACCTCCTCTGCTTCCCGTGGCCATAGTCTCTTGGCTGGGAAGCACTGACTGCTTAGATTTGCCCACACTGGCTGACTCCTGAGTGCCATTTGTTGGCTACTGATGTTGCTTTTTTCTGCTTCTTTTGATTTCTTCCTTACCTCTCACCACCTCCCCCTCCTTTTGCTCAAATATCTGGCTCTGTGTGCCATCTTTGCTTCTTCCTGAGGGGCTGTGGAGCTCCCTTCGAGTGTGGAACTGCTTCCCAGTCTCTGCTGCCATGCTGGTGGGATCCTGGGGCTTTTTGTTTGTTTGTTTTCCATTATTTGTTTGGTTTCTTTTTCTTTTCTTGAGTTGGGAGCCTGTTCTGGCCAAGCATGCTGTGTGGCTTGGGACCTACCCCCTCAGCTTGTGCAGATGCGCAGAGGGATCCCTGACAACATTTCTTTTCTCATGGGTTTCTTTTTTTTGCTCTTTTTTGGGGGGTTTTCTTGTTCTTTTTATTTTTTAATTTGTTTTGTTTTCTTTTCCCTCTTTTTCCCTTTTTGTCTTTCTTCATTACTCAGTTTCTCGTCTCTCTAGCCTTCTCTTCCTGTCCCTTGTATACCTGGGGCTGAATACCTCTATGCCTCCTAGCCAGGCTGTACTTCAACACCTGGGAACAACTTCCCCAGACCTCGTAGCCGCACCGGTGGGATCCCTGGGAGCTTTGCTGTTCTTTTTTCTAATTTTTATTTATTCATTCTTTCCTTTTCTTTTCTTTTTTTTCTTCTTCTTCCTCTTTTTGTTTTTCTCCATTTCATAGTCTCTCATCTCTCCACTCCAACGGCATCTCCCCTAGCACTCTTTTTGTTTGTTTGTATGTTTTTGGCTCCTGTTCCTCTCTCCTCTCTCGCATATCCATCTTAGCTCCATACATCACAATCTCCCCCCTCCATCCTGCCTACCTGCACCATGTGCTTAATATCACACCACCAAGCAGCACAGGCATGGCCTACCAGAACCAGCCCCGCACTGATTACTGACCCAGCCTGGTGGCTGTAGTAAGTGCCACAAACAACCCATCCCAGCAATTTCTCTTCAGCCAGACCTGCCCTGCTGAACCATATCTGAGTGACTGACCCTGCCAATTGGAGAAGGAGGCAAAAAGTATCGTGCCCACAGA
>NW_004443947.1:16510460-16511538 GCF_000243295.1 Trichechus manatus latirostris | reverse complement strand
CAAAATAAAACACCAGATGACTTCCAGTAGAAGAAAAGGCACTAGAACTACCTGATAGGGAATTCAAATCTCTAATACTCAGAATTATCCAAGAGTTGAAGCAAAAATCAGACAAAAATGAGGAAAGAATAGACAAATTCATGGAAAAGGCAGAAAAATTCATGGAAATTACATACAAAAAAATGGAATAATTCAGGAAAATAATGCAGGAACAAAATGCCAAAATAAATTCACAACTAGAAATTATACAAAAATGACAATTAGAAATCCAAAAGATAAACAACAAGATATCAGAAATGGACAGTGTCATAGAAGGGCGGAGGAGCAGATTTGAAACAGTGGAAGACAGGATCAGCGGAATTGAAGAGAAACACTTGGATACGACTCTGTTTGAGGAAAAATCAGAAAAAAGAACAAAGAAAAATGAAGAGACCCTGAGAATTATGTGGGATACAATCAAAAGCAAAAATCTACAGGGGGAGAAAACAGGACACAGAGAGGATCACTGAATAGTTGCTGACAGAAAACTTCCGCAATATCATGAAAGATGAAAAGCTGACCACCCAGGAAGCTCAATGAACCCCATATAGGATAGACCCCAAAAGAAAATCACCAAGGCATATCATAATTACACCTGCTAAAACCAAAGACAAAGAATCCTGAGAGCAGCTCAAGAAAAACAAAAAGTCACATACAGAGGAGAAACAATAAGACTAAGCTTGGATTATTCAGCAGAAACCATGCAAGTAAGAAGGCAATGGGATGACATATATAAAACCTTGAAATAAAAAAATTGCCAGCCAAGAATAATATATCCTGCAAAACTCTCGTTCAAATATAATTGTGAAATTAGGATATTTCCAGATAAACAAAAATTAAGGGACTATGTAAAAACCAAACCAAACTTATGAGACTTATTAACGGAAGTCCTTTGATCTGAGAACAAACAATATCAGACTACAGGCTGAATATAGGACACAGGATTGTACTAGCCACATACCAACCTAGGAAATGAACTCTTAAGGACTATGCAAAACCAAGAATTACAAAAGGGAACCAGAGAGGTTAATCTGTAAAT
>NW_004443947.1:16484235-16510006 GCF_000243295.1 Trichechus manatus latirostris | reverse complement strand
GGGTTGTTAACCAATTTCATAAAACAATATGTGTACTGACTGTTTAATGAGAAACTATTTGTTCTGTAAACCTTCATCTAAAGTACAATAAAAAAAATTGTTTTAGAAAGTACTTTTGTTCATGGAGAAGAACAAGGGAAGGTTAGAAAAAAATTAGATTGTAGGTATGTATGTAAATTTATTATTTATTATTTTGTTAATGCTGCTTTAATATACCTTGTGTGATAGAAAATTTAAGAAAAAAATAAGATTCTGGAATGTTAAGGTATTTATAAGTACCTTGAAATGGTCATAATTTAATAACACAAACAAAAACAAAAATATTTTTGTGGTAACAGATGTCGATTTGAAGAAGGAATTGTTGTTTTAGCTGCTGTCAAGTCAGCCCCTGGCTCACGATAACGTCATGTACCATGGAATAAAATTCTGCCGGGTCCTGCACCATCCCTATGATCGTTTGTAGATTGGACCATTGCGATCCATAGGGCTTTCATTGGGTAATTTTTGGAAATAGATCACCAGGCTTTTCTTCTTAATCCATCTTAGTCTGGAAGCTCCACTGAAATCTGTTCAGCATCATTGCAACACGCATACCTCCAACGACAGACAAATGGTGGCCATACTTGTGGCACACTGGCTGGGAATTGAGCTACAGTCTCATGCATGGAGGTAAGAATTCTACCACTGAGCCACCAGTACCTTCATGAGGGAGAAGGAAACCAGTAGATTTGACAGTTGAAAATTAGAGGCAGTTCACGAATGGCCTTGTGTCACGCTAAGGGCTTCATAGTTTTTTCCTATTGGCAAAATGAATCACTGAATGACATCAGGGTATGAATGACAAGATAACATACGAGAATCATCCAGACCACTTTAGCAGTTGAATGGAGGATTCAAGGCAGAAAGAAATAATCAAGCATTTAGAAGTTCATGTAATTTTGCTGAAGGTCTATGAAAACCCAAATAGGAGGTGGGATGTGTTTGTGTATGTCAAAACTCAGGGAAAGAGTTCTGAAGAAAGTTCAGTAGATTTAATAATCATTTATAGGTGAATAATTAAGAAGGAGGATTCCGAAAAATTTAGGCTTGTTGAAAAGTTGCATTAGAAATCAAATTAAAAAACACAGTGGAATACTGACTGGAGGACAGGTAGATGCTTTAAAAATATGAAGTTTGAAATGCCTAAGGCACCACTAGGTGGAATTCAGCTGATAGCTGGAATTAGAGCTTTAGGGCTTAGCATTAAATCCTGGGAATGGGTAAAATTTTCCAAAAAGGGAGGAAGATGGTTAAGGATAGTAACCTGGGGTACGGGATAGGGACAAAAGTGAAAAGGAGTGGTTTCAGCAGAAGATACAAATCTACAACGAATTTAGCCATATTATGGTATTTGTTTTATAAACAAATTAACTGGTTTTATTTAGTGAGAAGTAAACATTTACCTAACTCATCTCATGTTGCTTCTGATCCAGACAAAATAAAATGAGAAATTCCAGGCTTAGGTTTCCAGAATCCTTTCTAGTTTGAAACGATTTGGCTAATGTTTTGGGATGAATTTCAAAGAGTTTTTTTTTTTCCATTTCTAATTACAGGGTATACTATAATACAATTTTCTCTAAATTAAATAGATTAATCTTGATCTTCCAAGCCCCCCCATCCTTCCAAGAAAAGATAATTTTATAGCAAAGTAGATATGAACCTGAGGGTTTTGCATCTTTGGGCAATTGAATGATCTAATTGGATAAGCATCATTAACTTTAAGAATTCATAATTATTGTGGCTGTGCTGCTAAGTGACTTTCTTTTTAAAAAGCCTGTTACTGAACCCAAACTCATTCTTGTATTCCCCTGATCTCCATTACCACAGCAGCATAGATAAACCATTGTTGAAAATGCTAGAGTCAAGAGCACATTGATCTCTCAGAGTAGAAGCAATTTCCTGTTTTCAAAAACTTGGAATGAGATTAAAAAAAAAAAAAACTAATATATCCATAGTAGAGATTACAGAGTTGGATAAATGCAGACAAACTGATGTTTAAACTTCTGCAAACTTCTCTAATATTCTATTGTTAATTTGCCGAGAGGACTTTCCACTCAGAGGGTGGAGAGGATCTGTGAATAAATAAATGTGTTTCCCAAAATGTATGTCCTAAAGCCAAAACTTATACATAATTTAGTCATTTAAAAGGGGAGACCCTGTATTTTATACTCTCTTGACTGTTTTAGAGATAAATTTTGATTTCACAACATGTGAAAGAGAAATTTGTTAATTATCTGGGCCTAATTATCTAGTAATACAGTTTGTGCTATGAGAATACTCTAGACCATTTTTTTCCCCTAAATTGTAGATATATGTTGTTATTTAATTATTGAAAGACTCCTGATATGTTAGAACCTTAAGCAAAATTTTAGATTTTCATCTTGGAAGGTCTTCTTTTAGAAATTCAACAATCTTTCTACCCTCTCCCAGAGATAGTACAGCTATAATCATATTGGAGGAGTCCCTGAGTGTCACTGGGATTAAGCTTTTACCTACTAACCAAAGGAAACCCTGGTGGCAAGGTGGTTAAGAGTTTGGCTGCTAATCAAAAGGTTGGCAGTTCAAATCCACTAGGCGTTCCTTGGAAACTCTATGGGGCAGTTCTACTCTGTCTTATAGGCTTGCTATGAGTCGGAATCGGCTTGATGGCACCAGTTTTTTTTTTTTTTGGTTTACTAACAAAAAGGTTGACAGTTCGAATCCACCCAGAGGCACCTCGGAAAAAAGGCCTGGTGAACTGTTTTAAAAAAGCCACAGCCTTGAAAACTCTATAGAGTGCAGTTCTACTCTGCAATACATGGGGTTGCCATTAGTCGAAATCGACTCTACAGCAACCACATTGAAGACAGTAAAATACACCATTGTGTACTTCGAGTCACTGTATATTTCCAATCAATTATAAATGAAAATGAGGAAACATGTTCTTACTAAATCTTTAGGATATTTGGCTATCCTTCCCCTGCCACCATATTTTTTTTTTTTTTTTTAATTATTTCCAGTGGGGTTGTCACCCTTGATGAGTCCTTCATCACTTAACCACTGGGATAATGAAGTTGTTTCCTTGTGGTCTCCCCTATTCTTTACAATCTGTTCACCCCACACAGCCTACCACTGCCAGGCTGATATTCCTAGAAAGCACCTATTTCACCATTTTATCATCATTTATCACAACAAGGTGGACTACTTCTCATGAGTTTTGCATCTAGACTCTAGGAAAGATAAAGATTTTAAGTGAAAGACAAGACACTAAATGGACCCAGTACTGACACCTTTAAAGAGATGATCATTGATAGTCCGAAGGGATATATGTTTCATTGGTGACCTTTTATTTTACATTGAAACTTTCTGAACTTCTCTAAACATGAACGACATATTCTAACTTATTTAATATTGTGTTCCAGGAAACTTTCATGACTTAACGATGGTAATTAAACCTCATTTCTTACCTCTTCTGTTGCTCTCACGCTCTCTCCTTTATCTACCCCATCCTTTCATTTAACCGTCTATTAATTTGAATAGTTCAACAAATAGAACTTATAATTTCACAGCTCTGTCCCTTTGCTCATGCGGTGGTGCTGTCACATGCTTTCTGCTTCCCAAAATCTGTGCATCTGATAGGGAGCCCCTCAAATATTTTCCATGTATGCTTGCCTGATGCCTTCAGACAGACATGGTAGATTCACCCTTTGTGTTTTACTCTTTGTATCACTAGCTCGTATAAACCTACAAACTGTAGCAAACTATGGTTCTAAGTAGTAACAAAAAATTAAGTGGAACCTCTGACCATGTTATTCCTTTTATTCAATAGACATTTACTGAAGGTTTACTGTTTTTTAGGAACTATGGAAAATGCGCAGTGCTAACGTGTATTGACATTCTACTGTCTCTAAGGCACACTACTTAGAACATCACTTTTTTAAATAATAGTCTTTGTTTTTAATTTTTTGAGCCATTTTGTTTACATAAAAATGGCTCCAAAAGTGCAGAGTTCCAATATACCCACTCTCTCCCCACACACAATGTTTTTTATTAATCTTCTAACAATGCTCAAAGGTAAATGTTATTACCCTCATTGAGAAGACAGGGGAACTGGAGTACATAGAGATTAAAATGCTTGCCAGTGCTGCCCAGCTAAGAACTAGAAATATGAAGCAATACTGCTTTCGTTTTATGCACACCTTGCTTTATATTCGTGAGTCTGAAGTAGCAAGGACCGATAAAAGTATCCACAGGTCCTGGGGGGTTATGTGCTTTGCCCAAGATCACTGAGGTTTAAAGCACAGCTGAGATCAGGTAACAGATCTTCTGAAATTAAATACTTGGCAGTTTGACAGCTTCTCACTGTCTCACAAAGATTTCCTTCTTTAGTTACTGATAGTTACTTGTGAATTCAAACTACCAACCTTTTGGTTAGTAGCCAAGCTCTTAACCATTACGCCCCCAGGACCCCTTCCAATGGTGAGTTTCCATCAAAAAGAAATACATATAATTTTGTATATTTTTTAAAACAGTTACCTCTTGATTTTAAGACTTCACTCAGAGTTCTAAGTGCCTAAAGTTTTCCATTCAAAGTCAAGAAAAGCTGTGAATTTAAGGCCACTATGTTGTTGCAAGGTATCATGGAGTCAGTTCCGACTCATAGCGACCCTGTGTACAACAGAATGAAATGCTGCCCTCTCCTGCGCCATCCTCACAATCATTGTTATGTTTGAACCCATTGTTGCAGCCACTGTGCCAATCCATCTCCTTGAAGGTCTTCCTCTTTTTCGTTGACCCTCTACTTTACCAAGCGTGATGTCTTTCTCCAGGGACTAGTCCCTCCTGATAACATGCCCAAAGTAAGTGAGACGTAATCTCTCCATCCTTGCTCCTAAGAAAATCTAATAACTTTATAATGTAAGATTACAAAAATTTGTGCCCACAATTCTATTTGTTCAAAGAAATAGTTTTTCCTGAGCTTTATTATATGTTTTTAAGCTAAATGAAACACAGAAAGCAATGATTTAGTGTGCAGCAAAGTGTGCCAACACTAGTTCAAATTAGACCTGCCAGCTAACCCGTATTTCTCACCTGCAAGTCCAACAAATAAATTATAAACGTTGGCACAATATTTATATTATTATTTTTATAGCCCTCAATTTACAACCCTGGCTGTCCTTGAGAGGTTCCCTGTATTTGTTATAGTCTCCTCCAGGGAGGATTCATTGAATGGTGACCAGCATCTGCACTCAGGGAAAATTTCAGCGCATTCTACTATATTCCATTCCCCAAGAAACCTTACTATTCTTCATTGATTGTGTGTGGAGGATTAATTATGCTGTCACTTTGTGTATTTACGTCCTTGGTGGTTGCATTGGCTCACTGACTTTAAAATGGTCAGTATACGTCCTTCAGAGTACGTGTTTGTGTTGTGAGCTGCTTCACTGCAGCTTGCTACTACCAAACAGGCATTGTGCCTGTATTTCTAAACAAACAATGGAACAGGAAAAGTCTTAATCAACTGGGTTATTTTTAACTCTTTAAGAGAAACTGGGTTGGTGTATTTTTTACCAAACTAACCAGTAGTCTTGCACAGTGATTTATTTGTGTGCGTGCCTTCCAGTTGATTCTGACTAATGGTGATCCCATGTGTGTCAGAGTTGAACTGTGCTCCAGAAGGTTTTCAGTGGCTGATTTTTAAGAAGTAGATCACCAGACTTTTATTCCCAGGCACCTCTGGGTAGACCCCTCCAACAGGGAGTTAGCAGTGGGTGCATTAACTTACGTACCATACAAGGACTCACAGTGATTAAGAGCAGAAATTCCTGTGTTTGATTCCCAAGTTTACTACTTATTGGCTCTATGACTTAGGACAAGTTACTTAAACGTTGTGTTCCTGTATGTCCTCAGCTTTAACAATGCAGGTCCTAATAGTGCCCAGCTTACGGAGTGCAAAGGGGAGTTGTTGTTGTTGTTAGCTGAGGTCAAGTTGGCCTCAACTCATGGCAACCCCATGCACGATGGAATGAAGTGATGCTCGGCCCTGCACCATCCACATGATCATTTGCAGATAGGACCTTTGTGATCCATAGGGCTTTCATTGGCTAATTTTTGGAAGTAGATCACCAGGCATTTCTTCCTAGACCACCTTAGTCTGAAAGCTCCACTGAAACCTGTTCAGCATCATAGCAATGCGTAAGCCTCCTCTGATAGATGGGTGGTAGCTCGCATGAGGTGCATTGGCCAGGAGTCAGCCCCAGGGCTCCCACATGGAAGGTGAGAATTCTACCACTGCACCACCAGTGCTATACCTGTGGAGGTGAGTATATGAAATAAAGCAAGTCATCCAACAAAGTATCTAATAACTGACACTCAAAAGTGTAGCCATCATTTTTATGTCACAGAGCTACACCATGTTTATTTAGATAGATCTGCTGTTTAGAGAATCCACAAATATATAGTCACTAGGGCAGTGATTACAAGCTTTTTCTTTTTTTAAATGATATATCTGGGACCCTTACTCTCTGCTTGTCTACTTCCGAAAGATCACAACCATTGAAAACCCTATGGAGTGCAGTTCTACTCTGAAACACATGGGGTTGTCATTAGTCAGAATTGACTTGACGGCAACTGTTGTTCATTTATACAGTAGCTACTTTCTTTTTCTCAGCAGAAATAAATGACCACCAGTTGAAATATTCCTTCTTGAACATGTTTTTCTTAACGAGCACCTGATGTGAAGACTGTTGAAACAATTGTGAGTTTTACAACTGTCTAAATGTATACCAGGAGTCCCTGGGTGGTGGACTTGCTGAAAGGTTGGTGGTTTGAACTTGCCAGAGGCACCTCAGAAGAAAGGCCTGGCAATTTGCTTCCGAAAGGTCATGGCCTTGAAAATGCTATGGAGCTGTTCTACTCTGCACACATGGGGTCACCATGAGTGGGAACTGACTAGACAGAACTAACAACAATCACAAAAGTAGACCAGTGATTAACCTTGAAACATGATTGTTTTATTCCATTCATGTCATTTAGTGAGTTTCTTTGGATGTAAGAACATCAGCAAACAATTTTGCCTCGCTTTCTCATATCAAGACAAACACTGGGATATCTAAATTACACAAGCAATGTAATCTATTTTACCGGCTGTGCTATTAGCACCATAATCCATGCCACTTTATCACTTGCCTAAAGTCCAGCAACAGTGTTTCCCTTCTTTGATCTCTGCCCTGCAGAAACCAGGATGCCAAATATGTATTTTTTAAAGTTTATTGTGGTAAAATATGCATAACAAAACTTTTGTCATTTTAATCATTTTTAAGTGAACAATTCTGTGACATTAATTACAGTCACAATATTGTATAGTCATCACCACAATCCATTCCCAAATGTGTTTCTGTCACCCTAAACAGAAAGTCAATACGCATTCATCAGTAAGTTCACGTTTTCCCTACCCTCCAAGTCCCTAGTAACCATTAATAAACTTCTGTTTATGCTTCCCTATTCTAGATATTTCATGTAAGTAGGGTCATACAATATTTGTCTTTTTGAGTTTGACTTATTTCACTCAGCACGATGTTTTCAAGACTGATTCATTTCTCTTTATCGCTGAATAATATTCCTTTGTATAGATATACCACATTTTGTTTATCCATTCATCTGTTGATGGGCACTGGGTTGTTGCCACCTGGGGTGCTCTTTTTAAACTATAAATCTAACCACTTCACAATCCTACTCGACACTCACCAATAGTTTTGTATCACATTGGAAATAAAACCCAAGCTCCTTACCACAGCCTGCCTGCCTTTCCATAAGCCTATGCCTGCCTTCCTCTCTGATCTTGTCTCCTGCTCCTTTCCCTTGCATACCTGAGTGCTCTGGTCACCTGATCTTCTTGTTTTTCAAACACACCAAGTTCATTTCTGACCCAGGGTCTTTGTACTTGTCCCTCCCTCCTAGAAAGCTTTCCTCACCTCTTTAAATGTCTTCCACTGCCATGTCCTCTAGATATCTGCCAAGATGTAATCTCCACTGAAATACCTTCCTTGATCATCGGCCCTAAAGGAGACCCCACCCCAGGCTTTTGTCAGTTTTGACTCTTTACCCTATTTCTCTTCATGGTACTTGTCAATACTTGCAATTATAATAATTTCTGTATTTAATACCTGTCTCTCCCACTAGAATGTAGGCTGTAGGAAATCAAAGACTTTCACCATCTTGTTCATGGCTAAATCCCTTATCGCCTAGAGCTTAGAATAGTACTTGGTTCACAGAAAGTAGGTAATCAAGAATATGAATGAGCTAAAAAATTTTTTTTAATAAACTGGGCATGTATTAATAAATCATAAATACCAGTTGATCTCAGAAGAGGGTAAACCCAACATTCATTATTTCAAAAACATAATACAATATATTTGCTTTTTTTTCCATCAAAATGCATCTACTTCATTTTTCCTAATTTACTTACATAATCATGCAAACCATATTTAATGAATAAGCCTATGGTTACAAAAATATATTTTATCATGTAGTACTTACAAAAAACTGCTGGATGATTCATTTAAATATTTCCAAGGTCATGTTATTCACTCAAATAATAACAAAAGTCTGACCCACAATTTCAGTAAAAGTTAATGGCATTCCTGTCAGTGAAACAGTATTTTTACTCTGAGTTTTTTTTTTAAATACAGTTGTGAGAATGTGAACTATTGTGGCTATGGTATCTATTAATGCAGCTGAATTTTAATCATACCTCAGAGTTATGTGGGGTAAAAAATAATTTGTATCTGACTCAACAAGCTCAACTATGGAAAAAATAATTAGTATCCAAATGTGGAGCTTCTGTAAAAGTGAACTTGAAGAAACCAGTAAAATAAAATGCAATTCCTACTAAGCTTATGACCTTAGAACAATTACGCTTTACTGTTGTGCTTATACATGCATCCTGAAATGTAGAACTTAGTACTCTTTCTGGAAGTTATTTTCCTTCAAGGTTAAATTACAAGTTTGTCCCTTTATAATAGATTCATTACAGTACATTTCAACAAGAAACAGTAGTCTCTAGCAAAACCTTAAAGAGAAAGCTCCTTTTGTTGAAGAATATTTTGAAGAGTATATCTGATAATCTAGGGGAATGTAGATATAGGCTTGTAATATATGAAGAAATTTAAAGAAATAACATAATTTGCAAAATAATTACAAAGTGTTTGAAAATAAAAACTGCAGCCTTATAAAAAGCTTTTTCATCCCATTATAGATGGATTGACAAATAAAGGAGTCACTTGTTCTTCCTTTAATCTTTTAATTGATGATCTTATATTTCCCATGTCCCAGACAAGGTACTGGGAATCAAAAATAAGCAATTCCTGGAGGTTCTCAATGTTTATTAGATGAGTCAGACACACACACATCTAATTACAACCTGTCTCTCTCCCGAGCTTTGGGAAGAAAACCTTCCAGGGCCTGCCAAAAATTGCCTATCTTCTCCCCTCAACAAGGTCTACATTTATGTCTCTTCCTTATAATTTATCACTTAACGTAACATGTCTAGTATCTTTAGATATACTGTTGCTTGTTTTCAAGTCTGATAATCCACATCTTGTAAAGTTGAACCATGGTTTTTTAGTATTTCTTATTTTTTTCAAAACACATAGTGAAGGACTCATAGTAGGCACTAATCAAACAAAAAATCATGATTATGTTCAATCTAAGTCATAGTACAAATGAGTCACCTTTTATGTTAGAATATCAGAGGAAAGATTCTAAATTAGATAATCTTTAACCATTTCTTTAAAAATCCCACTTTTCTAATTCTCTTTCTCTTTTTCCTTAAACAAACAAATACTATTTCTCCAAAGTGCTTATCATTATCTTATTTAGTTTATAATTTACTTACTCATTTTGCTCATTGAAAATCTTCCCCACTAAGCATACAAGCTCCATAGGAACAGGGATTTTTCTCCATTTTGTTCACTTTTTTATCCTCAGTTACTAAAATAATGTCTGGCACATAAAAGGTGCACAATAAATATTTGTGGAATGAATGAATGAAGAAATGAAAAATTGCAATCTTCAAATCCATGAGAATTTTATCAATACACTCTATATTATATATGTTGTTATTGTTAGGTGCCATCAAGTTGATTTTTGATGCATAGTGACCCCACGTGACAGAGTAGAACAGCCCTATAGAATTTTCTTAGCTTTAATATTTTTTTGGAAATTTTATTCTCTTAAATGATATTTTATGGTGTTTTTGGTGAAAGTTTACACAGCAACTTTGGTTCCCCTTTTTCAATTTCTACACAGAGTGATCAATGACATTAGTTACATTTGTCACATTGTGTCAACATTCTCATTAATTGTGTTCTGGTTGTTCCATTTCTAGTACTCTAGTTTCCCTGCCCCCTTATCTTCTCATCTTTGCTTGGGATTAAATGTTGATCTTTTAGACTCATATAGACGTTTTTTCAGTAGAGCATCGATCTAACAGGTAATATCCTTAATTTATTTATTTTTCTTTTTTTTAATTGTTGTAGTTTAAGTGAAACTTTACAATTCAAGTCAGTCTCTCGTACAAAAATTTATACATACACTGTTACGTGACCCTAGTTGCTCTCCCTGTACTGTGACAGCACACTCCTCTTTTCTACCCCTGATCTCCTGCGTCCACTCAACCAGCTCCTAACCAGTCCAATCTTTGTCTGAAGAGTTGGCCTCGGAAACTGTTTTAGTTCTGTGTTGAAGGAGAGTCTGGGGGCCATGCTCTCTGAGGTTCCTCCAGTCTCAGTCAGACCATTAAGTCTGGTCCTCTTACTAGAATTTGAGTTCTGCACCCCACCTTTCTCCTGCTCCATCAGGAACTTTTTCGTATTCCCTGTCAGGGCAATCATTGGTGGTAGCCATGCACCTTCTAATTATTCTGGTCTCAGGCTGATAAAGTCTCTGGTTTCTGTGGCCCTTTCTGTCTCTTGGGCTAATACGTTCCTTATGTCTTTGATGTTCTTCATTCTCCTTTACTCCAGGTGGTTGGGACCAATGATGCATCTTAGATGGCTGCTTGCTAGCTTTTAAGACCCCAGACACCACTCACCAAGTAGGTTGCAGAACATTTTCTTAATAAGCTTTGTTATGCCAATTGACCTAGATGTCCCCTGAAAGCATGGTCCCCAGACCCCCCCGCCCCTGCTACTCTGTCCCTCAAAGTGTTTGATTTTATTCAGGAAACTTCTTAGCTTTGGTTTAGCCCAGTTGTGTTGACTTCCCTTGTACTGTGTGCTGTCCTTCCCTTCACCTAAGACAATTCTTGTCTACTATCTAGTTAGAGAATAACCCTCACCCTCTCTCCCCACCCTCGTAACCATCAAAGAATGTTCTGAGTTTAAACCTTTTCTTGAGTTCTTATAATAGTGGTCTTATACAATATTTGTCCTTCTGTGACTGACTAAATTCACTCAGCATAATGCCCTCCAGATTTCCCCATGTTATGTTTCACTGCTTCATTGTTGTTCTTTATCATTGCGTAGTATTCCATTGTGTGAATATACCATAATTTCTTTATCCATTCATCCACTGATGGGCATCTAGGTTGTTCCCATCTTTTTGCTATTGTGAACAGCGCTGCAGTGAACATGGGTGTGCATATATCTAATCGTGTGATGGCTCTTATTTATCTAGGCTATATTCCAAGGAGCGGGATTGCTGGATCATAGGGAACTTATATTTCTAGCTTTTTAAGGAAGTGCCAAATTGATTTCCAAAGTGGTTGTACCATTTTACATTCCCACCAACAGTCTATAAGTCTTCCAGTTTCTCCACAACCTCTCCAACATTTATTATTTTGTGTTTTTTAGATTAATGCTAGCCTTGTTTGGGTGAGATAGATCTCATTGTAGTTTTGACCTGCATTTCTCTAATAGCTAATGATTGTGAGCATTTCTTCATGTGTCTGTTAGTTGCCTGAATATCTTATTTGGTGAAGTGCCTGTTCATATCCTTTGCCCATTTTTTAATTGGGTTATTTGTCTTGTTGTTATTGAGGTTTTGCAGTATCTTGTAGATTTTAGAGATTAGACACTGATCAGATTTGCCACAGCCAAAATTTTTTTCCCAGTTTGTAGGTTGTCTTTTGACTCTTTTGGTGAAGTCTTTTGTTGACCATAAGTGTTTGAGTTTTAGGAGCTTCCAGATATCTACTCTCTCTTCTCGTGTTTGTCTATTGTTACTTACGGTTTGTATTCTGTTTATGCCATGTATTAGGGCTCCTAGTGTTGTCCCCATTTTTTCTGCCGTGATCTTTATCATTTTTTATTTTATATTAGGTCTTTGATCCATTTTGAGTTAGTTGTTGTGCATGGTGTGAGGTATGGGTCATGTTCCAGTTTTTTGCAGAGGGATATCCAGTTATGCCAGCACCACTTGTAAAAAGACCGTCTTTTCCCCAGTTAACGACTTTGGGCCTTTGTCAAATATCAGCTGCTCACAAGTGGATGAATTTATGTCTGGATTCTCAATTCCATTCCACTGGTATATGTATATGTTGTTGTACCAGTACCAGGCTGTTTTTACTATCGTGGCGGTACAATGGGTTCTAAAATCTGGTAGTGTGAGGCCTCCCGCTTTGTTCTTCTTCTTGAGTAATGTTTTACTTATCTGGGGCCTCTTCCCTTTCCATATGAAGTAGGTGATTTATTCCTCCATCTCATTGAAAAATGCCGTTTCTGTCGAGTCAATTTTGACTCATAGTAATCCCACTGGACAGAGTAGAACTGTCCCATAGGATTTCCAAGGAGTAGCTGGTGGATTTGAATTGCCGACCTTTTGATTAGCAGCTGAGCTCTTAACCACTGTGCCACCAGGGCTCCATAATATAATAGTATATATATATACATACATATATATATGTATATATGTGTGTATGTGTGTGTGTGTGTGTGTGTATTAGTTGTTGTTGTTGTTAGGTGCCACTAAGTCAGTTTCAACTCATAGCAACCCTGTGTACAGTAGAAAGAAACACTACCCAGTCCTGCACCATCCTCATGATCATTATTATGCGTAGGTCCACTGTTGCAGCCACTGTGTGTCTGTGCATCTCGTTGAGGGTCTTTCTCTTTATTACTGACCCTCTACTTTACCAAGCATGATGTCCTTCTCCAAGGACTGGGCCCTCCTGATAACATGTCTAAAGTAACTGAAATGAACTCTTACCATCTTTGCTTTTAAGGAGAATTCTGGCTGTACTTCTCCTAAGACAGATTGTTTGTTCTTTTGGCAGTCCTTGGTATAGTCAATATTCTTCACCAACATCATAATTCAAAGGAGTCAATTGTTCTGTATTCCTTATTCATTGTCTAGTTTTCGCATGCATATGAGGTGACTAAAAACACCATAGCTTGGGTCAGGTGTACCTTCATTCTTAAAGTGACACCTTTGCTTTTTAACCTTTTAAAGAGGTCTTTTGCAGCAGATTTACCCAATGCAATGCATCATTTGATTTCTTGACTGCTACTTCCATGGGTGGTGATTGTGGATCCAAGTAAAATGAAATCCTTGACAACTTCTATCTTTTCTCCATTTCTCATGATGTTGCTTATTGGTCTGCTTGTGAGAATTTTTGTTTTCTTTATGTTGAGGTGTAATCCATACTGATGGCTGTTGTCTTTGATCTTCATCAGAAAGAGCTTCAGGTCCTCTTCACTTCCAGCAGTCAAGGTTGTATGATCTGTATATCACAGGTTGTTAATGAGTCTTCTTCCAATCCCAATGGCCTGTTCTTGTTCATATAGTCTGGCCTCTCAGTTTGTTTGCTCAGCATACAGATTGAATAAGGATGGTGAAAGGATACAACCCTGACGCACACAATATAAGCAAAAAAATAAAGTAAACTTATGTGATGAGATCATAAATGGCAATACAATGTTCCAATGCACCTCCTTACCCTCACCTTACCCACTGCCATCGAGTAGATTCTGACTCATAGCAACCCTATAGGACAGAGTAGAACAGCCCCATAGGGTTTCCAAGGAGTGGATGGTGGATTCAAACTGTAGACCTTTTGGTTAGCAGCCAAATGCTTAACCACTGCACCACCAGGGCTCCATTACTTCCTTTACTTCCTTAGTACTAATATATTTTGGTGGTGTTTTGATTTTTTTTTCTCTCCATCTAAAGACTGTAATTCAATCTATGTTGTGCGTGTTAAAATTGATGTTTTATTAGAGTTAAAGGAGTATTATCATTTGCTGAATGTTGATGGTCAGTATCATGTTATAATTTTAGCTATAACTGTGGATTGGTAATTGATATGGTCAGCATCGCTACACTGGTGATGTAAAATAGGTATGATGCCTAGGGGAAGGTACTTCTTGAGTTTTTTCAATAATTTTCAATAATTCAGATAGCTGCCCATAGGTAGTTGCCATATTTTGTTATGTAAAAAAGTCCTGAGAAGTAGTTATTGTTAGGTGATATTTGTTAAATAGGAGAGAATGAACTCAACTTTTATTTACTTCATTTGAATTTTTCTTTAAGAAAAAAAAACGTACAAATGCTAACTAATCAGTAGTAGTTCCCTCTTACATTGACACATTAAATTTAAGTGAAAACATCAGTAAGGAAAACAAAAACAGAAATATCCAGGTGCAAGCTAGTTTCTGCCTAGCCTCAAACTCAAGGAGTTGTAATGTTACATGTTAAACGTAGATAGCATATATTGAGCACATACTATATGGTGGGTACTGTGAAAGGTGCTGTTCATGCATTGTAATCCCACCTCACAGATGAGAAAATAAAGACTAAGAAAGGTGAATAACTTGCTCAAAGTCACATTTGCAGTCAGCAATGGAGTCAGAATTGGAATCAAGATGTAAATCCATTTTGTTCCGAGTTCTTAAGCTCACCAGTAAAAACCAGTTGCAGTTGAGTTGATTTTGACACATGGCAACCCCATGAGTGTCAAAGTACAAGTGCTCCATAAGGTTTTCAGTGACTGATTTTTGGGATGTAGATCATCAAGCATTTCTTCTAAGACATCTCTGGGTTTTAACCATTTGCATTAACCATTTGCACACCTAAGGGCTCCCTCTCATTTATAAACCAAAACCAAAACCCCATTGCTGTCGAGTCAGTTCTGACTCATAGGGACCCTATAGAGGTGGCTTAATTTGAGAGCAACTTCAGAGGTGGTTTCATTGACTTGTGGCCTATATAGTTGCACAGGACCCCACAATCAGAAGGTCCCCCACTTTCTAATGCTCTATTGTGGCTGTCTTGAAATTCTTTAATTTCTGGACAATGGGCATCACTTTTTTTATTTTGCATTAAGCTCTACAAATTAAGTAACCTGTCCTGTTCATCAACTTTAGTATGAGACTCTTACAGAATAATTTCACCTTGGTGATTGCTTCTTGATTCCCCTTTGAAAAAGATATCTAAGTAGGCTACATTTTCTCCTAAATATAGGTAAGTGCTAGCCGACCCTTCCCATAATACCGTTTCTAATTGGCATAATCACAACCCAACCCTTCAGCTGCCCTTTTTAAGCTTGTTGATCCTTGGCAGTCCTTAGGCCCACTGAAAGCCCTCCAGTGGATTCCCCTTCACTATTTTTTTATTTTTTAGTAGATTTATTATAGTGTACTCTCCTTCCTCAGCCAATCTCCTCCTTCAGGTTATGATCAAGGATTTAATTCGATTATTTATTCAAATAGTAATGAAACCCCTGTTGTAAAAGTGGCACACATTCTTCAGGGACCAATTGCAATTCAATCTTTTGATGAAAAGAAATGCACCAACTTGATGCTGCGTTTGCTCTTGCAGTTATTCCTGCTATATTCCTTATTTCTTCTCCTTTTCATTAGCCAGGGTTATTATAGGCTTTGAGTTGCTAAAGGGGTTTTTACGAAAGCAGGAGAAATGCATTTATGTCATATGGAGGCAACATGCTAATTGCTAATCTGACAGGGTATAATAACAATACAAAAGCATCAGTGAAGAGAAAAAATGAGCAGAATATGCAATTATTTTATGAAAGAGTTTCTTTCCTTGAGGGAGAAATCTGCACATTTGCCATTTGCTACAAAGGAGGTGTTGAACTATGTAAGTGAAGCACTCCCCGTTCCATGCATATGTGGAGTGGGATGAACTTCAAATGATATTAAGTAATTGTGTTATTGTCAAAAATAAAAATAAAGAACACAAAAAGCATGAATAATATAGTGAACTCCAAAGATGCATTTTCAAAAAATTTTCAAAGAGCTACAGTAGTTTATTTGAGAAATTAAACATGATGTAAAGTAATATAAACTTTCCCATATTAAAAAATATATGTTATATAAAATATTCATTATTCTTCAAAATGTATGTGAAGTGAAAATATGCAATATGCTGTAAGGAAAAGAAATTGGTGCATTAAAACTTCAGCCTAAGAGTTAGAAAGTTTGTTACCAAGAGTATGCTTACCCAAGAAATTAAATCATCTGGGAAAAGACTGTGGTTAACATTTAGAGCTAGTCTTATTGTAAATGACCATAGAGTTCAAGGGTTTTTATGAGCGCTTCAAATCTTATATTAAGTATTTATCTCAATTTCTGTAAGTCCCTTACAAGGGCTTTCCGTAAGATAACGAGAAAAAAAATTATTCCTTTAGTTAAACAAAAAAACCTAACCGGTTGCTGTTGAGTGGATTCCGACTCATAGTGACCCTATAGGACAGAGTAGAACTGCCCCATAGTGTTTCCAAAGCTGAATCTTTACGTAAACTGACTGCCAATTCTTAATCCCGAGGAGCATCTGGTGGGTTGGAACCTCGGATGTTTCTTTTAGTAGTCGAGTACATACATATCCACTGCAATACCAGGGCTCCTTATTTTTAAAAAGTTGCCATGTAATTGGGAAATAGAGATATTACTTCAGCAATATGATCCAGTCTTTCTTTACCCTTAGAAGAGCAGTTGTTGTTTTAAAAATTCAGGATGCTAAATGATGTAGATGGATATTCTTTGAAAAATGAGAAAGAATCCACCCTGAAAGATATGGAGAGGTAAACTTGTACTAATGTTAACTGGCTTGTGAATTCCAACACCTAGCGGCATCGCACCTCGGCCATCAGCTAGAGAAGGCAAACAGCTGTAGAGAACTGTTCAAAGATTATGCTTTAGGTTGGGCTGCCTGCCAGAGCAATCGTTAAACTAAGAAGGTTGAACGACAAGCATGTTTAGGAAATAGAAGTGCATTAAAGTGCGTAAGCTATTGTTACCTTTATTCTTTCTCCTGAGGTTATTTCTGATTTCAATTATTCCTTGCAGGAATTTACTTAATTCACTGGTATTTTTCTTTCTTTCTTTCTGGTAATAAAAACATATTTTACATGTAAGTCAAACATTAACTGTATTGAATAGATGTCTCTGAGTTCTACTGTGAATGACCTGAGGTGTGGTCACGTCAGAGAGTGTCCCTTAGAAGTCCCTCCTTTATAGACTGTGGGCAAGAGATACCAAATTGAAAGATGGATACCTCAGAGTTTAAGCATGTCAGCAATTATGTTCTTCCATTTGTAAGCGTTTGGAGGACAGAGATCCAGTTTGTTCATCTGGATTTGTGGAGTGACTAGGATAGATCATGCTTACTAAGCACACAAAGATATGGAAAATACATGCTTTGTTGTTGTTGATTTCACAGTCACAGAATGAGCAAAATGCACATGTAGCATTAAGCAATTGGGCAATATTCCATGTATCCGAACCTTTTCAGAATTGGATGATTTTTAGTGTGCTCTATTATATTAGTCAGGAGTTCTAGATGGTGCAGACAGTTAAATGCTTGGCTACTAACTGTAAGGTTTGTGGTTTGAACCACCCCAGAGGCACATCGGAAGAAAGGCCTGGCAATCTGCTTCCAGAAGGTCACAGCCTTGAAAACGCTATGGAGCATAGTTCTACTCTGCAATACATGAATCCATGAGTCAGAATTGACTCCACTGCAACTAGAAAAAAAATTATGTTCGTCTCATGTTTCTCTACTTTATCATTGAGTCTAGATTATTGAAATTTCATCTTAAGATATCTTTAAGGATGAACACATATCCTTTTTGCTTTTTTTCCCCATCTATCTAGATTACTTAATATCTAGAGAATAATACAAAAGTATAAATAAGTGTGATTCTAAATTTCAATTTTATTTTATGGAACAAACTTTATGTTCAGTCCAAATTCATTTTATTTAAGAAAATGGGGGAGTGTCTAGAGGAAGTTTATGAGTCTTTCCTAGCCCAGTGAAAAAGTGGGCGAAGATGAAGCTAATAACCTTATTCCTTATTTTACTTTCTGCACTGATTCCCAATTTCTCTTTTGTAATGTTCTCTTGTGCCAACTAAAAAAGTAACCATCGGGTTTTATATAAGGGAGACATTATTTCTTTTCTGAGTTTATGAACATCAATGGTGTGATTATAAGCAGCTACATCTAAACAGTTCCTGATCTCCAGAGAATTTGCTATGGTACCATCCTTAGGGACCTACATGTTCCGCATTATGATGTGTCTGGTCATAATTGAACTCTTTGCACTACATCTTATTCCTCTCATGGCCTTTCATACGGATGTTGTAAGGAATGTTTATAACTACTTTAGTAAGTAAAGACCAACTATATCATTCCTTCAGTTAACAACTATTTTTGAACACCAATAAAAGCTTAATTTAAATAATTTATTAATGTATTTATTTTGACCAATATAACTATTAGAATCCGAGAAATAACTTTATATGTAGTATAAGCAACATTTCTGAGTATCATATTCTGTGACTATACCATGCTGATATTTTTGTAGGAAATTGTTTACCACTTAAACATAATTAAAAATCAACTGATGTGAGTGGTGACATAGAAAGGCTTTTTTTTTAATCCTTTTTACTGTACTTACTTTGTTGTCAGTGAATTTAATTTGGGTTAAAGAATTTTAGCTGTCATGTCATAATGGAGAAGAAAATCCAATTTTATCCAATATCTGATTAAAAAAAATTACTATCTTTTAAAATTACAATGATCTGTCTCTGTAGATTATTTCACATATTCTGTAGACTCAGAAATCATTTTCCTTTTCAAGTCAAAGAGCAATGCCAAAATATATTCCAGTAAAAAGCAAAGTATTTAAAAAGATTGTTGGTTGAGGGCTAAGTATTAATTGATGTAAAACCCTTTTACTCACCGTCAAAATATTCTTTGCCTAAATTATTTCATATGATTCCCAGTGGAATTGTGTGACAGGTGTATTATTGTCCCCATTGTGCAGAAACGTAGACATGGTAAGAAGCATGGCCATGATATATAGATCCAAATTCTGCAAACCCAATCTATGTCTGTTCTACAGTAGTTCAGTCATTAATGAGCAACTTAATTGATGATGCATGATTTAGTTATGATATTTTTGGTTTTAAATGTAATAGAAGAAAAATATTACTCAAAATAAAATTGACCACAGCTTTGTGTAACATTTCTCTTGTGGAATTGTCCCCTCTCTTTTCATCTGATCTATTCTCTTGACTCTTTTAATGGATGCTCCATATTTTTAACTCCACCTCAGGACTCATCTCTACCTCATGGCTGTCCAGGTACATTGCCCGCTGGAAATTAGCTCATTCTGTTATCAGTTCTTAGTTTAGATTCCCAAGAGAAGAAAGCTGATAGGTTCAGTTCATATTTTTAAATGATGTCACATCATAAATCACTGGTCAGTTTACTAACTGGTTGTTTGTGAGTCACACATCTATTCCTGGCCCAATCAGCTTGGACTGAATATGGAGGATCATGTGCCAAGTATTGCTGCCTAAAAATTACCCCATCAGCAAATGTGTGGGATGGTAATGAGCACCTGCAATAAGCAATGGACAAGTGAGTTGGTGTGGGCAGATGAGAAATGCACAACTTTCTTGATATTTATAATGACAAGGCTAAAATAGGGTTGTCATCTTAAAAAATGGCAAACTGAATCCAAGGGCATGGTATAGTTCAGAGTCACAGATTGCATGTGTTTCATTCAATTCTCAATTTTCATTTGATACTAAAAGAGTTATCACTGCCCCTCAGAAAAGTTCAGCATGAAAAGCTCTCAAAATGGAATCCTTGGTAATCCTTTAAAATTCCCTGATGGCATCTCTGGATGAGGAGACTTGACTGTTCCTAAGCCTTCTTCCCTCTCTACAAGTTATATTCTTAGGCAAATTTCTTTAAGGATTTGAATTAAAGAACACTATAAAGTATAACTGCAGCATTTTCAGCATCCTAGTTCAAACCTGACTTTTGCAGCTGAGGAGCAGAGAACCTGAAAGGTAACCAACTTTTACAATGTCATCTAACCCGCTAGAACTACAAATTCAAATATCTGGACTGCTAGATCTGTTAGTTTTCCTTAAAGCACACTGCTTCTACCCAAAACTAAATTTTAAAATAGTTTGAATAATAAGAAATGTACATGGATATGTGTATTATTCAGCATATTTGGAAACAAGGTGAACTAATTAATATTGTTTTCTTAAGAGTTGCTATATATCAATTCCTTGAGTTGTTCATTTTCAATAATTAGAAAATAGTAAGCAATATCATAAACTGAATTGAACTTATTGGGAACCTTTCTTTGATTCAGAAGAAACAGCCATGAAACCTTTGTGAATGTTTTTGAATTTATTCAGCTAGAAATTCAGGTTCAGTGTATGCAATGACTCAGAAGCAGTTTTTGTTTATAATTAATACCGGTGTTTTCTTATTTGTCATTCATCCGTTATGTATGAAAGTGTAGTGCAGAAATACCCAATTACATAACCTCTATATATCTATTCCAGAAGCCATGGTGGCACAGTGGTTAAAGTGCTTGGCTGCTAACCAAGAGGTCAGTTGTTCTAACCCACCAGTTGCTCCTCAGAAGAAAGGTGTGACAGTCTGCTTCTGTAAAGATTTAAAGCCTGGGAAACCCTATGGGGCAGTTCTCCTCTGTCCTGTAGGGTTTTATATACCTGTTCCGCTGGCTGTTTCCTCAGGATCACATAGGGATCATATAGGGAAGAAAGTGAGGAATATGGAAATTCTCTCCATCGGCTGTACAGTCACCACAGGCTTCCAGTCTTTTAATTTTGGGATCTACGGTAGATTTCATGGCATTTGGAAAAGTTCTTGTCCTCATCTAGATCAGAGGTGGCTTCAATGAATCCCCCCATTCTTTGTTCACTTTGCATTTTTATCTCTCAAGAAGGGATAAACTAATATAAAGAATAAAACAAACATAAACTCTAGACCAGCACTGTCCAATAGTAATATAATGTGGGCCACATATGTAATTTTCAGTTTTCTAGTAGTCACATTAAAAAAAGGAAAAAAAAAAGATGAAATTAATTTTAATAATGCATTTTATTTGCCCAGTGTATCAAAATGTTATCTTAGTATGTGATCAATTAAAATACACTATTATCTAGATATATTACTATTCTATTTTTCATAAGTCTTTGAAATTCAGCGTTTATTTTACTCTTACAATGTATATGTCACTAGTGTGTATTTTATTCTTACTTCGCAGTTTGAACTTGCCCCATGTTAAATGCCAAAAAGTCTCATGTGGATCCTGGCTATCCTATTGAACAGCACAGCTCTGGACTCACTAATCGTAACATGAGGCAGGGGAGTAGGGTTGATTCTGTAGTGATCAATTAATAGATTATAACGAAGGCCTTAAAATGATCATTTCACACACTATAATATTATTTATTGGAACTTTTCCTTAAGATATATGCAAAGTTTTAGATAAAACAAATTCACATTGCTAAATTGTTTATCATAGAATACCAATAAAAAATTTGACCAAAGGGAACTTAAGTGGAAATATATTCATAAGATAATAATACTCAATTATCAAAATGATATTTGTCTTAGGGTTCTTTAAAGAAAAAGAACCGATAAGATATATATATGTATGGAGCCCTGGTGGTGCAGTGGTTAGAGCTATGGATGCTAACAAAAGGTTGGCAGTTCAAATCCACCAGACACTCCTTGGAAACCCTATGGGGCAGTTCTACTCTCTTCTATAGGGTTGCTATGAGTTGGAATCGATGACAATGGGTTTGGTTTAGTTTTATATATATATGTGGCAAAGTGATTAAGAGCTCAGCTGCTAACCAAAAGGTCAGCAGTGCAAATCCACCAGCTGCTCCTTGGTAAACCCTATGGGGCAGTCAACTCTGTCCTATTGGGTCACTATGAGTCAGAATCGACTCAACAGCAATGGGTTATACAGATAGAGATAAAGATAGATATAGTTGTTGTTATATGACATGAGTCAATTCCGACTCATATAGACCCCATGTGACAGGTAAAACTGCTGTAATATTTAAGGAAGCAGCTCTCCAGGTCTTTCTCCCTCGGAGGGGTTGGAGGCATATGAATCACTGACCTTCCGGTTAGCAGCCTAGTACTCAACCGTTGTGATACTGCAAGCTGGCTACAGACCAAAAGGTTGGCAGTTCGAACCCATCTAGCCCCTCTGCTAGAGAAAGACCTGACAATCTGCTTCCATAAAGATTACAGCCTAGGAAACTCTATGGAGACAGTTCTATTCTGTGACATGAGGTTGCTATGAGTCGGAATGGACTTGGCAGCAAACAACAAGGAAGACCCTGGACAAGATGGAGTGACACAGTGGCTACAACAACGGACTCAAGCATAACAATGACTGTGAGGATGGCGCAGGACTGGGCAGGGTTTTGTTCTGTTGTGAGTCGCTATGAGTCAGAACCAGCTTGGTGGCAGCTAACAACACAGTAACATAGAGAGAGTGAAAGAGAGACAGAGACAAAGAAAAAGATTATTTTTGAGGAATTGGCTCATGTTACTGTGGGAGCTGGCAAGTCTAAACTCTGTAGGTCATGTTACAGGCTGGAAATTCCTGATATTTTTTGTCTCAGAATCAGTAGGTCAGGTGGTGGGGGAAGAGAGAGAATTCTGGCAAGATGCCTACGTATAGTCTGGAGGTAGAATACTCACTTGAGACATCTTTTTTGCTCTTTGGGCTTTTAATTGATTGGATGAGGCCCACCCTTATTATGGGGAGTAATCTGCTTTACTAAGGCCAACAGATTTAATCACATGCAAATATGCATAACAACATCTAAACTAGTATTTAACCAAACAACTGGGCACCGTAGCCTAGCTAAGTTGACACATAAAATTAACCATCATAATGTTATAGTTAAATACAAATATATAAATACATATATTATGAATTGAAAAAAACAGAAAAATCTACATTTTCTGTAATATACATTTTTTATAAAAAGCAAATCAATATTTTTAAAAAGGTATAAAGCAATTTTTTAGATTCTAATTCCATCCGTAGGTATTTTCTCCTTTTGCCTACATATATTTTATCTTAACTCTATGATAAAGATGTATTTCTGTAGAAGTCACAATATTTTAAATTATTTAAATTTATGCATTTGCCATGATAACCTCTTAAGGTGAAAAAAAGCAGTTTGCAAAATTGTTTATTTAAAACAATCTCAGTTTTGTAAAATGATTTTGCAAACGTATAAAAGAATACAGAAACAGGTACTAAGCTACTGTAGAGTGTTTTCTCTAGGTGCTAGGATTGAATGGGCAAGTAACAAAACCAGAAATTTCTTATTTTGTGTAATTTTTTTATAATAGTAGAATTATGGAAAAAAGCTTTACACTTTTGTATTTATAGTAAATATGAAATTTAAAAGGTAAGTTCCCTAAGGAGATAATTCATTCTTCAAAATACGTTTATTAATTTAACTTTAATATTGCTACCTAACATTTTGTCATTTTGCTACTCTATTTTAAATTAACTGTATTTCCAAAGCTATCAGAAATGTGAGCAGATGATCTAGTTGTTCTAGTCTGTTTATACGTTCAGAGACCGGTTCACCCTTTAAATTTACTAATGTTCAAATAGTAGAAGAATTTCTTTTGTATGATTTCTCTTTATTCATGTCACATTCTAAATAATATAGTAGCCCTGTAGCGTTTTCATTTCTGGAAAGCTTCTGAAGTACTGGAAACTACTAAATGTACAATTAGATAGATGACATTTAATAAGCAGAAAATCTCATTCAACAATTGATTGTCTTCAGCCAAAGTAGATTCACTCTCTCTGTTGAAGACATTATGCTGAATGAAATAAGTCAATCACAAAAGGACAAATATTATATGACCTCATTTATATAAAAAGACAAGAAATGGCAAATGTGTACAGACCAGAGTTCATTAGTGGTTACCAGGAGTGGGAGGAAGAGGAAAAAGAGGGGTTGATGGTGTTAGAAAAATCACATTAAGGGTATGGTTGTATAGCTGATTATTGCAATTGCCATCAATAAGTTGTACACCTGTAACAACTTGAATTGGTAAAGTTGTGTGATAGATATTCTTACAACAGCAACACCAAAGAGTAGTGCTGAGGGTGCTTATGTACAGACAGATCCATCATGGGATTTCATTCCTTGGTTGTGAGGTTTAGGGTCATGGTTTCATGGGACATACCAGTTAATTGGCCTAATAACATGTTAGTGCTTCTCTTCTACTTCTTGGTCCACTGCATAGTGACTGGGGTCTTACAAGCTTGCAGGTGGCCACCCAAGCCACAACAATTGGTCTCTATTCTCCGGGAGCAGCAGAGGAAGAAGAAGAGTCAGTAATAGGAGGAGGATATGGAATGCCTCCATGAACAACTGCCTCTTTGGCCATGAAACTAGAAGAACTAGATGGTTTTGCCCAGCTACCATTACTGAAGATCTTGATCAAAGATTCTATAGAAGAATCCTGATCAAAACGGGGAAAATATAGAACAGATTTTCAAATTCTCATGACTCCAGACTTTATGGAGCCATGGGGGCTGGATGAACCCCTGAAACAATTACCTTGTGATAATATTTAAACATTAAAACAAAAATATACCCTGAAGTCTTCCTAAAAGCAAACAGTATTTTAGCTTAACTAGTAAAGAATGTGTGCTTTGAGCATTGTGCTGTTTCAAGATCTATCTATATGGAATCAAACTGACGACAGCAACCGAAAAGATTAGATAGAAACCTAGGAGGCAGTGAGTTTATGTTAATGGAGGAGGAACAACTCAGAAAAGGAGGGTGAGAATGGTTGTACAACTTGAAGAATGTAATCAATGTCACTGAACTGTACATGTAGAAATGGTTGAATTGGTGTTTGTTTTGCTGTGTATATTCTCAACAACAAAAAATATATATATATTTTTAAAGAGACTAAAGAACCCTTGATTTTCTGAAGAAACTAAAGGTTTATCAGTGTTTAAAAATAATGTATTATGCTCATTTAATGATAAAAATGATGTTTACATGAGTTTTAGTTTAAGAAGTAAGTTTAGTCACCAAGTCATAAAGGCTGGTGTCATATTAAACTAGTAGGATTTACACTTTGATTAGTAACAATCTAACAAAGTAACTTCTATCTCTAAGTTATTTGGATAAATTCATTCACTAAAAACAAGCAAAAATTCTGGATTAACAATAAAAAAATATTTGGAAGAGTCCAAGAGCTGCAACCAATTGTGGGAATAACAGACTAATCCAAGGACAATGGGAACCCAGAAGAGTAAACAATTTACCAAATCTGTTGCTGCTGACTTGATTGACTCATAGTGACCCTATGGGATAGAGTAGAACTGCCCCAGAGGGTTTCCAAGGAGCAGCTGGTGGATTCAAACTGCTGACCTTTTGGTTAGCAGC
>NW_004443947.1:16474505-16484105 GCF_000243295.1 Trichechus manatus latirostris | reverse complement strand
TGTGTGTGTGTGTGTGTGTGTGTGTCTGTGTGTGTCTGTGTGTGTGTGTGTGTGTGTGTGTGGAGGGGGGTGAGAATGTGGCGTAGAGGGTGGGGAAGAAGTCCACTGAGAGATCAGACTCATTAAATGGGACAACAAAATACGACAGCCTCAGAGTGAGAGAAAACCAGATATGGCCTTACCCCTCATCTCCAAGAAAGGGAATAGAGATTCAGGAAGTGTCTCCAGATACCTTAGAAGAGCAAGGAAAAAACAAAACAAAACAAAACACAAGCAAAACAGCTCTGAATTGTGGCTTTTGTGAATTCTAAGGACTTTGTCTTTTATTTTGGATGAAATTAGGGCCACTGCCGGGTTCTAAGCAAAAGAGTGATAAGATCTAAATTAAGTTTCAAAAGGATCACAGTGGTTGCTGTGTGGTTATTGCAGTGTGGACTGTAGGGGGAATGGTAGATGCAGGGAAGCCAGGTAGTGGGGCTGTTGCAGTGACTTTCCAAAAGATGCTGTTCAGATCAAGGTTCCAGCTGTAGAGGTGGATAAAAGAGTTCACATTCTTGACATAATTTAAAGGTACAGCGTTAGGATTTTCTGACTGAATAGGGAGTGTGAGCAAAAGGAATATCTGATGTTAAAAATAGTTGGAAATGCACACACCCCTCACAATTCAATCCAACAATTCCACTTCTAAGTATGTGTTTTAGAGATATTCTAGCTTACATGGACAAAGAAACATGTACAAAGATACACAGTTTGGCATTGTTTATGATAGTTTATTTTTATTCTCATCACTAGGGAGCTAGGTAAACAGAATTTGATCAATTTAAATCATGCACTACTATTTAGCAATTAAAATGACCTAGATCTTGTGATTAATATGACTGATCTCAAAAATAAAGTTGAGTGAAAAATAAAATGAATAGGTACAGTATAACAGTCTTTATGTAAATAATAAAATCCAAAACCCAATGTTATATATTGAGTACACATACATATATTTTAGTAAACATACAAAAAATATGAGTTGAAAGGATATGCATGACTTCATGAAAGTGATAGATTCTCAGGAATAAAGGGGAGTAAAAAAATGGAGATAGGTGTATGGACAGTTGTTATAATACTGTTTTTCTCTGTATTTTTCAAAAATTTCCTTCAATTATTCAAAAACTTGAGGAGTTAAAAAGAGAATTTTAGCCAACAAAATTGCAAGTCACTTGATGACATGGGTATATTTAATACAAAGGTCTCATGTGTGTACACATTCAAATTATGTTCAGCAATTTTAGTGAACACTTATTGAGAGCTACCCATGGGAAAGGCAACATTCCCAGCATTGAGGGAATATTCATAAAACATGATCCCTTACTTCAAGGAACACACAATCAAGTAATGTTTCTTGTTTTTCGATAAAATATAGGTATCTTCCTCAAATAAGATAAATAAATGGGATAGCTAAAACAAGTGGTTAGCCAAAGTAAGAGAGATATGTATTTATCCTGATGGAGAGAAATTCTTGATGGAGAAAAATAAAAGCTCTTCTTACATTATATGAGAAATGTATTCAGTTGTTACACGAACAAAAACAAAGAGCTTGCTGATTCCACAAAATTATAGAAAGAAAACCAAGCATTTGAAGGGAGTAAATGCAGAAACTAAAGTAGCAAAACACTTAGATCTGAATCTCTAACTTAGCCAGACTAGCAAAACAAACAAACAAAAAAGTGTTCTGCAATTCTTTTTTTTAGAAACAAAGTCGATTTGCAGCACCTGAAATTTGTATTTTGCTCCTGTCATGGATTGAATTATGTCCCCCCAAAAATGTGTGTATCAGTTTGGCTGGGCCATGATTCCCAGAACTGTGTGGTTGGCCTTCATTTTGTGATTGTAATTTTATGTTAAAGAGGATTAGGGTGGGATTGTAACACCACCCTTACCCAGGTCACATCTCTGATAATGTAAAGGGAGTTTCCCTGGGGTGTGGCCTGCACCACCTTTTATCTCTCGAGAGATAAAAGGAAAGGGAAGCAAGCAGAGAATGGGGGACCTCATACCATCAAGAAAGCAGTGCTGGGAGCAGAGCGCATCCTTTGGACCAGGGTCCCTATGCAGAGAAGCTCCTAGTCCGGGGGAACACTGAAGAGAAGAAGGCTGACGGGGAGAAAAATCCTTCCCCTGGAGCGATGCCCTGAATTTGGACTTTGAGCCTACTTTAACTGTGAGGAAATAAACTTCTCTTTGTTAAAACCATCCACTTGTGGTACTTCTGTTATAGCATCACTAGATGACTAAGACAGAATTTGGTACCAAGAGAGTGTGGTGCTGCTCTAACAGATACCTGAAATGTGGAAGCGGTTTGGAAACTGTGAATGGATAGAGCAGTGGCAGCAGCAAAGGACCAGAAGCAGCAGAGAAGCTGACAGTGGCAGAGAACCAACAGCAGCAGAACCAGGAAACCAGTGCGAGACGGCGCTGGAGCCAACCCACGGAGCGAGAGAGCTGCGTGCCTGTGCGCACGAAGCTTTCTGGCAGAGTGGGGTGCCTCCGGGCACTTATCGGTGGAGCTACAGAGCTTTGGAACATTTGCCCCAGCAGGACAGATGTGGGCAGGAGGCTCGAGGGCCAAGAGGCCACAGGAAACAGAAGCTGAAGAGACAAGCGACACAAGCTGAGCTGCCTCAGTCTCAAAAGGCATGGACGTGACCTCGGGGGTTTCAAAGGGTGGAACAATGGCCTCTGGTGCTTCTAAGGGTGGAGTCGCCACTCAGATGGACTGGGAGAAGGGTGCCCCTAAAGCCGAGGGAGCAGAGTTGCTGTCCCAGTGGGCCTGGAAGGTGGAGCTGAAGCCCAGGGCCGAGGAGCCTCCACTCAGAATCTGGAGAGTGTGGCCAACACCTAGAGTCTGGAGGGCAAGGCCATGTGTAAACTGTCTCAGAGAACAGAAGATTATTTTCAAAGCCTTGAGGGCTAATGTAATGTGTTGTGCTGACTTGCTTGGTTCCTGTTATCCCTTCTTTCCCTCCAGTTTCTCCCATTTGTAATGCAAATGTCTAGCTTGTGCCTGTTCTGCCATTGTACCTTTGGAAGCAAGTAACTTGTATTCTAGATTTCAAAGATGAAGAGGAATTTTTGGATTTTGAACTTGGAGTTAAGACTTTTGCTCTGATATGATGGAATGAATATGTTTTGCATGTTGCAAAGATGTGATTTTTGGGGGGCCAAAGGGTGGAATATCATGGATTGAATTATGTCCCCCCAAAAATGTGTGTATCAGTTTGGCTGGGCCATGATTCCCAGAATTGTATGGTTGGCCTTCATTTTCTGATTGTAATTTTACGTTAAAGAGGATTAGGGTGGGATTGTAACACCACCCTTACCGGGGTCACATACCTGATCCAATGTAAAGGGAGTTTCCCTGGGGTGTGGCCTGCACCACCTTTTATCTCTCAAGAGATAAAAGGAAAGGGAAGCAAGCAGAGAGTTGGGGACCTCATACCATCAAGAAAGCTGTGCCGGGAGCAGAGCGCGTCCTTTGGACGGGAGTCCCTGCGCCGAGAAGCTCCTAGTCTGGGGGAACACTGATGAGAAGGCCGAGAGAGAGAAAGCCTTCCCCTGGAGCTGATACCTTGAATTTGGACTTTTAGCCTACTTTACTATAAGGAAATAAACTTCTCTTTGTTAAAACCATCCACTCGTGGTATCTCTATTATAGCAGCACTAGATAACTAAGACAGCTCCTAAACTTTGGTATCACGTAGGTTAAGGTTAACATAATTCAATAAAACACAATATGCTAAATAATACCTGTATGAATACATTTATGTATGAAAACATGTTGAAAGTCATGCTATGCCACGCAAATCTAATTTTATACACATAGATATATGAATCTAAGACTAATAATGAAGCTCTGTTTTAAGGCAAACTTACCTAGGACCAGGCATAATAGAAATTAAACAGTTTCTATGCACTGCATTACTGAATTCTTACCTCAGCTCTAATAGGTTACAGTTACTAATTCAACCCATATTATAGATAAATAACATGAGACTTAAACAGGATAAGTGAATACCTCAGCTAGTAAGTGGTCCTCAAACCAGGAAAAACAAACAAACAAACAAAAAACCAAACCCATTGCCATGAAGTCGATTCCAACTCATAGCGACTCTATAGGACAGAGTAGAACTGCCCCATGGGGTTTCCAGGGAGCAGCTGGTGGATTCAAACTGCCAACCATTTGGTTAGCAGCCAAACACTTAACTACTATGCCACCAGGTCTCCAAGTGTTCCTCAGAGATTCTGTAATCCAGCCACTGTAACTTCTATAGCTATAGGGTATTGTGGCCCGTCCTATGTATGGATGACAGTGTTGCTCGGTGGTTAATTGCTAAATGTGTAATCATAGTATCAGGGCTCAAATCTTACCTCAATGACTTATCAGCTGGGCTATCTGGAGAAACTTAAATTCTCTGAACCTCATGCTTCTTATTTATGAAATTTTGATGATAATACTAACTACATTAGAAATGGTTAAGAATATTGTGAGAATTAAAGAAATAATACATGTATTTGAAAGAGTTTATAGTGTCTAGTGAACACTTCCTTATTTTTGGTTATTATATATTTGTTATGGTTTTATTGTGCTAAAATATGTATAACAAGATGTTTGCCAATTCAGCTTTTTTACATGTAGAATTCAGTGACAATGATTACGTTCATTATGTCATACAACCATTACAACTGTTTCCAAATTTTTCCACCAGCATTAACAGAAACTTCATGCCCTCTATGCAAAGGCTCCCCCTTTTCCACTCCCTTTCACCTCTGGTAACCACTAATGAACTTTGGTCTCTATACATTTGCCTATTTCATATAAGTGAGGTCATACAATATTTATCCTTTTGTGACTGACTTCTTTCACTCAGCATAATGTCTTCAAGATACGTTCATGTCGTAGCATGTCTCAGGACTTAATTTCTCTTTATTGCTGATCAATATCCCATCGTGTACATATACCACATTCTGTTTACCCATTCATCTGTTGATGGACATTTAGGTTGTTTCACCTCTTGACTATTGTAAACAGTGCTGGCTGCAGCAATCACTGGTGTACAAGTTTGTTTGTGTTCCTGCTTTTGCTGGGTCATATGGTAGTTCTATGTTTAACTTTTTGAGAAACAGCCATACTGTTTCCCACAGTGGGTGTACCATTTTGCATTCCTATCAGCAGTGGATGAGATTATATATTTTTTTAAATTACCTATATCAGGTAAATTTGAAGATAATGGTCACCTTTAGGCTGACATATTAACTGAATCACTGTTAGGGCACAAGAATAAATTTAAAAACTTAAATTTACACCAATGTGTCATGGATAGTTTTGTCACTGTTTGGGATAAAGAACATTTTTAAAACATACAACATATCAAAATCATATTAAAAATCAAAATATTCATGACATTCTGGTCTTAAACATAGATTAAATTCTGTTTTCTGTAACTGTCCTTGGTTGTTGTGGACAATTGAGAGATGATCATAATTGCATTTTTGTTTCTGTGTTTAACCATTTTCCACTCTATGATATTAGAGTGCAACAACTCATGCTTTAACTTTTATGTAATTAGATGTACATTTTTTTCTTCTTCCCCCTTACCTCAATCTTCTTAACCTGACCTCATCTTAAAACATCGTGTTTATTCAACAGAGCTACTTCATGAAAATCCAGTGGAGCTAGTATCCACTAGTCCCATATTATTATACAATGAAGAAGAAAATAACATATTTTTAAGATCTACAATTTTGATATTATATTGGATTAAAAGTAAATCATATTTTAGTGATTATCATCTTTCTCTGTGTGCAGAAATTATTTTGTGAAGTGTCAGATTTTCTTTTGGGTGTCTTTTCTCATATTTCCATGATAAAACACTGATTTCCAAACATCCTTTCACAAATCCCTAAAATAATAGCCAAATTAATGCTTACAACATATACACTTTCTCAGCCTCTCAATCATATTCTTTCTCTTTCTCTTCCTCATAAGTCTAAATGCCTTAACCTATCAAACAAGCACGCACATAATTAGGTTTCCGTTTACCTTTCTAAGCCAATTTATGTCTCACTATTCCTTAAATGAACCCTTCATAAAACTAGATGGCTTGTATGTCGTTTTCTTTACAAGCAGAAGAGTGATTTGGAAGAGTAGTAATCTACAAACTTTTCTCAAATATGTAGACAACCAAGGCAGTCTAAAATTGCCATTGTCTCCTATAAAGTAATATTGGTTGAATTAAAGGCTAAGCTAGTCATAATCTCAAGGAAAAGTGTGCTCTCCTATGATTTTAATTGACTTTGTACTTAAAACTTCACATAAAAGCAAGCAAGCTACATCATAACCTAATGATAAGGGTCAAATCTTAATGCTCCTTGGAAAAGATGTGCTCATGAAAATAAGACATGGAAGACTTAAAATACTCAAGAGAGCATTGACTAGATATTAACTTATGGTTACTTGATTTCTCATTAATCACTTAGTGTTAAATTTCTCACTGTTATCTTCTATTAAAAGTAAAGCCACTGAAAAACAAAAGTAAACAAACAGAACAATTTTTCTATTTATAAAAAAATTTAACAAAACTGATTATCATATTAAGAAGTGCTGTAAGGGACATAATATAGCACAGTAGATAGAACTATAGACTCTGTAATCTAATAGACATTGTGATCTAATAGGCAATTGCGGTTACTCAATTGATAGGTCTCATGTCTTCCTATCTTAATCCAGTTCAAGACCCAGCTCTAATGCTTCCTTAACATGAAGGCTTCATGCAGGCTACTACAGACCACATTCTTTCCCAAAGTCCAATAGCACTTATTTACAGTTCATTTTTATTTATTCTATTATATTGATCTTTACAGGACATAAACATTAAATTTAAGCTTAGGCTTCCCAGCTAGACATTCTATACCAACTCTATGCAATATCCCCCATTCCCCATAGTGCCTTTTGAAAAGTTTGTGTTCAATAAATATTTGATTTCCAAATTGATAGAGATAGCCGACTGTGTTCCAGATAGAAGATGAAAGCCCCTGACCTTGACCTCATAAGTTTAAGAGATGCAGAAAAACTTCTGCTTTTGAATCAAGAGCAGCTGATACAATTTTAAAAATTACTTTCTAAATCACATTCAAAATAAGTCAGCTTTAAAAAGCAAAATTTAAGTAATAGGTAGTTGGTCTTTTTTCTTTTAATGTACTATCCCAAACGCACTGTTGTCAAGTCAATTCCAACTTATTGTGACCCTATAGGACAGAGTAGAACTGCCCCATAGGGTTTCCAAGGCTTTAAATCTTTATGCACCTTACTTAAGTATATTTGCTTGGGCTTGATGTCCAGGTTGTACATCTGAATAATAAATAAAGCCACGTGCTCTTTGTAAAGTTGAACTTTTTCATCAGCAGTAGAAAATTGAGACCATTAACAAATACTCCAGGAGGTGGGGCCAGGATGGTGGAGTAGTCAGACGCATTCTATGGTCCCTCTTACAACAAAGACTCAAAAAAACAAGTGAATTGATTGTATATGATTATCTAGGAGCTCTGAACATCAAAGGCAAAGTTGAGGAATCAGACTGAGTGGCGGGGAGAGGGAGAGATGGTTTGGAAGCAGTGAGGATTTGCGAGATCTAACCCGGTCGGAGCCTGAAACCTTCATGATGGATCAGCTCCTGTGCACAGTGAGGCAACAGTGGCACTCCAGAGCCGTTTTCCATGTCAGGAGAGGCCCAGCAGCAGAGAGTCTACTTGGTCATCCAGAACCAGTGAAAAGCAGCACTCAAGCGGCTAAACATAAGTACTTGTGTGTGGCCTACTGTGGGGATTAAAAAAAAAAAAAAAAACCTATTTGGGAAAAGCCTCTGTCCCATTTACCTCCGCCCTCCCCACTCTGCACTGGGTCCCAGCTGGCTTCAGCGATTGCTGAATCCCCTGGGCTGGAAATAGGACCCCTAAGGCACCCTGAGCCATTCTGCCAGCCTTTCAGAGGGAACAAATTAACAAATGGAAAAAATAAACTGCTGGCTCCCCTAACCCAGGACCTCAGGGTTGGTACAGCTCCTTTGCCTAGACACAGGCATAAGGGGTCCGCAGACTTTGAATGTCTTCCACCCTTGCATAGATTTGTGTTGGCCCAATTCAACAACGTATGCTCTAACTACCACAGTAAAACAGGGTATATACCTGAAGTCTAACTTCCACTGTTTCAGCTGTGAAGTGGCAGGTTTGTGATGGTTGACGCTGCTCTGCCCATTAAGGAGGCTCCTTAACTGCCCACATGGGAAGTTTGAGGACTGGTGGCTCCACCCATGCCACCTATCCACCTGCGAGAGGGGTCCAAGAATAAGTGGTGCCCCCAAGTCCTTACAGCCAACAGCATAGGATACTCACAGTCCAGCTACAAAACTCACCTACCTACTCACTCTAGGGAACAGGTACATGGTTTCCTTTCAGACACTCAGGGGCAGCCGTCAGCCCCCTGCCTTGCTCAGCATGTGACCCCCTACTACAGCCAGATACCTGTGCCTACACCAATCACTCAAGCCTGTCTAGGACTGTAGGTGAGAGCCTGCACCACATACTTGGTGACCGACTACCTGGACACCTGAGCTGAATACATACAAGAAAATTTAATGGACTCCTGGGCTTACATACTTAGTAACAGATCTAACTACCTGGTGACAGGACGCTAGAGCTTCAAAGGTGCCAATAATCAAACTAGCGCACATGAGCAGCCTATTTGGGCATATCAAAACAAAACAAAACAAGAATCTGGGACACAGTAAGCAAATATAAAATAAATTATAATAACATACTAATGGCTCAGAGACAACAGTCGATACCAAATCACATAAAGAGGTACATGATGGCTTCAGCAAGCTCTGAAAATAAAGAATCAATAAATTTTCTAGAGGAAGAGGACTTCTTGGAATTACCAGAGGCAGAATACAAAAGATTAATATACAGAACTCTTCAAGAAATTAGGAAGGAATTCCATCAAAATCCAGAGAAAGCCAAAGAACACACAGACAAAGAGTAGCAGAACCTAAAAAGGTTATTGAAGAGGATAATGATAAATTTAATAGGCTGCAAGAATCCATAGAGAGATAGCAATCAGAAATCCAGAAGATTAACAATAAAATTTCAGAATTGGACAACTCAATAGAAAATCATTGAAGCAGAATAGAGGCAGTAAAAGTCAGAATTAGTGAGATTGAAGACAAAGCACTTAACACCAATTATTTGAGGAAAAATCAGATAAAAGAATTTTAAAAAATGAAGAAACTCTAAGAGTTACATGGGACTCTATCAAGAGAAGTAACCTATGAATGATTGGAGTACCAGAATGGAGGCGGATAACAGAAAATACAGAGAGAATTGTTGAAGATTTGTTGGCAGAAAACTTCCCTGATATCATGAAAGATGAGAAGATATCTACCCAAGATGCTCATCGAACCCCACATAAGGTAGATCACAAAAGAATCCAAGACATATAATCAAACTTGCCAAAATCAAAGATAAAGAGAGGATTTTAAGAACGGCTAAGGATAA
>NW_004443947.1:16442574-16471641 GCF_000243295.1 Trichechus manatus latirostris | reverse complement strand
ACACCAAATCAATACCATTTACAATAGCCCCCAAGAAGATAAAATACTTAGGAATAAATCTAACCAGAGACGTAAAAGATCTATACAATGAAAACTGCAAGACACTACTGCAGGAAACCAAGAGAGACCTGCATAAGTGGAAAAACATACCTTGCTCATGGATAGGTAGACTCAACATTGTGAAAATGTCATTCTACCCAAAGCGATCTACAGATACAATGCAATCCCATTCCAAATTCCAATGGCATTTTTTAATGAGATGGAGAAACAAACCATCAAATTCTTATGGAAAGGGAAGAAGCCCTGGATAAGTAAAGTATTACCCAAGAAGAAGAACCAAGTGGGAGGCCTCACACTACCTGATTTTAGAAACTATTATACTCCCACGGTAGTCAAAACAGCCAGGTACTGGTACAACAACAGATACATAGACCAATGGAACAGAATTGAGAATCCAGACATAACTTCATCCACCTATGAGCAGCTGATATTTAACAAAGGCCCAACGTCCTTTAATTGGGGAAAAGACAGTCTCCTTAACAAATGGTTCTAGCATAACTGGCTATCCATCTGCAAAAAACTGGAACAAGACCCATACCTCTCACCATGCACAGAAACTAAAATGGATCAAAGACTTAAATATAAAATCTAAAATGATAAAGATCATGGAGAAAAATAGGGACAACACTAGGAGGCCTAATACATGGCATAAACAGAATATAAACCATAAGTACCAATGCAAAAGCACCAGAAAAGAGACTAGATAACTGGGAGCTCCTAAAAATCAAACACTTATGCTCATCAAAAGACTTCACCAAAAGAGTCAAAAGACAACCTGCAGACTGGGAAAACATGTTTGGCTATGACAAATCCAATCAGCGTATAATCTCTAAAATCTATGAGATACTGCAAAACCTCAACAACAGAAAGACAAATAACCCAATTTAAAAATGGGGAAAGGATATAAACAGTCACTTTTCCAAGGAGGATATTCAGGCACCTAACAGACACATGAAGAAATGCTCATGATCATTAGCCATTAGAGAAATGCAGATCAAAAGTACAACGAGATACCATCTCACCCCAACAAGGCTAGCATTAATCCAAAAAATACAAAATAACAAATACTGGAGAGGTTGTGAAGAGCCTGGAACACTTATACACTGTTGGTGGGAATGTAAAATGGCGCTTCCTTAAAAAGCTAGAAATATAAGTTCCCTATGATCCAGCAATCCCGCTCCTTGGAATATATCCTAGAGAAATAAGAGCTGTCACACGAATAGATATATGCACATCCATGTTCATTGCAGCAATGTTCACGATAGCAAAAAGATGGAAACAACTTTGGTGCCCATCATTGGACGAATGGATAAACAAATGATGGTATATCCACACAACGGAATACTATGCAATGATAAAGAACAACGATGAAGCCTTGAAACATGGAGGAATCTGGAGGGCATTATGCTCAGTGAATTTAGTCAGTCACAGAAGGACAAATATTGTATAAGACCACTATTATAAGAACTCAAGTAAAGGTTTAAACACAGAAGAAAACATTCTTTGATGGTTACGAGGGTGGGGAGGGAGGGTGAGGGTTACGGGGGAAGTCAGCGCAACTGGACTAAACCAAAGCTAAGAAGTTTCCTGAATACAATCAAACACTTGGAGGGACAGAGTAGCAGGGGTGGAGGTCTGGGGACCATGTTTTCAGGGGACATCTAGATCAATTAGCATAACAAAGCTTATTAAGAAAATGTTCTGCATCCTACTTTGGTGAGTGGCGTCTGGGGTCTTAAAAGCTTGCAAGCAGCCATCTAAGATGCATCATTGGTCCCAACCACCTGGAGTAAAGGAGAATGAAGAACACCAAAGACACAAGGAAAGTATTAGCCCAAGAGACAGAAAGGGCCACATAAGCCAGAGACTTCATCAGCCTGAGACCAGAAGAACTAGATGGTGCCTGGCTACCACCAATGACCGCCCTGACAGGGAACACAACAGAGAGTCCCTGATAGAGCAGGAGAAAGGTGGGTGCAGAACTCAAATTCTAGTAAGAAGACCAGAGTTAATGGTCTGACTGAGACTGGAGGAACCCCAGTAAGCATCGCTCCCAGATTCGCTGTCAACCCTGAACTAAAACAATTTCCGAGCCAACTCTTCAGACAAAGATTGGACTGGAGTGTGGGAGATACAATGATAACTCTTGAAGAGTGTGCTTCTTAGCTCAAGTAGATCCATGAGAGTAAATGGGCCGCTTCCGTCCGGAGGTGAGATGTGAAGGTATAGTAGGTTAGGAGCTGGTTGAATGGACATGGGAAATCAGGGATGGAAAGTAGGAGTGTGCTGTCACAGTATAGGGAGAGCAGTTAGGGTCACATACCAATGTATATACAAATTTTTGTATAAGAGACTGACTTGAAATGTCAACTTTCACTTAAACTACAACAATACACACACAAAAAAACAAATAAAAACGTTTCTGCACATTTCCAATGCTAGTTCATCAGAAAAAACTCCCCCAGTTAGTCTTCAACCTAGGTCAGCTTCCTTTATGAGAAACTCTCATAGACGAATGTTCGTTTCATTAAGGACCCTTATCTAGTTGCTAAATACGGGGTTGTTTGCATGATAATTTGATTTATACCTTGCCTTCTCCCATTAGACTGAAAACTAGTATGATAGACAAGTAGATGATAGGTAGATAGATAGATGGATAAACAGAGAGATGGACAGACAGATAGCTGCCATCTAGTCAACTCCAACTGATGGTGACCTTATGTATAACAGATCAAAACCTGGCCTAGTCCTGCTTCATATTCATGGTCACTGGAATGTTCCAGTGTATCTTTTTGGCTATTGTGCCAATCTATATCACTGAGGGTCCCCCTTGCCTTCTACATCACCACACATGAAGTTTTCTTTCAGTGATTGATCTCTCCTGATGATGTGCCCAAGGCAGACTTGACAATGTTCTGTCATGATCTGTAAGATTTTCATTGGCTAATTTTCAGTAGTTGATCACCAGGCCTTTCTTCCCAGTCTTAGTCTGGAAGCTCTGCTGAAACCTGTCTATCATGTGTAACCTTATTGGTACTTTAAGTAGCAATGGCACAATTTCCAGCATCATAGCAACAGACAAGCCACCACAGTACAACAAACTGACAGACGGGTAGTAGGAAGCTAGGAAAGTGATGATGAATCACAGGTGTTTTTATCAGCACGGTGTCAGATACATAGTAAGGTAGGTACCTCTGTTGAATAATAATTGAAGTTGATTTAAGTTACAAATTAATTTTTAAGGTCCTGTAACTTCTTCATTTCCATTTTGGCACATGTTCTACAGAAGTTCACAATTATTTCAAAATCAGATTCAATATTATTTTTTTAAATTTTTCTTCAGCAATGATTTATTAAAAGTATTTGATCTTTTCTTCATGTATTTACCTAGACTGTGTTTTAACCTTCACAAAGCATCTATTGTTGGTTGAATATCTTCTTATTTTTTTCACTTAGTTCTCCAAATTATCTACATTTTCCCCCAAGCTACCAATAAAACAGTCTCTTCCAGTTTTCTTCACACTCTGCTTTCATCGAGGGCAGTTTCTTTAGGAGCCAAGAGCTTGTGGACACTCTGCTGCTTCTCAGTCACTGACAGGGGGATTATCCAATAGGCGCACGGTGCTTACCTTGCTTACCAGATCATCTGTGGTGAACAACTTAACATTTGTTCACCACTCAAAGATTCTACTTCTAGGTATGTCTGACATCTGTCTCTCTCAACCTCCATAGCATCTTCCTACAGAATCAAAGCCTCTTTTCAAATTTACATTCCCTGAAATGGGCAGATAACCCGGTAAGCAACATAAGCACAGGTTTATTTCACATCATGTGAAAATGTTCGCTACACATTATTAGTAAATAAGCACAAATAAACCCATGCTTACTTTGCTTACTGGGTCATCCGCCCCATCGCTGACAATGCTCAGCCACCTTGATGCGCCCTTTTCTCTGTTTAACCACGCTCTGTTCATCCTTTATCTTTCAACTTCAATCCCACCTTCTCCCTGAGGTCTCATCTGACTCCCCTAGACTCCATTCATTCCCCTTGCCTCTCAGTGTCTATTGTACTTTTGTGTTATTCCATACAATTTAGCACTTGCTTACATAATATCTTACATTGTTAATGGATGTTTCACTTTGTCAATCAATATTCTCAACTAAAACACAAGCTCACAGAGTCACGAATTGCACAAAATACTTCTTTGTCCCAAGCCAGTTATAGGCACATCATTGCTGGGGTCCAAATCCGCATCCTGGCCAATCGCTACTCGTTTATCAAGTCTCAACACCAAACCTTAGTGAAGCCTCACTCATTCCTTTGTGTCTTGTACATATCTGTAGTATGCCCATTTTATTACTGTGTGTTGTTTTATTTTTCTTCTTTTCCTTTATCCTTCCGTAAGGATATGAGCTTAGCGAGGGCAGGAATGGTGTCTTCTTTCACTGTATGTCTATCTATCTATCATTATATTGAGCACAGTGTCTAGTGGAGGATAGGGTCTCAAGACATATTTGATCAATGAATAAATCAATAATCTTGGACTCCTGTCATTTAGGCAAGTGTTAGATCTTTTTACTTTAGAGGAAGATTAAGAAAATCTGAATAAATTTTGGAAAAATCATTTATCTGCTTAGATGCTTAAAACATGTAAAACCAAGTAAAATTGTTATTAGCTTTTCTTTTTCTGTGCTCAGAGTATAGCATAGCAGTAAAAGACTTAGACTTTGGAATCAGACAAGTCTGAGTTCTGAATCAACATGACCTTGAGAAGTATAACCCCTATAAGACTCATTTACATCATGGAAAGGCAGAATATGACTAACAATTTCACAGTGTTGTTGTGAGAACTAAGTAGTGTAATGCATGTAAAAGCCCTCGTAAATTTTCTGGCACAGAGGGAATCTTCAATACTTTTTCATCAATTATTATTTATTAAAGCAATTTAAGAGGACAAAAAGGCTACATGTTATTTCTTTGCCTCACAGATGTAACAACAGTCATATATGGTAATTGAATATACATTTTAAAATATACAAAGCACATACAGAGACAAGCAGAATACCTTCTGTTACACATAGACAAAAATTTGACCACCTTGAAATACTATATCAGGGGTTGACGAACTTTTTCTGTAAAAGGCCAGATAGTAAATACTTCTGGCTTTGCAGATTATATGGTGTCTTAGTCATCTAGTGCCGCTATAACAGAAATACCACAAGTGGATGGTTTTAACAAAGAGAAGTTTATTACCTCACGGTTAAAGTAGACTGAAAGTCCAAATTCAGGGCATCGCTCCAGGGGAAAGCTTTTTCTCTCTGTCGGCCTTCTTCTCTTCTGTGTTCCCCTAGACTAGGAACTTCTCTGTGCAGGGACCCTGGTCTAAAGGACGCGCTCTGCTCCCAGCACGGCTTTCTTGATCGTATGAGGTCCCCCCAATTCTCTGCTTGCTTCCCTTTCATTTTATCTCTTGAGAGATAAAAGGTGGTGCAGGCCATACCCCAGGGAAACTCCCTTTACATTGGATCAGGGATGTGACCTGGGTAAAAGTGGTGTTACAATCCCACCCTAATCCTCTTTAACATAAAATTACAATCACGAAATGGAGGCCAACCACACAATTCTGGGAATCATGGCCCAGCCAAATTAATACACACATTTTTTTGGGGACATAATTCAAACCATGACATGGAAAACATATTCACCCCATCATATCAGAGCAAAAGTCTTAACTCCAAGTTCAAAATCCAAAAATTCTTCATCTGTGAATTCTAGAATACAAGTTATTTGCTTCCAAAGGTACAATGGCAGAACAGGCACAACCTAGACATTTGCATTACAAATGGGAGAAATTGCAGGGAAGGAAGGCATAACAGGCACCAAGCAAGTTAGCAGAACACATTACATTAGCCCTCAAGGCTTTGAAAATAATCTTCTGTTCTCTGCGACAAGTTACACCATGGCCCTGCCCTCCAGACTCTAGGTATTGGCCACACTCTCCAGATTCTGAGTGGAGGCCTCTCGGCCCTGGGCTTCAGGTCCGCCTTCCAGGTCCACCAGGATAGCAACTCTGCTCCCTTGGCTTTAGGCGCACCCTTCTCCCAGTCCATCTGAGTGGCGACTCCACCCTTAGAAGCACCAGAGGCCATTGCTCCACCCTTTGAAACACCTGAGGTCATGGCCATACCTTTTGAGACTGAGGCAGCTGGGCTTCTTGTGTCCCTTGTCTCTTCAGCTCCTCAGGCCTCATGCCCACATCTGCCTTGCTGGGGCAAGATTTCCAAAGCTCTGTAGCTCCATCGATAAGTACCCAGAGGCACCCCACTCCGCCAGGAAGCCTCCTGTGCACAGGCACTCAGCTCTCTTGCTCCGTGGGTCGGCTCCAGCGCCGTCTGGCACTGGTCTCCTGGTTCTGCTGCTGCCAGTTCTCTGCTGTTGCCACTTCTCTACTGATGCAGGTTCCCTGCTGCTATTGGTCCTCTGTCGCTGCTGCTCCTCTATCCTTTCACAGTTTCAAAGCTGCTTCAACATTTTAGGTATCTGTTACAGCAGCACCCCCTCTCTCGGTACCAAATTCTGTCTTAGTCATCTAGTGCTGCTATAATAGAAATATCACAAGTGGATGGTTTTAACAAAGAGAAGTTTATTTCCTCACAGTTAAAGTAGGCTCAAAGTCCAAAATCAGGGCATTGCTCCAGGGGAAGGCTTTTTCTCTGTCAGCCTTCTTCTCTTCGGTGTTACCCTAGACTAGGAGCTTCTCTGTGCAGGGACCCTGGTCCAAAGGAAGCGCTCTGCTCCCAGCACTGCTTCCTTGATGGTATGAGGTCCCCCATTCTCTGCTTGCTTCCCTTTCCTTTTATCTCTTGAGAGATAAAAGGTGGTGCAGGCCACACCCCAGGGAAACTCCCTTTACATTGGATCAGGGATGTGACCTGGGTAAAGGTGGTGTTACAATCCCACCCTAATCCTCTTTAACATAAAATTACAATCACAAAATGGAGGCCAACCATACAATTCTGGGAATCATGGCCCAGCCAAATTGCTACACACATTTTCTGGGGGACATAATTCAAACCATGACATATGGTTTCTGTCACAGCTACTCAACTTTGTTGTTGTAGCATGAAAACAGCCATACACAACACATAAATATATAAATATGACTGTGTTCCAATAAGACTTTATTTACAAAAACAGGTAGTGGGCTAGATTTGCCAACCACAGTCCTATATTGGTATACTTACGTCTCCCTATACAATTCTACCACCGCTAATAATTTCACATTTGTATAACATATTTTGGGAATGATACTGAGATTTTAATGGAACAGGGATGCTTAAAAGGTAAACTTTAAGAAATATTGATGCATATTCCAACCTTTACATACAGTTGAATACATGTAATTTCCAACTTCAATTATGAATTAGCTATTTACCAATGACAACATTTATGTTCTTAAATGGCTGTGGTTGAGTCAACTTTTTTATCACCTTTTGCCCTGGTATAGTGCTTTTGCATATAGTAGATGCTCAGTTCATATATACATAAAGTAAAAACTAATTAAAAAAAAACAAAAACAAAAACCACCACAACTAACTACACACTCTCTTGTTCTTATATATTGAAACCAACTGGGAGACAAAATCAATTACTGCAAAGATCATAGGCTTTCAATCCAAGTAGGTAGGCCTAGGTCCCCATTTCCGATGTTTATCTTGTCGATTGAATGTCCCTGAGTAAGTTCTGTAACAAGACAGAAATAATAATATTTACCCTAAAGCAGTGCTTCTCAACTGGGGGCAGTTTTATCCCAGGGAATTTTAGACAATGTCTGGAGACATTTTGGGATATCATGGGGAGGGGAGAGAGGGGCTTGCTGCTAGCATGGCACGGGTAGAGGCCAGAAATGTTGTTCAGCATCTTACAATGGGCAGGACAGCCCCCCACAACAAAGAATTATCCAGTCCAAAAAGTCAGTAGTGCCAAGGTTGAGAAACCCTGCTCTAAAGGTTTATGTAAGGATTAATTTATACAGTGCTGTAAAGGGTTAGCAGAATGCCTGGCTCAATACATCTTAACTGTTAATAATGAGATCAAACCCACCGCTGTTGAGTTGATTTCAACTTATAGCAACCCTATAGGACAGAGTAGAACTGCCCTGTAGAGTTTCCAAGGCTGTAATCTTTATGGAAGCAGACTGCCACATCTTTCTCCCGCTTAGCGGCTGGTGGGTTCAAACCACTGACCTTTCGGTTACCAGCCGAGCACTTTAACCATTGTGCCACCAGGGTTCCTAGTAATAAGATCAGCATCTGTTAAATGATAGAAAATAAACACATGCAAATTTTGAATAAATACAAGCAAGTATAAGAATAAATAAACCTATCCATTCATTGGGCTAGAAGATGCTGATATATTTATTTAGAGTAAATAATAAAATTGATACATATTCCTGTATACATTGACATCCAGATTCCACATGCTCTTTGTGAGCAGTGAAAAGCTTGGAGTGATACTTCCCAGTTCTGTCATTGTCACGGTAAATGTTTTATCCTAATGTTAATATCTGACTTGTTTTAAATTCATTAGGGAAATTTTTAAGTTCCATTTCCTATCTTAAAAATCGATGACAACTTAATCAGTGCTGCTGAAAACAAGCCCTAGTTCTTATATAGTAGAAAAGTAAACAAGCTAGAGAATTAAAAGTGACAGAATCTTCACATCAAGGACAGAGCGCACTCTTCCAGCTAGCGCTTCATGTTTGCAGCCTGAAAGGTCCCATCTGCTTGGTGCTTCCCTCAGGGAATTTGAGCATCTTAGAAGGGATAAGAAAACTTCAACACTGTAAAAATAATGTTGCATATCATTAGGTTTAAATTAAGTAAGTAACAGAATACTAAATTGATGGCATATCCTGAGGTTGCACTAACCATAACTCGGGATCTCTGGCACTATCATCAGTGCTTCCTTTCCTAGCAGTAGCCCTGCCACTGTCACCAGCCTCTGGGTGCAACAGAAAGAGGAAAATGGAAAGGTCTACAAGAACAACTACAAAGCCCACACACCATAAAGCTCCTGTTCTCATTCAAATACAAGTATCGACAACACTCTACTACCAGCAAGGTAAGGTGGCTGGGATGTGCCAGTCTCCTGTTACATCAGGGTGTGCAAACTCGTGCAGATAGATGTCAGTTGGTATGAAATGAGTGAATCAGGTTGGAGTGATGGGTGAGGTCTAAAGGAAATTGAACTGTTAAAGCCTCATCTCAAAGGGTCAGTGGATATTCAATTCTAATTATTTCTGGCCATATGCATCCAGTGTTGTCAGGTCTTCCCATTTTTTTCAAGAAAATAAGAAATCTTTTTTAAAGTTGACATAGATCCATCAATCAATGAGACTTAAATGAGCATACACAACACAAAACAAAAAAGTCATTTGCCATCAAGTTAATTCTGACTCATGATGACCCTATGTGTGTCAGAGTGGAACTGCCAGCCATAGGATTTTGATAACTGACTTTTTGGAAGCAGATCACCAGGCCTTTCTTCTGAGGCACTGCTGAGCGGGTTCAAACCAGGTCTTCAAACTGGTTCATTCCAGTTTGACTCACAGCTGAGAATTTATATTTCCACCCCAGGTATACTGAATCTGAACCTATCTTTTAGATCCCTGGGTGATTCTTACATATACCTGGGGATCTGTAAGTATCACTCAGGGATCTTGTTAAAATATAGATTCTAATTTAGTATATCTGGAGTGGAAATGCAAATTCTCAGCAGGTGGTTGAATCAGACTGAACCAGCTTGAAGCCCCGGTTCAGTCTGTGAACTTTTATTGAAAACTGGCAGTTTCTTATGAAATTAAACGTATACCTACCATAAGACCCAACGATTTTGCTCTCATCTATTTACCCCAGAGAAATGAAAACATATGTCTACAAAAAGATTTATGTAAGAAAGAGTCACAGAAGCTTCTTGGTCATAATTGCCACAAGCTGGAAAATAGCCTGCCACTGCTCTTTAAGTCTTTGCTCAGATGGCCTGCATGTTTCCTCACTCTTGGTTACTCTCCTTTGAATATGCTTTGGTTTGTCTGCATTCCCGTTAGAATGGACCTCATTCAACCACAAGATTTCCAACATTGTTTGAAAATAGAGTACAGTGGAGCTTTTCTCTGCTTTATTTACATTACTTTCCACATTTCTATAGATGTAGGTTAAGAAGGCTATATCCATGAAAATACACAGATTTGAAAATACATGAAGATACATGAAAAGCATTCCTCCTGATCATCAAATCTATCGATACAATGTACAGCAGAGCTTGAGTTAAATCTTAAAAAAGAAAGAAAGTTACTCTTGGGTGACACACCCATTTATCACTTTAGTTTTAATAAGGTAACACATCACTTAAACTTACCAAAGGAATTTCATCTACTACTTTTTTTTTTTTTAAATCTGTCTAGCAGGATACAATTAGAGGCTTTGATAAACATCTCTAGATTTCTAAATATATATATTGTAGTTCCCAGCTTTATAGTCAATTCAGATAGTGGTTCTGAGACACTTTTCTTGCCTTTTCACATTGTCATATTTTAAAGTAGAATGCATCTGAAAATTGATATACATTTAATGTAGATGTGTTTCTAAAGGTGATATTACACCTGATGATTCCTCACAGAGGAAACAGGATAACCTGACCTAGAATATTTTGAATGTTAAAGATCATGCGCTAGTGTATAGTGATACTATTCATATCTTTTTTGAAAATAAGAGTTTTGTTTCCCTTCTCAATTTCATCGTACTTGTCTCTCTTCTGGGCCCTTTATTCTATGTGATTAATCCAACTGCAAGTCATCAGTTTCATTTGTCAGTTTTCTCACTTTGGAATGTAGTTACTATAAGCCAGTCCACAAAGTCATTTAGGGTCAAATGGCATTCCTCAGTCCCTTTACCTGCACTTTCCCTCAGTCATACCCCTCATGTATGTTCTTCTTCTGAAAAAACATATGAAAAAAACATAGCTATGCTTTGAAATTTTTAAAATTTTGCTAATCCCAAGCACTTCTTGTTTTCTTCTTCTAAATATAAATGTCTTGAAAGGTCTTTTGTTTATCTTTGTAAACATTAGCTCTTTGGATTTCTGTCTTCCTGACCCCATCCTTAAGTCAGAAACTTCCATTTGCCTTCATCTTCTGCACATGCGCCTGGAAAAATCTAAGGTTAATGTAGGTATAGCTGGGGATCTGTAAGAATCACTTGCGGATATTGTTAAACTACAGATTCTGATCCAGTATGTCTGGAGTAGAAATGCAAAATCTCAGCAGGGGGTCAAACCAGAATGAACTGGTTCAAAGCCCTGACTATACTCTTTCAAACATTAAACAAAATATATCTACCACCTTTCATAATTTCATAAATGGAATGGGTGTTGGAAAAATTTGTCCTAGGAGGCTCAGCAAAAATTTAAAAGTTATATATAACACACTAAAGCTCTTGAAGAGATAGTCAACGAGTACACAAATGAGAGAGTCATCAGTTCTGCCCAAAGGTGTTGAAAAAACTTACTTAGAGCAGGGGGCTTGAAGGATGTTGTGATGATTAGGTTGTGTGTCAACTTGGATGGGCTATAATTCTCAGTGGTTTGGCAATCATATGATGTTATGATCACCTCCATGATGGGATCTGCTGTGAGTAGCCAATCAGTTGAAAGGGAGTTTCCTTGGGTGTGTGGCCTGCATCAAATATAAGTGGACATTCTGGCAAGGCTCGGGGGCTTTTGCTCACTCTGGATCTTGCAGCTGGCTCCTGTTCATCTGACCTCTGGTTCTTGGGACTTGTGTTAGCAGCTTACCTGCCATCTTGTCTGGCGATCTTGGGATTCATCGATCTTCCCAGCCTGCGAGCAAGAGCCCTGCTCTCTGACCTGCTGAACTTGGGTTCACCAGCCCCTGTGGCTACATGAGTCGGGAGAATCCTTTAACCTTTAACCTGACCCACAGACTTGGGACATTCAAGCCTCTACGACCGCATGAGCCATTTCCTTGATATAAATCTCTCTGTATATATATTTATACACTTTACTAGTTTTACTTTGCTAGAGAACCCAGGCTAAGACAGATGTTATGGGTTAAATTGTGTCTTTTTCCCAAAATATGTATTGGAATCCTAATCCCCATACCTGTGAATGTAATCCTGTTTGGAACTGTGGTCTTCTTTGTTATATTAATTAATCTATCAAGCTACGGTTCTGAGTTGCCAATTAAAATTATGGGTACACATAGGCAGTGGATGGCAAACACTTTAGTCACACAGAGAAGAGACAGAGCAAGGTGAGCTTCAGCTGTGGCACCAGTCTGTCATGATCAGCAGGTTCCATCCCTGCTTCCAGTGTAGAGCTGGTGTTCTGCAAACACCCTTCTCATTGCACAGGTGAGGAGCCTCACTCCATCCCTGCCAGGAACACATATAGGAATGGGATTCACCAGATGCCTTATAACTACACATGCACAGAGCAGAAGACAGTTTACTGTAACAGGTAGGGAGTTTCCCCAATAAAGAGAAGAAATGGAGAGAAACTGCATTCTCAGACTCCATTATCAGGGCCCAAGTCTTCTGATTGGCAGTCCGAGTGGAGATCAAAAGGCTGTGCAGTAGAGTGCTTTCCCATTTTCCCAACAAGATCATACCTGAGTAGGGTGGGTTCTAAATCTACTTACATCTGAGTTATAAAAAGAGCCCTTTGGACACAGAGACATATAGAGAAAGATAAACGTCATGTGAGAACCACCAAGGAACCAAGGAATGATTGGGGCTACTGACAAGGAAGGGATCTATACAGATGGGATCCTGAGTTTGACTTTTAGCCTCCAGAAGTGTGAGAAAATAAATCTCTGTTCTTTAAAGGCAGCCACTTGTGGTATTTCCATTACAGCAACACTAGGAGACTAAGACAAAAATGAAAATGAATTTCCAAAGAAGTGGGAGAAGGAAAATATAGGAAATGAGAATGGCATGAGCAAAGCTTAACGGACAATGGAGTGTTCATGGGAAATTTGATTTGGCTGAAGCAATTGACAAAAAGGAAATGAAAATGGAGCCTGAAAAGAAATGGGGAAATGAGGGATGGAGGGTTAGTTGGGTGGCAGATCTTGAAACACTTTTAATACTGTGTGTGGTATACAGAATAATGACTCCCCAAAGATGTCCACTTACTAATACCCAGACATTGTGAGTATATTAAATTAAGTGGCAAAAAGAATTAGGTTTTAGATGGAATTAAGGTTGTTAATCTGTTGACCTTAAAATGGGAAGATTATCCTGGATTACCTTGTAGGCCCAGTGTAACCACAAGGGTCATTAAACCAATTAGAAGAAGATATGACTATGATGAACCAGAGAGATGGCAGTGTGAGAAGGACTCAGCCCAATGTTGCTGGCTTTAAAGACAGAGGAAGGGGGCCATGGGCCAAGGAAAGCAGAAGCGTAGATTGTAGAAACAAGCAAAAGCATGGAAACTCCCCTAGAGCATCCAGAAAAGAAAGGAGCCTGGTCAACACCCTGATCTTAATCCAGTGATATCACTATCAGACTTCTGACCTCTAGAACTGTAAGATAATAAATTTGTGTTGTTGTAAGCTACTTCATTTGTGTTGATTTGCCACAGCAGCGATAGAAAACTAATACACCATGCTAAGCTCAACCTTAGAGAAGAGGTGAGCTCTGGGATCAGAACTACCTCAGGAGGGTCATCCTGGAAGCAGTGTGTAAAATGGATTAACTGGGCAGACCCAGAGAAAGAAAGAAAGATAGACAGGAGCCTATTATAACAGGACAGCCTATTGTAACAGGCCCTGTATCTTCCAAAAACTGGGGGAAATGTGTACTGTATTGTATGGGCTTATATAGGTGCAGAATAATAATTACAGTATCATTTCAAGAGACTCCTATGAATATTGATAACAAAACCAAAAATCTTGGCTCCCATTCATGCTTCTGAAGCATTTGTAAATCTTTGTGGCACTTTTCCTCTCCACGTTATTTTACGCATAATGTCGATGTAGCCCTATCCGGTAAGTGCAGGCCTGTGTAAAAGTGACATCTTACGTTGCTTAGATGCATTGCATTTCTAGTTCTCCCTGTCAGGATTCTTCTGTTCTGGAAGCTCTTTTGCTTTTAGTTTCTCTAGTAAAGGGAAAAGAAAAACTAAACTAAAACCACTGTACTGTCAGGGAGATGACCTATAATATAAAAACATTAGTCTGTTCTCTCTCTTATTTACACATTATTATGATAGTGACAGGTAAATCATTCAAAGGACAGAGTTGAATATCTGGTTTTGTAATGGATTGGGAACCTGATAGACAAAAGGCTGATTTTTTAAAATTAGATTTATGAATTTTTATGAAAATGTTTTAAAGGAGAAAACTCCTTGATTTGAAGGGGCTGCAGAGTGGCTTGTTTTCTAGAAGCTATTTTCTGGAAAGGTTACTTTTGGTTGCTAATGCGGTCCTTGTGTTTTCCAGGTGTGAGCACTTTATCCTGTCTCTTGCTATACATTCCTTTCACTCTTGAGCTGGAGCCTAGATGCCCGTTACATCAAACTTGTTAATTCATTTTAGCTTGGCCACGAATAAGATGCACATTTCAGTAAATCAACAATCATACAAAAACAAAACTTTTCCAAAGATGGTAGAGAAATATCTATATGGTTAATGCAATTAATAAGAAGAACATTGATATTTCCCTTTTTCCTCATAGTTAAAAGACTGCTATCAATAATAGTAGGGAGGGAAAATCTTTCCAGCGTGTTATTAAGGAATAAAGTGTTTGATGAGATCTAGAATAATAGGGAATAGAAGAGAATATACGGTTGAAAATGAAAAAGGAAACTAAGTGAAAGAAACAGCATGAGCATAGGACCACACAGATGAAGAATAAGAGAAAAGCCCAAAGCTTAAAGGTGGCAGAGAAAGGAAAGTCTGAAATCCCGAATAATAAAACGGGGGGACTGCTGCGAAGAAACACTCTGGAGAATAAAGAAAAAGTACTGAGATCAAAGATAGATGATACAGAATCTTATGTGAAGAGGAAAAAAATGGTTGTCAAAGGGGGAAAAAACCCACTAATCTCTTGTTAGAGATCAGTGTCAAATAACTTGATTACAGGGGGGGATGAGACTGAAGGATACATGGGAAGGATATAGTTTCACTAGTATAATTAAGCTAGTAAATTGCAGCATATATAAACTAATCATTCATTTGATATGTAGGTTGTTGTTATTACGTGCTGTCAAATTGCTTCTGACTCATAGCAACCCAATGTGACAGAGTAGAAGTGCCCCGTAGAACAGGGCCAGATTCCTCAATAAGCGAGATATGCACGGACTGATTTGTGCATACTTACTAATCTGTAGTGAACGATGTGGAGCTTTGATGTGGTAAAACCCATGTGAAATGGTTCACTACAGATTAGTAAGTAAACACAAGTAAGCCCAGGTGTATGTTGCCTACTGGTTAATCTGCCCTGCCCATAGAGTCTCCTAGGCTGTCATCTTTACGGGTGCAGATTCTGAGATCTTTCTTCCACAGAGCTACCGGAAGGGTTCGAACTACCAACCTTTCGGTAAGCAGCCGAGCACTTAATCATTGTGCCACCAGGGCTCCTTACTTGATATATATAGCCCTAACAGAATGAAGTGAAATATCAACAGTCTGATATGGTGAAAACAAAATGTGTTAAAGACTCAGATATGTGAGTTTGAATCCGGGCTTCTTGCTGTGTGAACTTTGCAAGTTCCTTCAATCTTCACTTTGTTTCTACATTTGTAAACTGAGGACAATTATACTTTCTTCGTAAAGCTATTGTGAGGCAAGCAGGAAGATAAGGAAACCTCTTTGTGCCTAGCAGATAATAAATGATACTCTTTAATACAACTTTAATTAATAATCTATTAATTAAATGACACATATTCGCTCCATTTCTTTCTGGCTAAGTAAATTGTAATGAAGCAAAGAGAAATCGAATTTTAAAATTGTTTCTATATTACTTATGTGGGGGGTGGGGAGACAAATACTCCCATTTCATGGTTGTTGTCAGCTGCCATGGAGGACTCTTGTGATCCGTAAGGTTTTCATTGGCTGACTTTTTGGATCGCCAGGCCTTTCTAGTCCGTCTTAGTCTGGAAGCTCCGCTGATGCCTGTTCGGCATCATAGCAACACTCAAGCCTCCTTTGACAGACAGGTGATGGCTGTGCATCAGATACATTGGCCAGGAGTGGAACCTGGGTCTCCAGCATGGAAGGTGAGAATTCTACCATTAAACCACCATTGTCCTCTTCTTTCCTGGTAGGAAGAACCAATCAAGAACAACAGAGAAGGGAGTTTGGGTCAGGCCACTTGGTAAAAGGTAGAAGTTTTAATCTCTTTACATGTCCTTTCCGTTTTAACATATAGAAGTAGAAGTAAGAAAAAAGTTATACTGTTAGCTTTATTTCAAAATTAATCCCAGAAGCTCAGAAATAACTTACCTGGAATCAAAGATGATCTGACACCCACTTGCAGCATTATCCATTGTGAAGCCAATTAAAACTGGAAATTTTTGGCATCACACCCAAACTTTCTGAGCAGATCGCTAGGAGTGGGGCCCAACAATCTAATTTTTTTTAGCAAGGTCAATGGATGGATATGAATCCTCCTAAATTTGAGACACTTTTAACTAAGAGATCTTGCAGCAACTTTACAAATATTTTCTACTTGAAGAAAACCACCTTTGATTTCTTAGAGACTTCTTAGAATTCTTCTGCATGGATGACAACTATCTTTACCTCAGCATGTTTGTGCAGTTCAGTCCTCAAATTTAAGTTTATCAAGTTGCATCCACAGGCTTTCCAAAACATTTGATGTTTTAGGGGCAGTAGGTTTCAGTGGGGGATTGAAAGTGGCAGGGAGGGAACTGAGTGTTGTTTTTGAAACAGTGGGAGGTAGGATTGGCCTTGGGCCACTTGATGAAATCTCGCCTAGTGATTCTGAGAACACTGCACTGACTCAGTCCTGGCCTAGTCCTCCCTTCCTGTAACAGTAAATCAGATTTGGGTTCTTAGCAAGTTTTCTCAATAGGTGTAATTATATACATTGATAGAGAAATAACTACCTTAAAAAAAAAAAAAAAAAAAAAAAAAACACATTGCTGTGAAGGGAATTCCGACTCATAGCCACCCCCCTACTGAACTCAGCCTGCTGCCATTGAGTCAATTCTGACTCATAGCAACCCTACAAGACAGAGTAGAACTGCCCCATAGGGTTTCCAAGGAGCCCCTGGTGGATTTGAACTAGCCGACCTTTGGGTTAATAGCCGTAGCTCTTAACCACTACACCACCAGGGTTTCCATAATGACCCTAGTGTGCTCCAAATATCTCTCTGACATGTCCTGTTATTGTACGTCCTATTGGAAATGATGTTACCACTATGGGGCACAGGGCAACCAAGGTGGGTCCAAGAAACAGTTAATGGGCAAGGCCAAGAGGTACATAGACTGAGGTAGAATGTATTGTACTGTAGAGAGGAAGCTGAACAAAGGAGAAGTAGGGTATGGGATCAGTGAAAAAAATATATGGATCAGACACTCAGAAAACTAAAGGGAAATAAGAAAATAATGTAGAATGTGTTTAAAAAGCAAACCGGACCCATTGCTGCGGAGTCAATTCTGACTCATAGCAACACCGTAGGGTTTCCAATTCTGTAAATCTTTACGAAGCAGACTGCCACATCTTTCTCCCTTGGAGCTGCTGGTGGTTTCGAACCTCCAACCTTTTGGTTAGCAGTCGATCACTTGTTTAATCAGCTTCAATTTTATGACCTGGGTTAAGATCAATTCAATTAAATTGATCAAAGGAAGATATTGAACATCTCCTACATAGAGTTCGCACCTGAAAAATCTCCTACTTTTCTCTTAAGACTCCTCCCTAATTGTTTCTAACCAGGGTAGTCTCTTTGCTCTCCACACCTGCCCACACAGCGATGATCATGTCCTTCCTCCTGCCATCACTGTGTTTTGTAATTTCCTCTAGTGTAGCATCTGCTAGATTATTCTGTAATTATTTCTTTACATGTATGCATTATGCCCTAGAAAATTGTAACTTTTTGAGGACAGATGCTATGTCTCCTTATTTTTATACCCTAGCACTTACCTCAGGGTCTAGCACATGGTAGGGAATCAATGCATATTTGTTTATTTGGCAGTGGATTTAGGGTAGGAGAAATTGTAAGGGTCACAGAGATGAGTAAGTTTTCACTTTCTTTCAGGAGGACCATTTTAGTAAAAAGGCAAGCATACAAATTACTATGTTGTAAGGTAGAATAAGGTTAGAGTCATCAGAGATTTCATCTAATTAAGGGGATTTTCAAAGGCTTCACAGAAAAGATGGTGCTCAAGATAGGACTTAAGGAATTAATAGGTTTTCAACAAATGGAGTGTTTGGAGGAGAGTAGCTATTTTAGATAAATGAAACAGCATGAACAAAGGTATAGGCAAAGACTCGGAATATTGGGTGAATAAAGAGAAGACTATTCTGAATAGAGTGCATTGTAGGAATGGCAATTAGATTTTATCTCATATACTATATATGACAACTGGTAGAGGCTGCCTGTATTGAAAATAATTCCTGGGTCAAGTTTGAGTTCAGCATGCAAGGATATCATAATTAGTGAAAAAATTCCTGCTGTGGATGCAGGAGAATGGCATCTGTGAATTAAGGCCCTTAAAGTCCTACAGTTTCTATATAAATATGAGAAGAGTTACATTTTCCCCACCATTCATTCTGGCAGATACTGAGCATCAATTATATGCCACACTCTGAGCTAGATGCTGCACATACATATTTAGTAGCCAGGAAAGACAGTTAAGGCACTTAAAAAAATCATAGCCACATGAAGAATACAATCATTAACTAGATAATTTCACAAATAATCATGTAATTATAATTATTATAAGCATGAAGGTCAATTATAGGATGTTATGGGAGTACAAGGGGAGCTGACCTGACTTTGAGGGTCCAGAAGTCTTCCCTGGCCAAGTGACCTTTAAGCTGTGACCCCTGTCCCTAGTTGGGACATAGGAAAGCCAAAGCTCATTGACAGTTATCTGATGAATTAAGTTCTGAGGTTCCTACATCCTTGTGGCAAAAGTTTAGTCCAAGACTTGGCTTCTGACATTTCTCCTTATTAACCTAAGATTCTCACAATTCGTTAAACTATATTTGCTAAGCAGACACAAAGGGCGAGGAGTGCTTTCTCAATCTGTTGCTGTTGTTAGCTGTGGTCTTGTCAACCTGACTCATGGAGACCCTGCGTACAATGGAGCAAAATGCTTGCCTGTTCCTTCACCATTCCAGTGATTGGTTTTGGATTGGACCATTGTGATCCACAGAGTTTTTACTGGCTGATTTTTGGAAGTATATCAACATGGCTTTTTGCCTAGTTTGTCTTAGTCTGGAAGCTACGCTAAAACTTGTTCAGGATCATAACAACACTCAAGCCTCCAATGAGAGACAGGTAGTGACTGTGCATAAGATGCACTGTCTGGGAATTGAATCTGGGTCTCTGGCATGGAAGGTGAGAATTCTACCACTGAACCACCACTGCCCCCCTTTCCTAAATTAATAGTTCTCAGAGTGTGGGCATTAGACCAGCAGCATGAGCCACACCTGGAAAATTGCTAAAAATGCAAGTATTTGGGCTTCACCCCAGACCTATGAAGTCAGAAACTCTGAGTGTGAGACCAAGCAAGCTGTGGTTTAGCAAGCTCCTCAGGTGATTCTGATTCCTGCTATAGTTTCAGAACCACTGCCCTGCACTTGGAAACCCTGGTGGGTAGTGGTTAAGAGCTATGGCTGTTAACCGAAAGGTCAGCAGTTCGAATCCACCAGGTGCTCCTTGGAAACCCTACGGGGCAGTTCTATCCTGTCCTATAGGGTCACTATGTGTCAGAATCAGCTCAGTGGCAGTGGTTTTCTTTGCCCTGAACTTAGGACCCTTGGTGGTGCAGTGGTTAAAGCAATCAACTGCTAACTGAAAGGTCAGCAGTTCGAGACTACCAGTGGCTCTGTGGGAGAAAAATGTGGCAGTCTGCTTCTGTAGAGATTTACAGCCTTGGAAACCGATGAGGTTGCTATGAATCGAAGTGGACTGGACAGCAGTGGGTGAACCCAGAACTTAAATGCACAATTTGGAATAGGAGATTTCTGGTAAAGGGAAAAACTCCTATTAAAGAGTTCCTTTCCTGGTGGCAAAAATTAACTTAATGGTATTAACTATATTCTAGAAGGCAAAAAGTGTTCAAAGATATTCGAAGCACCTGGGTGGTGCAGTTAACTTTCTCGGCCAGCAGCCAAAAGAATGAGAGTTCCATTCCACCCAGAAGTGTCTCAGAAGAAAGGACTGGAAATCTACTTCTGAAAACCCTATGCAGTACATTCTACTCTGACACAGGTTAGACTGCCACGAGTCGACGCTGACTCCATGGCAACTGGTTTTATTCTAAGCAGCAACATAACAAATAATTATTTAAAAAGCTGGTGTTTGATGTTCCATTTATTTCTTGTAGGATTCTAAGAAATATTATTGATCTTTAGGAGGTATTGACTGAGCATAACTGCTATCTGTTTTTCACCCATCTGGAATCTATTTGTATATGCTCACTTTCATAAGATTCTCAAAGAGGATGAAGAACAAACACATTTTAAGAACCACGGTCACAATGGAATATGCAGAATTACCACAGTGCCCTGAACTAGGCCCCCAAAATGATTAATTCAAGAGGCAAACTAAGTCAAACATTATTACAAATAAATAGAGAAAACAATGAAAAATGCTAATGATATATATTTTACCTAAGCAATCTATCTTGCTTTAAACTCACAGCTGTCGAGTCAACTTCAACTCATAGTGACCCTATAGGATAGAGTAGAACTGCCCCATAGGATTTCCAAGGCTATAAATCTTTATGGAAGCATACACTTTCTCTCACAGAGTAGCTGGTAGGTTCAAAATGCCAACCTTTTTGGTTAGCAGCTGAGAGCTTTAACCACTGTGCCACCAGCGCTCCTCTCAAACTTGCTTCAGGAAGGTTACAAAAAAAAAAAAACACAGACATATTTCTGTTTTGTTAGACTATATACTACTTTGGTCCCATGGAAGGCACTGTTTATAAGTAGCTCACTCTGCTTTCCAGAAAAGCTGTGAGATTTTCAATTATTAAATATATTATGTTAATTTTACTGCTGGCTTATCAATGTCATCTAAACCCTGGAATCTCAGCATCACCTGGAAGCTTGTCAGAAAATGCAGAATCTCAGAACCCACTCCAGACCTACTGAATCAGCAGATAAATAAGATCTCTGGTGATCAGTATGCACATTAAAGTTTGAGAAGCATTGACCTAAGACACACTTGGCATCATCCAAGAGCAAAACATTGACTGGATATTTTTTCTGGTACAGCCATAAAAGTGGTGGAGTTCTGGTGTCAACCCATCAACTCAAGCCATTACTGCATGCTAATCTAAGAATGGTTAGTTACAAACACCAGACATTGAAGACATACTGAAGATCAACATAAAATGAGCAAGAGAAAAGATTTAGAAAACCCAATCCATATAAATAAATATGTTTGAAAATTGTTTATTGAAGAAGAGTAAGTGATGACCATTTGGTCCATAATGGTGTGATAGCTCTGGTCTTACAGGCTATCTTATAGAGCATTTCCCATTATAATCCATTAGAGCAAAAGTCTTAAATCCCTTTTGCTAAAAAGAAAATCCTTGGAGGAAGATCAAAGTAAATTATACCTGAAATCTGCACAATGAACTGAGAACAATACACCACTGAAAACCAAAGGATTATTACAGCCTATGAACAGCAAGGATGCCTACTGTACTAGAAAAAAAATCTTAATTTTTAAGGTTTATGACTATGCTAATTCCCCAAACAGATACTTGGGTGACATTTATGGTAACAGCAAAATTTTCTCTCTCTTTAAGCACTGGAATTTGCATTTTCTAATGTCACATACATGGTAAAACATTGTCATGGAGGGAGTAAGTAATTCGGGAGTAGATTTAACCTACAATAATATCAACACTTTCATTTCAAGCTCATTGATTTTTTTTTTTTTTTTTTACCTTAATGAGTTCTGGAATTAGTATAGTACAAAAAGCCCTGTATCAGTTGAAAATCTTCTCACAACTCAATTTAATTTAATTTGAAAATAACTGTTTTACCATCTCTCGAACTAAATTTAAGAAATCAAACAGAACATTAACATGTTAATTAATAAGAGGTTCAGTGGGAAGGTAGGAAATGATTAGTTGCATTACGATTCCTTCAGATTTTCTCTAGGAAACTTATTAAAGAGCTCTTCAGAAGTGCTTTTCGGAAAAGATGACAAACATATACCACATGTTCTTCAAAAATCTTTAGGTGCATGTAAGATCTGTGTCTGGCTTGTCCCCACAATATGGAGACCCAGAAGTGTGTTCAAAAAAGGAGACCCAACTCAGTCCCAAGTGGTACTTAATGAGTGACATTCAGCATGCTCCAGTCCAGGTATGTGCACTACTTTAGGAGAGAACAGGTCAAACTCAATGTGTTCAATGTCAGGGGAAGCCTTGGGTTAGCCAATGAAGAGATGTTCCATGTTATTCTTCTAGGAAACAGAGATGAAATGAGGAAGTCTCTGATTAACTTACATTTTATAGTTCTTCATATTTTGCAGAAAATTTTCACAATGTTAACTCATTTGATCTCAACCACTTTGTGAAGTAGGTCTACTACAGTCACCACCAGTTGTCGAGTCGATGCCAACTCACGGCACCCCATGTGTGTCAGAGTATAACTGGGCTTCAGAGGTTTTTCAATGGCTGATGTTTTGGAAGTAGATCACCAGACCTTTTTTCCAAGGCACTCTGAGTAGACTCAAACTTCTAACCTTTTGGTTAGCAATCGAGCGCATTAACTGTTTGTACTACCTAGGGACTCGTGAAGTAGGTAGGGTGGACATAATTCCAAGAGGAAGCAAAGTACAGTCAAAGTGGCCCAAACTCACTTTAGCTGTTTTGCATGTGTTCAGTAAGCTTCAGGTTCTGCTCTTTGTCTCACTAAAACACCTAAAAACAGTTTTTCAAACAGTATTTTGGGAGCATAAACAGATATGTATATATAAAGCCAAATAAAGTAAGATTTAAATATCAGGATAGGAAATTAAAAGAATCTCAGTTGTGGGGTTAGTATGCTACATACGAAGTCTTACGTTCTTGCTAGAGGAGTACCTTGTGATTGGATCTCACCTTTGTACCTGCCAGTAGAAAGAATAAAACAAATGGCATTTTAGCAGTGCTTCTCCAAGTGTCATCCCCAGCCACTAGTATCAGTATTACTTGAGAACTTATTAAAAATGCAAATTCTTAGGCCCGCCCCAGACCTGCTAAATCAGAAACTCTAGGATTGTGACCCACTTATCTCTAATTTAACAAGTCTTCCAGGTAAATCTGATACATGTCAAATTCGAGAACCATTGCATTATAGGATTGGTCATGAGATAAAAACAGTGGTTCAGTTGCTTATGAGGTTATCTTCATGAGCTAAGACCTTTTCTGTTTGTTCATTTTTGCATTTCTACCATGTGCAAAAGAATCAGGCATACCGCAGACACTCAATAAATATTTGTGGAATCAAAAAACTGTTCCTCAAAATATCTTCTGAAAGTTCTTGTAGGGAGAGTGCTGTTTAATACAGAAAAACAAATTCTTAATAATAAATAGAACAGCATGTTTCATAGGACCTTTATAATAACTATAAATGTATGCATGAGTACGTGAAAATAATTGCATAAATAGCTAGTTTCTGTGTAATCTAGAACAGCTGTTCTCAACTCGGTTTCTCAAAGCATCGGAATTACCTGGGGTAGCCCCAACAATTCTGCTATTTAGCTCACAGGTCTCAAGTGAGAATGGGGAATCGGAATTTTATAAAACTTCCCAAGTGACTCTTTTTATATGTATTTACACACACACACATATTTATAACTTTTTTCAATAATTATGTATTACTTTTGAACTTTGACATATCATTAAATATATGCACATATATTTTATTGCAAAACACTACTTTTTAAAAACAATTAAATGCAGAAATATATAAAAGTGAAATTCCCCCCACTCTGTCCTACATTCAGGAAGAACCACTGTTCAAAGTTTGGCAGCTTATTTCTGAACGTAAATTTGTGTCTATGTTAACACAAAACTATATATATATTTTTTTAAATCATATGATAATTCATATTCTTTCAACTTGCAGTTTTCAGTTGATATATCATGGGCATCCTTCTATGCCAGTACAGATAGGTATAGCTCATTCTTTTTAATGATTGAACATATCTTATTTAATAATTTATCTATCAGCATTCAGAAATACAAATAACACTGTAATAAACATCTTTGTGTGTGTGCGTGTTTTTTTTTTTTCAGGAGATTCATAGAAATGGAATTCTGATGTGTAATATAAAGATAAAATTAATTGAATTCCGTTTAAATATTTGTATGTGGGAACTAATTGGAGAGTAAATGACCTGAGACCAATAAAATTTGAGCGCTTGACCTTGGTGGGGAATGGTGGGGAAGGTAGGTCTCTGGAGGTCAACCATGATCTGATTTCTTCTCATCTCCCCCACATCCATGCTTTGGTCAGCTCTATCCCAGAATCTACCGTCATGACCTGATTTAACATCCAAACACTACCTTCCACGTAAGTGCATTGTTGTTGTTAAGTGCTGCCAAGTTAATTCTGACTCATAACAACCGCATGTGACAGAGTAGAGCAGCACCACAGGGATTTCCTAGGCTGCCGTCTTTTTTGTTTTGTTTTGTTTTAAAGTTTTTTATTTTTTATTTTACTGTACTTTAGATGAAGGTTTACAGAACAAACTAGCTTCTCATTAAACAGTACACATATTGTTTTATGACTTTGGTTAACAACCCCACGACACGTCAACACTCCCTTCTTGACCTTGGGTTCCCTTTTACCAGTTTTCCTGTCCTCTCCTGCCTTCTAGTCCTTGCCCCTGGGCTGATGTGCCCCTTTAGTCTTATTTTGTTTTATGGGCCTGTCTAATCTTTGCCTGACATGTGAACCTCGAGAGTGACTTCATTACTGAGCTAAAAGGATATCCGGGGGCCATATTCTTGGTGATTCTCCAATCTCTGTCAGGCCAGTAAGTCTGGTCTCTATTTTTGTGTTAGAGTTTTCTACAGTTTTCTCCAGCTCTGTCTGGGACCCTCTTTCGTGATCCCTGTCAGAGCAGTCAGTGGTGGTAGCTGGGCACCATCTAGCTGTACTGGACTCAGTCTGGTGGAGGCTGTGGTAGATGTGGTCCATTAGTCCTTTGGACAAATCTTTCCCTTGCGTCTTTAGTTTTCTTCATTCTCCCTTGCTCCTGAAGGGGCGAGACCAGTGGAGTATCTTAGATGGCCAGTCACAGTCTTTTAAGACCCCAGACACTACTCATCAAAGTAGGATGTAGAACATTTTCCTTATAAACTATGTTATGCCAGTTGACCTAGATGTTCCCCGAGACCATGGTCCCCACAGCCCTCTGCCCAGCAATTTGGTCCCTCAGGGAATTTGGATGTGTCTATGGAGCTTCCATGACGTTGCCTTGTACAAGTTGTGCTGGCTTCCCCAGTATTGTGTACTGTCTGTCTTACTCTTCATCAAAGTTACCACGTATCTATTGTCTTATTTAGTGATTTTCCATCCCCACCCCTCCCTTCCCTCGCAACCATAAAAGATTGTTTCTTTTTATGTGTAAACCTTTTCATGAGTTTTTACAGTAATGGTCTCATATAATATTTGTCCTTTTGTGTTGACTTATTTCATTCAGCATAATGCCCTCCAGATTCATCTATGTTATGAGATGCTTTACAGATTCATCATTGTTTTTTATCGTTGTGTAATACTCCATTGTGTGTAGGGACCATAGTTTATCCATTCATCTGTTGATGGGCGTCTAGCTTGTTTCCATCTTTTTGGTATTCTAAACAATGCTGCAGTGAACATGGTTGTACATATGTCTGTTCATGTGACGACTCTTACTTCTCTAGGATATATTCCTTGGAGTAGGATTACTGGATCGAATGGTATGTCTACTTCTAGCTTTCTAAGGAAGTTCCATATCATTTTCCAAAATGGTTGTATCATTTTCCATTCCCACCAGAAGTGCATAAGAGTTCCGATCTCCTTGAAGCCTCTCCAACATTTGTTATTTTCTGTTGTTTTTGATTCATGCCAGTAATGCCAGGGTGAGATGGTAGCTCATTGTGCTTTTTATTTGCATTTATCTAACAACTAGTGATAATGAGCATTTCCTCATGTGTCTGTTAGCCACTTTTATGTCTTCTTTGGTGAAGTGTCTGTTCATTTCCTTTGCCCATTTTTAAATTGGATTATTTGTCTTTTTGTTGTAGAAGTGTTGGATTTTCCTATAGATTTTAGAGATTAGATCTTTGTCTGATTTGTAATAGCCAAAAACTGTTTCCCAGTCGGTAGCATCTCTTTTTACTCTTTTGGTGAAGACTTTTGATGAGCATAAGTGTTTAATTTTTAGAAGATCCCAGTTATCTAGTTTATCTTCTGGAGTTTGTATGTTTGTATGTTATGGTTTGTATCCTGTTAATGCTGTGTATTAGGGCCTCTAGCATTGATCCTATCTTTTCTTCTATGAACTTTATAGTTTTTGGCTTTATATTTAGGTCTTTGATCCATTTTGAATTAGTTTTTGTATATGGCGTGAGGTATGGATACTGTTTCATGTTTTTGCAGATGGACATCCAGTTTTGCCAACACTATTTGTTAAAAAGACTGTCTTTTCCCCATTTGATGGACTTTGGGCCCTTGTCGAAGATCAGGTGACCATAGGTGGATGGATTTACATCTGTGTTCTCAATTCTGTTCTGTTGGTCAATGTATCTTTCACTGTACCAGTACCAGGCTGTTTTGACTACCGTAGCTGTATAGTAGGTTCTGAGGTCAAGTAGTTTGAGTCCTCCTATTTTAATCTGTTTCTTCAATAGTGCTTTACTTATTCGGGGCCTGCTCCTTTCCATATAAAGTTAATGATTAGTTTTTCCATCTCTTTAAAGAATGTTGCTGGTATTTGGATCAGAATCGCATTGTATTTGTAAATTTCTTTGGGTAGAATTGTCATTCTCACAATGTTGAGTCTGCCTATCCATGAGCATGGTATGTTTTCCCATTTATGTAGATCTCTTTGGGTTTCTTGCAGTAGGGTTTTGTAGTTTTCTTTGTACAGCACTTTTACATCGCTAGTTAGATTTGTTCCTAAATATTTTATTTTTTTAGGGGCTATTATAAATGGTATTGTTCTCCTGATTTCCTTTTCATCATTCTCTTTATTGGTGTATAGGAATCCAACTGATTTTTGTATGTTTATCTTGTATCCTGCTACTCTGCTGAATCTTTCTATTAGTTTCTGTAGTCTTCTTGTGGAGTCTTTTGGGTTTTCTATGTATAGTATCATAACATCTGCCAATAGGGAGAGTTTTACTTCTTCCTTACCAATTTGGATGCCCTTTATTTCTTTTTCTTGCCTTATTGCTCCAGCTAAGACTTCCAGCACAATGTTAAATAGGAGTGGTGTTAAAGGCATTCTTGTCTTGTTCCTGTTCTCAAGGGGAATGTTTTCAGCCTCTCTCCATTAAGAATGATGTTGGCTGTTGGTTCTGCATCGATACCCTTTACTAGGTTGAGAAATTTCCCTTCTATACCTATTTTATTGAGAGTTTTTATCAGGAATGGGTGTTGGACTTTGTCAAATGCCTTTTCTGCATCAATTGAGATGCCCCTGTGATTCCTTTCTTTCCTTTTATTTATGTGGTTTATTAAATTGATTGATTTTCTAACGTTGAACCACCCTGGCATACCTGGTACGAATCCTACTGGGTCACGGTGTATTATTTTTTTTGATATTATGCTGAGTTCTGTTGGCTAGAATTTTTTTTCTTTATTGTTGTACTTTGAGTGAAAGTTTACAATTCAAGTTAGTCTCTCGTACAAAAATGTATACAGACATTGTTATGTGACCCTAATTCCTCTCCCTATACTGTGACAACACACTCCTCCTTTCCACTCCTGATTTCCCGTATCCATTCAACCAGCTTGTAACGTACTCTACCTTCTCATCTTACCTCCAGACAGAAGCTGCCCATTTAGTCTCATGTCTCTACTTGAGCTAAGAAGCACATTCTTCACGAATATCATTTCATGTCCCATGGTCCGGTCCAATCCCTGTCTGAAGAGTTGGCCTCGGAAATTGTTTTAGTTCTGGACTGACAGAGAATCCAGGGGCCATTCTCTCTGGGGTTCCTCCAATCTCAGTCAGACCATTAAGTATGGTCTTCTTACTAGAATTTGAGTTCTGCATCCCACCCATCCTCTGCTCTAGCAGTGACTTTCTGTTGTGTTCTCTGTCTGGGCAGTCATTGGTGGTAGCCGGGCACTATCTAGTTCTTCTGGTCTCAGGCTGATGAAGTCTCTGGTTTATGTGGCCCTTACTGTCTCTTGGGCTAATACTTCTCTTGTGTCTTTGGTGTCCTTCATTCTCCTTTACCCCAGGTGGTTGGGACCAATTGATGCATCTTAGATAGCTGCTTGCTACCTTTTAAATCCCAGATACCATTCACCAAAGTAGGATGCAGAACATTTTCTTAGTAAATTTTGTTATGCCAATTGACCTAGATGTCCCCTGAAAGCATAGTCCCCAGATCCCCGCCCCTGCTACTCTGTCCCTCCAAGTGTTTGGTTGTATTCAGGAAACTTCTTAGCTTTGGTTTAGTCCTGTTGTGCTGACTTCCCCTGTAGTGTGTGCTGTCCTTCCCTTCACCTAAGATAATTCTTGTCTACTGTCTAGTTAGTGAATAAAATTCACCCTCCCTCTCC
>NW_004443947.1:16438945-16441001 GCF_000243295.1 Trichechus manatus latirostris | reverse complement strand
GTTAGTCTCATTTGGTTTTACGGGGCTGTCCACTCCCAGGCTGAACAGTGAACCTCGGAGGTAACTTCACCACTGAGCTAAAAGGGTGTCTGGAGGCCATACTCTCAAGTCTCTGTGGATTCTTGCAGCCTGTTAAAATTGTCATTTTACTCTTCTCTAATCTTTTTAAGTTCCTCTACTATGCGTTCTATGTTTTGTCTAATTTCCTTCCTGATGTCTTGAAGAGTTCCGTATATTAATCTTTTGTATTCTGCCTGTGGTAATTTCAAGAAAATTTTCTTCCTCTGGAAAATTTCTAGATTTTTTATTTTGGGAGCTTGCTAAAGCCATCATGGTCTGCCTGTCTATGCGATTTGATATTGACTGCTGTCCCCGAGCCATTAATAAGTTATTATATTTATTTATTTAATGTTTGCTTACTTTATCCTAGCTTCTTGTTTTGTTTTGTTTTGATATGCCCAAATAGGCTGCTTGTGTGTGCTAGCCTGATCACCGGTGCCCCTGAAGCTCCAACGTCCTGCCACCAAGTGGCCAGAATTGCCACTAAGTATTTGAGCCGAGGAGTCCACCCACTCCTCCTTTATGGATTCAGCTCAGGTGTCCAGGTAGTCAGTCACCAAGTGTGTGGTGCAGGCTCTCATCAGAGTCTCATACTGGCATGGGTGATTGGTGTAGGCACAGGCATCCAGCTGCAGCAGAGGGACATGTGCTAAGCAAGGCAAGGGGCTGACAGCTTCCCCCAAGTGTCCAGGAGGAAAGCGTGTCCCTGTTCTCTAGAGCACATAGGTGGGTGGGTTTTGCAGCTGGACAATAAGCACCCAGTGCTGTTGGCTGTAAGGACTGTGGGGCACCTCTTATTCTTGAGCCCGTATTGTAGGTGGCTAGGTGGCGTGGGTGGAGCCACCATTCCTAAGGCCCCTGGTGTGGGTGGGTGAAGACCCTACTTAATGGGCAGTGTCAAATGTCACGAACCTGCCACTTCACAGCTGAAACAGTTGAAGTTAAAATTCAGTTATATACCCTGTTATACTGCAGTAATGAGGGCCTATGCCTTTGAAATGGTTCCACACAAGTCTATGCAGGGGGAAAGGCACTCAAAGTCTGTGGAACCCTTATGCTTGTGCCTAGGTAAAGGAGCTGTGCCTACCCTGAGTTCCTGCCTTAGGGGACTCAGCAGATTATTTTTTCCCCTTGTTTGTTAATTTGTTCCCTCTCTAAGGCTGGGAGAATGGTTAGGGCATGTGACAGGTCCTACTTCCGGCCTAGGTAACTGGACAAATGCTGAAGCTAGTCCCGGACCCAGTTCAAAGCAAGGAGCAGGGAGGTAAATGGGAGAGAGGTTTTTCTCTATGGGAGGTGTTTTTGTTCTGGGCAGCAGGCCGGACGCAAATACTTATCTTTCACTAATTGATGGATGCTTCTCATTGGTTCTGGATGGCCGAGTAGACTCTGCTGCTGAGTCTCCCTGGTGTGGAAAACTCCTCCCAAGCACTGCTGCTTGCCTTCCTCACTGCTCACCCCCGAGCTGATCTGGCCTGAAGGGCTCTGGCTCCTGCCAGGTCATGTCTGGCAACTCCTCATTGCTTCCAAACAGTCTCTCCATCCCCCTGCCATTCAGTCTGATTCTTCAATTTTGCCTTTGATGTTCAGGGCTCCTAGATTGTCATATATACTCGATTCACTTGGTTTTTCAGGTCTTTGTTGTAAGACGGATTACCGGAAGCATCTGACTACTCTGCCATCTTGGCCCCGCCTTCCCCATTGTTGGCTAGAATCTTGTTGAGAATGTTTACATCTGTATTCATAAGAGGTATCGGTCTGTAATTGTTTTTTTCTGTGGTGTCTTTGCCTGGTTTTGGTATCAGGGTTATGCTGGCTTTATAGAATGAATTCGGAAGCATCCCTTCCTTTTATGTTCTGAAATAGTTTGAGTAGTACTGGTGTAAGCTCTTCTCTGAATGTTGGGTAGAATTCTCCAGTGAAGCCATCTGGGCTAGGGTTTTTTTTTTTTTTTTCTTTTTTTTTGGGAGTATTTTTATTAGCTTTTCAATCTCTT
>NW_004443947.1:16404652-16438208 GCF_000243295.1 Trichechus manatus latirostris | reverse complement strand
CTATATATGTCTATGAGGTCAAGTTAGCTCTCCTGTATCTTTGCTGAGTTTCTTCCTAGATGTTCTGTCCATTACCAAAAGTGGTGTGTTGAAGTCTCCTACTATTATTGTGGAACTGTCAATTTCTCTTTTCAGTGCTGTTAAAGTTTGTTTTATGTATTTTGGAGCCCTGTCATTGGGTATATAGATATTTATTGTGGTTATGTCTTCATGATGGATCATGCTTTTAATCATTATATAGTGCCCTTCTTTGTCTTTAAAACCCTGGTGGTGTAGTGGTTAAGTGCCAAAAGGTTGGCAGTTCGAATCCACCAGGTGGTCCTTGGAAACTCTATGGGGCAGTTCTACTCCATCCTATAGGGTTGATATGAGTCAGAATCAATTTGATGGCAGTATATATGAATTTTTTTTTCTTTGTCTTTTATGGTGGATTTTGTTTTAAAGTCTATTTGTCTGAGATTAGTACTGCCACTCCTGCTCTTTTTTGGTAGCTGTTTGCTTGATATATTTTCTTCCATCCTTTGATTTTTAATAAATTTATGTCTTTTTTTCTAAGGTGTGTCTCTTGTAGACAGCATATGGATGGATCCTGTTTTTCTATCCATTCTGTCACTCTCTGTCTCTTTATGGGTGCATTTAGGCCATTTACATTCAGTGTAATTATTGATAGGTGTGAGTTTATTGCTGTCATTTTGTCGTGCTTTTTTTTTTTTTGTGGTATTAATGTTTTCTTTGTTTTTCTCACTCTCCTGAACTGAATTCCTCTTGTTTGTGGGTATTTTTTTCATTTATTTTGTTTTTACTGAGACTTTGTTGTTCTTCTTTATTTTGATGAGTAGGTTTTTTAACTTTCTTTGTGGTTACCTTGAAATTTACCCTTTGAACCAGTCTATTATTACTTGGTATTGCCTTGCCTTCCTCTTCATTAGAAAGTTCTATACTGACACTGTTTAGTCCTTCTTTTATTGTTCTTATGTTGTTGCCATTTACAGATTAACCTCTCTGGTTCCATGTTGTAATTCTTTTGGTTTTGGATTGTCCTTGAGAGTTCATTTCCTAGGTTGTATCTGGCTGGTACGATCTTGCATCCTAGATTCAGGCTGTAGTCTGATGTTGTTTGTTCTCAGACCAAAGGACTCCATTCAATAATTCTTATAAGTTTGGTTTGGTTTTTACATATTCCCTTAATTTCTGTTTATCAAGAAATATCCTAATTTCACCATCATTTTTGAATGAGAGTTTTGCAGGATATATTATTCTTGGTTGGCAATTTTTTTCATTCAAGGTCTTACATGTGTCATCCCATTGCCTTCTCCCCTGGATGGTTTCTGCCAAATAATGAGAGCTTAGTCTTATTGTGTCTCCTCTGTATGTGACTTTTTGCTTTTCTCGAGCTGTTCTGAGGATTTTTTCTTTCTCTTTGGTTTTAGCAAGTGTGATTAGATATGCCTTGGTGATTTTCTCTTGGGGTCTGTCGTGTATAGGGTTTGTTGAGCTTCTTGGATGGTCAGCTTTTCATCTTTCATGATATTAGGGAAGTTTTCTGTCAGCAATTCTTCAGTGATCCTATCTGTGTTTTCCATTTTCTCCCCTTGTTCTAAAACTCTCATCACTCAAAAATTTTTGCTTTTCATTATATCCAACATTACTCTCAAGGTTTCTTCATTTTTCTTTCTTTTTTCTAATTTTTACTCAAAGTTTTATCCAAGTGTTTGTCCTCAGTTTTGCTGATCTTGTCTTCCATTGTCTCAAACCTGCTCCTCAGCCCTTCTATGATACTGTCCATTTCTGAAATCTTGTTGTTTATCTTTTGGATTTCTAATTGTTGTTTTTGTCTGAGTTCTAGTTGTGAATTTATTATGGCATTTTGTTCCTGTATTATTTTCCTGAATTCTTCCATTATTTGTATTTTCCATCATTTTGTCTGCCTTTTCCATGAGTTTGTCTATTTTTTCCTCACTTTTGTCTGCTTTTGGCTTAAACTCTTGGATAGCTCTGAATATTAGAGATTTGAATTCCCTATCAGGTAGTTCTAGTGCCTTTCCTTCTACTGGAAATTCATCTGGTGTTTTATTTTGGATGCCTACTGGAACCATCCTGTCCTTTTTTTATATGTTTTGATATTGTCTGCTGTCTTTGGGATATTCAGTAGTTATTTTGTTTTTTTATTGATTGTAGATTTGTTTGTTTCACCCTGCTTTCTTGTTTTATTTAGTTATGTCTGAGCAGGCATGCTGTGCATTCTTTGTTGTTTGCTTGTCTGTGGACATGATACTTTTCACATCCTTGTCTGTTAGGCAGGTCTGGTCACTCAGCTATGGTGCAGCAGGGCCAGTCCAGAGGAAGGCAAGGGGCTGGGATGGATTGTTTTTGGCACGTACTTGGCCCAACAGGGTGGGACAGGAGTCAGTACAGGGCAGGTTCTGTTAGGCTGTGTCTGTATGGCTCAGGGGTGTGATGTTCAGCTCATGGTGCAGGTAGGCAGGAAGGAGGGAGGAGATTGTGATGTGTGGAGCTAAGATGTGTATGGGAAAGAAGATAGAGAGGAGAGAGTAACAGGATCCAAAACAAACAAATAAAACAATAAAGAGTGCTAAAGAAGCTTGCTATTGGAGTGGAGAAATGAGAAACAAATGGAGAATAACAAAAAGGGAAAGAACATAGAGAAATAAGAAAAGAAAGAAAGAAAAAATTTTAAAAAAGAAAAGCTCCCAGGGAGCCTACCAGCGCAGCTGCTCAGACCAGGGAAGTGGCTCCCTGGCCACATGGTACAGCCTGGCTAGAAGGGGCAGAGATGGCACATAGTTCCAGGTATTCAGGAGACAGGAAAAGAAGGTAAGTATAGAGAGAAGAGAAACTGGGAAATGAAGAGAAGCAAAAAGGGGTAAAAAAAAGAAATACCCTCAGGGATCCCACCAATATGCAGACCGGGGAAGTGGCTGCCAAGCCGCACAGTACAGCCTGGGTAGAAGGGGCTCCCAAGCCTCAAAAAGAAAAAGAAAACGAAAACAAACAAACCAAACAAAACTGAATGGAACAAAACAAAACAAATCAAAAACAAACAAACAAAAAAGTCCCTGGGGATCCCACCAGCATGGCGGTGCAGACTGGGGAAGCAGTTCCCTTGCTGAGAGGTGCTTCACAGCCTTTCAAGAACAATCAAAGATGGCACATGGAGCCAAGTGTCTGAGAAAAAGGAGTGGGGAGGTGAGTGGTAGGGAAGAAACCAAAAGAAGCGGAGAAAAGCAACACCAGCAACAAAGAAATGGCACTGAGAGAGCTAGCCAGTGTGAGCAGCGTGAATCCAAGTAGCACAGAGCTGGAGTCAGTGCCTCTCGGCCAACAGACTGCAGCCATCTGCAAGCGACAGGAGCTGAGAGGAGGGAAGAAGGGTAGGGGATAGGAACACGTTTATTGCTGGTTACCAGGTACTCTGTCTCCTGCTGGGAGCTCTATGAAGCTGCTTTCCTGTACTCCCTGTCTACCACTCTTCAATGTGGGCAGGGCAAATCCAAGTGGCAGGACAGAGCCTGCTCCTCTTGGCTGGCCAAGCAACCATAGCCAGCTAGGAAGTGGTGGAGCCCGAGCAGGCAGGAAAAGGATGGGGGGTGAGAAAATGTATATCACTGGTTAGCGGGTGCTGTGTCTTCTGCTGAGAACTCCGTGAAGCTGCTTTCCCATACTCCCTGTTCACTGATCTCCTACAGGAGTCCAAGATGGCGAATTCACACTGTGTTAGCTGATAGGGGACCTCTGCATGTATCTCTCCATTCTCTTTGTTCTCTGTCAGTTTCTTATTCCATTCGATGCTTGGCTGAGTTCTTTATCTCCTCATTTGATGCTTAGGGTTTCAGGATTGACGTTTATCTCTGTTTTACTTAGTTTTTCGGGTCTTTGCTGTGGAAGGACGGCTTGGTGCTTCTGTCTATGGTGCCATGTTGGCTTCTTCCTAGGCTGTAGTCTTTATGGAAGCAGATCACCAGGTCTTTCAAACCACTAGGTTAGTGCGAACTTTCTGTTAGCAGCCAAGAGCTTAACTGTGGCACCACCAGGGCTCCTTAAATTCATCACAATTATGTTGATTTTGAGGTCATTAAATTTTTACAGAATAAGTTTTAATATTATAAAGTCACAAGCTGACTCTTCCATTTTCTGTTTGTGTGTGACTAACACGACAAGACAGCCAAAACCACCAAAGAGAGAAAGGAGAGGAATCTGGCAGCCCTTGACAAACAAGAAACTAGATTACTTTGTTTAACTACTATCATGGATTGAATTATGTCCCCCCAAAAATGTGTGTATCAATTTGGCTGGGCCATGATCCCCAGTATTGTGTGATTTTCCTATATGTTGTAAATCCTGCCTGTATGATGTTAATGAGGGGGGATGGGTGGCAGTTGTGTTAGTGAGGCAGGACTCAATCTACAAGATTGTATTGTGTCTTGAGGCAATCTCTTTTGAGATGTAAAAGAGAGAAGTGAGCAGAGAGACAGGGGACCTCATACCACCAAGAAAGCAGTACCAGGAGCAGAGTGCATCCTTCGGACCTGGGGTCCCTGTGCAGAGAAGCTCCTAGTCTGGGGGAAGATTGATGAGAAGGCCCACAGAGAGAGAAAGCCTTCCCCTAGAGCTGATGCCCTGAATTTGGACTTTCAGCCTGCTTTACTGTGAGGAAATAATCTTCTCTTTGTTAAAGCCATCCACTTGTGGTATTTCTGTTATAGCAGCACTAGATGACTAAGACAACTACTAAATTATTAAAATATTTAAAATTATTAATATATCATCCAAATCTTTTTATGATTTGAAATTTTTGAATTTTTCTTACATCTCAATACTAACCCATACCTATTGCCGTCGATTTGATTCTAATTCACAGTGACCCTATACCAAAACCAAACCAAACCTGTTGCTGTCAAGTTGATTCCAACTCATAGCGACCCTATAAGATAGAGTAGAACTGCCCCATAAGGTTTCCAAGGAGTGCCTGGTGGGTTTGAACTGCCAGCCTCTTGGTTAGCAGCCATAGCTCTTAACCACTATACCACCAGGGTTTCCAGTGACCCTCTAGGACAGAGTACAACTGCCCCATAGGGTTTATAAGGCTGTAAATCTTTACAGAAGCAGATAGCCACATCCTTCTCCCAAGGAGTTGCTGGTGGGTTTGAACTGTCAACCTTTCATTTAGCAGCCCGGCACTTAACCACTGTACCACTAGGGCTCCTATTTCAATACTATCACATTATAAATCAGTTAAGCTAAGTTATAAGCACATTATGATTTAGTACGACATTTAATAAGTAAAGATCAGTTTTGTCTATTTTCACAATTTTGTGTCTCTTGAAGGATTTAAATTTACTGTAACATTTCACTATTTTAAAAAAGATAATATCTTTGCTTAGGGTAGTCTAGACAATCAATTTGAAATGATTAATTTTTAATGGGCTATTTTGGGTTATTCTTTTTAAAAATCAATAATTTATATGTTCCTTGATCTTCCTTTCATTTTCATCATGTTCTTAGTATCATTTTTTTTTAGTTTAGTAGGTTCTAGTATCAAGTAGTGAGACATGTACAGAGTTAAAGGGACTTGCAGAGTTTAATCATGAATATTTATGCATCACTATAGTGTTGGTATGAATTGTCAGAATCAACTCAATGACAATAGGTTTAGTTTTTTTAATCATAATTGTAGACAGGACTAATAAATACACATGGCTTTTCTCTAGGTTTTCAGATTGAGTTAGGCATAAGTATCTACAAGATAGAGATGTAGTAAATTGATTCCACCTGCCAATTTTATGCTACTATTATTTATGAAATTAAATAATCTTTAATTTTCAAACACATCTGGTGATTACTCTATGCCATGCTCTTTCAAGTACTTTGTAGATTTAATTAATGTCATCCTTGTAGCAATGCAATAAAATAGATGCTATTACTAACCTCCTTTTAATCATGAGAAAACAAAGAAACAGAGATGTTAAGCAATTTGCCAAGGGTCACACAGCTGGTAAGGAGCAGATGAATGATTAAAAGTCAGGCAGACGGGCTTTTGATTCCATTTCCTTGGCCACTCTCTTACTGCTCTGTGTATTTTTAAACATAATATCCCAGATGAACAATTTAATAATTTTTTTTTATATCTCAAAAACTTGGCTTAAGAGGACCTACTACTTGTGTAAGCATCAAATCTTGATATTATAAAAATTATGTAAAAAAAAAAATCTCAACAGACAGATTGCCTAAATGGTTAAAGGAACAGAAAATAGATTAGAAGGGAGAAATGTCAAAGAAATTGGGGTAATTGCAAAATTACCCCAATTAGCACTTAGGGCATAAGTGCTAATCTATGGGAAAAAAAAAAGCATAGCACAGAATAAATGAGACCAAATGAATGGCTTTATGACCCATAATCATAGCATAACTCTTATGTGAGAAAGGAAGAGTAATAACCATGAGTTAGTGATAATCAACAAAGTAAAAATAAAATCAAAGTTCCTTTTAGCTCCAAGTTTTATAAATGGTTTACATGTAGTAAACTAGATTAGCCCTTGATTTCAAAGCACTCTTTTCCCACATTTTTTGGGAAGCCATGAAATCAATTGCCAAAACGTAATGCAAAGTTAGTGTATACACAAAATAGTCCTTTCTGACGAATTTAATTTCTTGAGTTTATCTAAATAGGAAAGCCAGAGAGAGCTGGCTTCCTTGTCATTGTCTGCTGCCCATATATTTGAAAAGCTTTGCCCATTTTGCTAAGAAAGGCTCAGCAATCTCTAAAAGCATGCAGTCACTGAGTGCTCAGTGGAGAATGGTGTTAGAAGCATCATTGTATTAACTATATTTTGTTTAACAACCTGGGACTTAGATCAAGCTTGAAGTTTGCATAGTTTTGGTAGTGTTTATCAACACCTTCAAGTTTTAAAAGGAAATGTTTCCACACAGGTTGACAAGGTTTCCACTTATGAGCAGCTCAATAAGACAGGAGCCTCTTTAGTGTTTATCCAGTCCTACAATTTCAGTGTAAAACTTTCGCTTGCAATGAGTGATGGGACCAAGGCCAGGTTTCAAACCTGCTTTTCCCAGAAATTGTAATTGGCTAAAATGGAACAATTTGTTGGTATCTTATCTAGAGGGAAATGTCAGAAATTAGGCCAAGTGTAAAGCACAAGTAAACATGTGAGCAAGTAAAAGCCTACAGAAACCCTGCCTTCTGTGGCTTGTGTTAGTACCTCATAGACCCAGACCACTAAAAAGGAGAATATGGGCTTCACCATTTTACACTGATTCAAAATAATGAACACAGAGCAAGGAAAGATTTCAGATCTTAGAAAGTAAAATAATATCTTCTGTGTTTGGACAAGCAGCAGAAGTTGATGCAATAGACCATAATCTCCTCCTTGGGAAACATTCATTTGCCTTCCAAGGCATCCCACACTCCTACCTCACTGATATTTCCTTCTTCTCTTGTATTCATATAGGGTCACTATGAGTTGAAATCGACTCGACAGCAACGAGTTATTTTTTTTTTTTTTTTTAATTCTTTTGCATTGCTCACTCCTGTTCTCTCAACTTCTAAAGGTTGGAGTTCCCCAGCACTCAGTCCTCTGATCTTTTCCCTTTTAAATCTACCCGCGTTTCTTTCCTTACTTATAAATCAATCATAGTGATATTAAACGTGCTCTGATTTCTGCTTTTTGTTCCACCCTGGTTCCAGAAATGTATGAGAATGGTTATCACTTAATTAACTTGGTAAATATATCAGAAGGCATTAATCCTTTAGTAGTTAACATTTTGGAAAACTGAAGAAATAAACTTTCAGACAAGTATGCATTATTCAAATTATCATATGCTAGACTCTGTGCTAGGCACTCACCTAGGTTATTTTATTAAACATCGGTGAAGCTTTGTGAGATCGAGAATGTCATCCCTATTTCCCAGATGCCCAATTCCCCACGATCACATGCCCAGGCATAATAATGGCTGACACCTGAGTGCTTACTCTGAGCTCTCTGCTTTAGCTCACTAATTTACTCACCCCAATGATCTATAAGCTAGATAACATTATTATTCCCATTTTATAGGTGAGGAAATAGCCTTATAAAGTAACTTATCCAACATGGCAAAACTAATAGGTGGAAGATTTACAATTAATTTTTTAAGTCCAAGGTAGGTGCCTCTTTCCATGTCAGCACAGTGTTTTCTGGAAATGCAAAAAGAACAACATCTAAACAAGGCAATAAAAAGATCCAGGTGAGATACAAGTTAGCTAAGAGAACAGTAGGAACTGGGTAATAAAGGATCAACAACAGGGACTGGAAACTTGGCCAAGGAGATTAAAAAAAAAAAACAAAAACAGAAAATGTGAGGATGGACATTGTTTATTTACAATTTGATCTAAGACCAAATCTACTGGCATGTTCCACCACACGTTATCTAAGTCACAATACCACTAATAGTTACTGAAATTCTTTCATTACAGTGAAAACCATTTTCCTTTTTGATTTGCTAGTTTTTCCTCTTGGTAAATAAAAATTCATGTTTTTAGTAATAGCTGACGTGCCCTAAGGGTTCAACACTCTACTATGATCTTAAATGATATGCCAGAACCATGGTAGGTTGCAATTTACAAAACTACAAAAACCTATACTTTCTTACTATGACTTCCATGTATACACACACACACGCAGTCAAAATTAACAGAAAAAATAAGAGAATTAATAATTGCACAGAAAAGAAGTCTAGGGATAAGAAAAAACTTAAATGTTGGATCAGCAGTTAATTCAACAATATTGATTACTGAAAGGCCAAGAGACATAAACATAGTTAGGAATAGGCTTAATGGATATGATGAGCCAACAAATCAACTAGGTGGGAAGAGAAGTGCTCTTTGAGGGGGAGGACACAGATGGCAGTCAATGGTTATGAGTGGGCAAGTGGCTTTGGGGATGAGTCAGTTTGTTTAACAGAAAGGACGGATGGATATGAGCCCCTAATCCAAGGAGTCTGTTAGGGGACATGGGGCCCAAGAGATCATTCAAGCAGATCTTGTAGGGCAGAAAGAGTAGAGGACTGAGAAAAGATTCACCAATAACACTAATACTTGAGGAATGCATCAAAAAGAGATATAAGTTAAGTGTTAGAAAACAATTGGATGTATAAAACGTGAATCAGGAAAGAATGATGTCCTAAAAAGCAGAGATCAATGTTTCAAAAAGGAAGTGTTTAGCAATGTTAAACCAAGTCTGTAGAGTAAGAAGCTGTGAAATAAAAAAAATTAAAAAAAAATCACTGGATTTATCTATTAGAAGACCAGTGATGATCTTCTTAAGAAGCAATATATGATAGCATTCAAAAGCGGAGACTCTAGACCTAGATTTCCTTAATTAAAATCCAGTTGTTAACCGTGTGACCTAGAGAAAATTAATCTTTTTGCATCTTAATTTTTTTTATCTGTAAAATAGGAATAATGCTAGTACCTACTTTAAAAGATCATTGTGAAAATTAAATAGATTATAGTTTTCAAGCAATTAGAATATTGTTCTGGGACATAGTAAGTGCTGGTTAAGTGTTTGATAATGAATGAATATTTAGTATAGCATGATGGTAGCAGAAGTCAAATAGTTGTCCATTGAAACGTGAATGAGTGATAACGAATAAGAGAACAGGAGAGACGTGGGGCTTCAAGGAGTTTTCCAATGAAGGGAAGGAGAGAAAAGATAGTCTGAGGGGAGAGAGGCTTAAGAGAACTATGAGGGTTTTTTTTTTTTTTTTTTTTAAGCTGTTGTTGTTTATTAAGGATGACAAAGATTTGACCACAGTTTTAGTCTGAAAGTACAAATGGCACCTAAAAAAAGGAGGAGGTTAATCAATAAATTTGACTGCCAGAGCAGAGGGGGGCTTCCTGGGTCATCCAGTGGTGCAGTCGCACAGAGCCCCCCACTCAATAAGGCCCCACGCTCAGGGTTTAATGTGAACACTGTCATGAAATTCTTAACAAGATGCCTGGATTGCATGGAAGGTAAGTTGCATGTGGCAGAGTGGCCTCAGGTGAGTTTAGAGAGAAAGGAAGGCTGCAGAATACAAAGGGCTTTATATGTCTTTGTATTTTCATTGGTCTTTTTAAATATCCTTGGCACATGGATAAAGCTTGTCATCACATGCTGGCAAAACATTATAAATGGAAATGTTTTTATAGGTAAAATATAGGCTGATACAATGGATACATCAAACAACATTCATAAATCCTTTATCCAGAAGAATCGAGAAAATCTAAATGGACCTTAAATAAATCTCAAGTTTTCCACAGTTTGAATAGCAAAAATCAAAGTTGCTCAGCTTTATCTGGATTGGATCAGCAATTTGGATGAAATACTTTATATTAAACTTCTCCCACACCAGCCTATCTTCTCATGATGAAATGCGTCCTCAATTTGTTCTAAGTTACTGCGAAGGGCACTTTTCCAATACACAGAATGAATCTGGGAAATCAATCTCCGATGTATTTTGCCCTTGAGCTATCCATATATGTGTAGGTATTTATAAAAGAGAGAGCGGTTTAGAATTTTCTTCTATTTTTTATACCCACGGGGATACATATATTCTAATATTCTGGCAATGATGCATATTCTTAATAATTTTTTGAATAATTGCCTTCGAATTTGATGGTTTGAGAGTTTATATTTTCCAATGAAAATTTTCTTGAAACAAGGAAACAAGTTTGTATGCTTTACATACACATACATATATTTAAATATCTAGAGATATACATCCATAATGCAAATTCAAATCCAAAAGATATGCCACAGTAAGAGCTTATTTTGAGAATTAGAAGCTGTGATTATCAAATATAACAGACACAACTTTCAAAAGAAATAACCACTTGATCCTACAACTACATCTAAATGTCCAAATATGATAGGATTATTTTTAGGCTCTCAAAACATATTCTTTAAAAGAGGGGAAACACATTTCTATAATGATCTTAAATAAGCATATTTGTGGAACAATTGTTTTGTCTTCTCTGCACACTATTACCCCTAAGAGGGCCTGATTCTTCTATCTGCTAATAGCCCTTTTAGACGTACATTTTACCAAATAGCAGTACCTTCAAATGCTATCTTCAGAACTGTCAAAGAATGACAGTATTAAGTGGTTATGCACAAAGAATGATGGTGTTTGTTTCTTTTGTTTATAAAAATTATACTCCTTTTTAAAAAATTCTTAATAACTGAGCAGCTCACACATGGGACTCAGAGAAGTCAGACAATAAGGAGTTCTAATTTCAATTCTACCTCCTGTTGTAAAGATTGAATAAAATAATTGGGTTAAAACTCTTAGCACAATGACTGATACTAATGAAATCTCACCTTTTATCAGCCTACCCTGAACATGTGAGGATATGGGTTGTTTTCTCAGTCCACAGAACTATTCTAGAAGATCACTAAGAATCTAGACGATCACTAAGAATCTGGGGGTTTTTCTAATATAAGGTTGGCATTTGATGGTGAATCAGTCAGGATGATCTCAGTTATATTGGTAAGACAAACAGTTCTGAAATCTCAGTGATTTATCTGTGGTTGTTAGTTGCTGTTAAGTTGGCGCCAACTCATGGCGATTTTATGTATACCAGAACGCAACATTGACAGGGCCTGTACTATCTTCCTGATTGTTGGTATGTTTGAGTTCATTGTTGGAGCTATTGTGTCAATTCATCTCACTGAAGGTTTATTTTGTTTTCTTTGACCCTCTGTTTTACCAAACATTTCTAGCAATGTGTCTTTCCTGGTGATGTCCAAAGTAAGTGAGTTGAAGTCTTGCCATCCTCGCTTCTAAGAAACATTCTGATTGCATTTCTTCTAAGACTGATGTGTTTGTTCATTTGGCAGTCCATGGTATATTAAATAATCTTCGCCAATACCACAGTTATTTCTTTCTCATTTCCAGTGAGGGTCAGCAAGGGACTCCACTAACCATAGTTATCCAGGGATCTAGGCTGACGGTCACTCAGCTTCCGCAATTGTTTAAAAGCTTCCACAATTTTCTTGGAAGGGGAAAGGAAATATGGTGAATCAGTCTTAAAGCTTAATGGGAACATGGTGATTAGATCCTAAAGCTTTTAGCCAAAAATTCACGTGTCATTGCCAAAGCAAGTCACAGCCTAGTCACCTACCTTCAAAGAGGGTGAGGAGTGTAAGTCTACCATATACTCCAATGACAACCACAGTCCTCTCTTACATTCACTTTATGACAAATATTATGTAAATAATGGCTTTTCCTATTAGGTATTGTGAACAAATACATCCCTATTAAGTAAGAATGTCTTCATATTCAGGGAAAATGTTTGCTAAATATTTCCATAAGAATCAAAAGCTTCCTCACAAATAAATATGGCTAAATTTCATATTTTTAATTCCAAAATAATCATAAAGAAACTGTGGATAAGTACTCAGTTCCTTTCTTCCATATGCCACAAATTCAAGAAACAGGAAAGACGATGCCACGGCACATCAATTTGATAATAAGGCTTGGAGAAATGTGATTTTCAAAGCTTGAACCCATCAAACTGATTCCAGTGTTTGCCAGCTCCAGTCTCACATATAATTTTTCAGCCAGGACAGGATGACAAAAAAACAGCAGAAATGTGTCTGAGGTGTTAATATGGAATGCAGGTTCAGACTGCAGATGGGTTTTGTTTTGGAAGAAATGAGAGTGCCACACACAGAAAAGACACTTAAGACATTACCTGAAGCTAAACACACACTACTTTTCCAAGGTGTCTCATCATTAACCTTGGAAAGCTGATATGCCCAGGGACAGAAGACCAGAAAACAACAAGATGACAGGCTATAGAAATGGCAAATAACATGAGTGTGTGGTGTTTGTATGTGTGTATGTTCCTGTGTGTGTGAGAGAGAGAAATCGAAAAAAGTGGCAGAGAATGGGACAGATTGCAATGGAGTTGAGTGGTAACTTTGAAATTTCTGTATTATAAGGAGGTCTTGGAGTATTATATCTGATTTGAATGAGTAGGGACATGAAGCTGCATTTTCACATCACTTTATAATACTATTGATAAAACATCAATTAACTCAATCAAAGAGTGGGGATAAATGGAGATCATGAGGGAGAAGGGGCTATTATAGCCACCTACCTATTCACCTCTAGACACAAATATTAATAAGGATCTATATTTTCTATTTTTAGAACCTTCCCCTTCTCTTCTCCAAATAATAAGGTAGATATCTCTCCCAGTTTTGTTCTAAAACTGTAAACTTCTGGGCTTTTATATTAGAAGATTATTTCTGAGTTATTTACAGGTGTTCATGACATTCTCTTAGAGTAGCTGAGTGATATCGTTTTGGCTGAGAAGAAGTTGTAGCTTGTTTGTTCCCACATAGGATATCGCTGGCAGGTCAGCAAAATCAAATGCCATTACAATCTGACTGCGCTGTCCTGCTGTATATCACATCGACAATTTGTATATAACAAAAACAGATTTCCTAGCCCTGGCTGATAGCCCATTTACTCCAAGTAATAGTTGATAAAATACAATTGCAAGACAGCAAGAGAATTTGGACAGTGCCTTGGAGTTTGCTAAAATGGATTTGGCCTGTGACTCTGCTCCTGGTAGCCAGCTGTCTTTTCACTACCACATTTCTTCTTCCGTGAATGTTATTTATAGCTTTAAAATGTTTTCAAGGATAAAGTGATAGCACACACAAGGCATTTTCTGTGAGACACAGATGATGGCAGCACTCAGAGAAATAACTGTTGTAGTAAGATAATCACTTTTTCATCCTTCAAGAAAGCCCATTGTGAAGGCGCGAGCTGCCACTTCTTACCGGGTATTACACATTGCTGACAATGCCTTTTCCTGCTGTTCTTTTAAAGAGGACCTCAAATTAAACCTATTACACCTTAGATCCCAATTAGAAGGAAATCCATAACCTTTCCGAAATATGTCTAAGCACTCGTGTAAAGACCCACTCCATTCAATATTCCTACTAACCGGTTTAGGGTCTTGACATTGCCTAGTAAGAAGATTATACAAATGCCTGAAGGACAATTCTGGATATAAAACCAAATGCCCCATGTGCATTACAATTGCCAAAAAAAGAGAAAAAAATCCCTTTAATCTTTTTATTAATTGTATAATTAATGCATTCTGTGTACTGATAAGAATAATGCCATGTAATTAATTTTTAAGAATTAAAAACTTGCCTTTATCCAGCCTCATGGTCTACTTTCATGTTTATAGCTGTGAATATAAATCCTCTTATCTAATTATAACATGACTGGTTTCATTGTTGAAACAAAACGGTTCTTTGTCATTTTTTATTTGATTATGTAATATTTATTTTATTATATTAATTATAATCTTGCCAGAAAAAAAAAAAAAAAAAGACTGAAGGACTTAAAATTTTAAGTCTTCCAAAGCTTATCAGAAAAGTACCATGCTGCTTTGGATAAGGTATGATATTCCATTTGCTTTCTGTGTCTGTTTTTGTCTTCCATGATCACCCATTCTGTTTACCAAAAGGTTCAATTAGCATTTGAATAGTGAGCCCAGAGCAGACAGGTTGAGAATTCTTATAGAACTAATTTGGCAGTCCTTCTCCTTTCCCCCTTCTCCCTTCATGGCCTTTTCTTTGCCTCTAATCAAGCTGCAGTTATTAAAGCTAGAATAAAAGAACTGATTTTCCATTACATTGATGCATACTGAACAGAGCCTTGATTTGCTTTTTCTTTCAGCAATGCTAATTGGACTCAAAGGAAATATTTAGTTTATAATAGCAAATGAAGAATTCATTTAATTTTAGAGAAGGGGAAATTCAGTAATAGAAATAGCCTGTCCAACTGTTTTTTTCCTTTAAGAGTATTTATCTTAATGCTTCTCACAAATAACAAGGTTATTTAATTATCAATGCTAACAGTCTTAGGTTGGCAGAATTTACCAGCTGATGGGGAAAAATGTCTAATGTGCTTGGAAGAAAAAAACAATGTAATGTATTTGGAAAATTTGCTTTAAAGTATGCCTGATTAGTAGATAAGAAATAATTAATTTAAGCACAACTGTTCCCAAGTACTATTTGCACTTCAGATAGCTGAATATCTTCCAGACTAAAACTTTCATCACCAATCACTCTTCCCATCAGATGATGGGCTGGTATTTTTTATGGGACCACAGTGTTGAGATAGAACGAGGGCAGAACTTTACACAGGAAACATGGCTAATATTATATCAAAACCTCATAGCATATGCCCTGTCCTTATCACCAGCAAGACTTTCAAACCTCTTTTGAGGAGGAAGCGCCACACTTCAAAGTGTGAATCGACACATTCTCTAACAGAGTTGCAGCTCAAAAGAAGAAAAGCATACTGGGTAACTGCTATTGTTGTTGGTTGCCTTTGACTCGATTGTGACTCATAGCGACCCCATGTGTGCAGAGTAGAACTGCTCCATAGCGTTTTCAAGGCTGCAACCTTTCAGAAACAGATCTCCAGGTCTGTCTTCTGAGGCAACTCTGTGTAGGTTGGTTCGAACTGCCAACGTATCAACTGGTAGTTCAGCATTTAACCATTTGTGCAACCCAGGGACTTGTCTAGTGGTTGAGGGTATTTTTTATATACCAACTTACATATAATGTGCTGTTTAGATACTACATGAAGATTAAAAGCAAATTCTTCACTCAGAGGAATATGTTTTCCCCTATGTCAATGTGTAAAACTTTCAGAAATATTGTATCATTGTAAAGGTGTTTATATTTTCACCTGATGCATCCTTTCCAATCAAAGATTTGGCAGGAATCTTTGTGCCAGCTATTTAACAGGGACAAAACCAGACTTCATTTGCGCATTTATCGTGTAATGTCCACCTACTTCCTGGAATGAAACATTCCACCTACTCTAGTTATATGAAATTATTTTTATTTCCCAGAAAACATCATGGTCTTGACTCTGGGGCTTTAAATATACTTTTCTATGTTCTTGAAATTCTTCTTTTCCTGTCTTTACTTGGCTCCCCTCTATTCATTCTTCAAGACTCAATTATTACTTTCTCTAAAAATCCTCCCTGATCCCTTCTGCCAACTCCAATATTACATGCATATAATTGCATCCACACTGTATATAACTATAGATACTCTAACACATGTAGTCGTGCTCTTCCTCCCCTCTGTGGTTACACCTTTACATGCAGAATCTCCTGCTACAGCATCTGGGAACAAGCTAGAAGCCTGTTTTATTTGTCCTTGTATTGCCAGTGCCTAGCACGGTACCTGGCAAAGAGTGGGCATTTGATAAATATGTGTAAAATACACTGATTTAAGTTATCACATTCTGTTCCTTCTGCCTTTAAGACTAATCCTTTACCTTCTTTACTTAATTCCTCATGTCTTTCTGGTTTCTGGTCAATTTTAACTTTCTTATGAAATCGACTTGCTATTTCTGAATAGGTTGAAATCTTTTGCTCCTATACCACTTTCAGTTATCTTTCAACATGCCTTGTCATGAATGTAGAAGCCCTGGTGGGACAGTGGTAAAAGTGCTCAGCTGCTAACCAAAAGGCCGGCGGTCCGAAACCACCAGGCGCTCTGTAGGAGAAAGATGTGGCAGTCTGCTTCCGTGAAGATCTACAGCCTTGGAAACTGTGCACAGTTCCACTCTGTCCTATAGGGTCATTATGGGTCGGAATCGACTCTACAGCCGTGGGTTTGGTTTGGTTTTTGGTCACGAATGTAGTGCTATATTAGTATGATTATTTGGTTCATTGACTAGACCGAGCTCCATAGAGCAGGGCACATGTCCATCAGGGTACTGCCATATAGTAATCACGCAATCCATGTTTGCTGAATGAAAGAATAAATAAATGAATATATACCAAGAACTGTGCTAAGATCTTTAGCTGCTCAATAAATATTCGTTGAATAAATGAACTGTTCATTAAGCAGGTGTCTGGTGACATGGAAAACAACTAGGTATGGGACCTTTTTATTTTTCCCCTCTTAAAAAAAAAAATCTATTACCCATGATTTATATGTAGACTTCCAGAATAAATTATTATTATGATGATTCCTGAAATTGTCATAACATAATTGATAATTTTAAGGAGCTCTGGTGGTGCAGTGGTTAAGTGCTCGGCTGCTAACCAAAAGGTGGATGGTTCCAGCCCATCAGCCACTCTCTGGGAGAAAGATGTGACAGCTTACTTCTGTAAGGATTTGCAGTCTTGGAAACCCTATGGGGTAGTTTTATTCTATCCTGGATCAGTATGAGTTAGAATCAACTCAATGGCAATAGGTTTATCTGGAAGCCCAGGTGACATAGTGGTTAAGAGCTTGGCTGCTAAACAAAAGGTTGGTAGTTCGAATCCACCAGCCACTCCTTGCAAACCCTATGGGGCAGTTCTGCTCCATCCTATAGGGTCACTAGAGCTGGAATTGACTTGATGGCAATGAGTTTGGTTTTGTTTTTTGGTTTTTAAATATGAATTAGTTTATGATGGGAGGAAGAACCTGAGTACTTGAAGAAGTGAAAGAAAAGAAGGTGAGAAAATGAATACTTAGGGTGTCTCTACTCTGTCCTCTATCTCCACATATCTTCTGATAATGCCAGAGATACTAGTATATATTCAGTTTTGAAAATAGCTAAGCAAAATGCAGAGAGTGTAAATAATTAGCCTACATTGCACCGTCTATGTGTGGTAATACTGGAATGCAAATCCATAATGTTCAGCCTCTGTGAAATTTTCCTTTTTATCACATGCAGGTACAATTTGAGTGGTACAATTATAATGCACTTATCCAAAAAAAAAAAATGTTTGATTTTTTGGCAGTCAAATTTGTCAAGTCAGTTTATGCATGTGGCAACAGTCATTTATTTTTAGTTCTATTTTAACATCATTAATAAATAATAGGTAAGCACTTGCTTGGGAGGGGAGGGGCATATTTCTATTTGTTTTTCTGTGTATTTATGTTCCGGCCCTTAGCTTCATCCAGATAATTACATTTTGGCTAATTCATCTCCCTTTTTTCCCTATCAAAACCAGTAAAAAATAATCTTTTTCTACCGTCAATATATGTCTGAATTTCAATTATGCTTTTCACTTTATGATCGTTCAGATGAGAGCTGCTTCTTAGGTATGATGTTCCTATGGGCTCCCACTCTTGCTACCGTTTCAAACGCAACTAGGAGCCGACCAGTTAGTAATGTTTTAGTGGCTTTAAGAAAAAGATGGTCAGATTTCTTGCTGTCAAAACACCGAAAACCAAACCCATTGCCATGGAGTCAATTCTGACTCATAGTGACTCTATAGGACAGAGTAGAATTGCTCCACACGTTTTCCAAGGAGCAGCTGGTGGATTTGAACTGCAGATCTTTTGGTTAGCAGCTGAGCTCTCAACCACTGCATTTCAATCACAATGGAGACAAAAGTGTAGTTCATTGTGCCTAAACATAGCCATCTATTTTAAACAAGAATATTGATAGAAATAAAACACCGAGTTATTTTCAGAGCTAGAAAGGGAGAGGGGGGAGAAAGCACTAGTTGGAGGGAAAAAGTAGGGCAGGTTATTATGGAAGAGCTGGCTCCTACATAGTCACCCAGTCTGCTACTTGTCATTCATGTCTTTGCCAACTGAAACAGTTTAAAAAAAAAAAGGACATTTTATAAAGGACTAAATAAAACATCTCTGATATTCATATATATTTCCTCTGCTTTCCACTGGACTACTTGCTCATTTTCTCGTGTATATATATATATATATATATATATATATATATATATATATAAAATTTCTTCTCTCAGTTAACCAAACATAAGGATGACTTCTTTCAAAATCCACACCCATACGTTTCAGAGAAGACTCACTGGGCTGAGGATAAATTCATTCAAACCTTATGTGATGCAGGCTGAGACTGGCCAAAGCCCGGTGATGTGCTTGATCACGCGCTTGGCTTTGGTAGAAGATACAGATCATTAAAGCTCATCCCAGTGTCTGTAGCTGGGTTGTTTATTACAAAAGCAAGAATCACTAACATGTCCTCTTTGCTAGAGCCATAAATCTGAAACTTCTCCTTATAAAAACTGGGGCTTGACAACTGCGGTACCATAGCTCCCCCTGCTGTTCCGATTCATATTCTCAGCCGCCCCTGGCAAAATCGTTTTATGCATTTGCCTTCCATTCTTTCCTTCTCTGACTTCAGGTTTCTTAATTCTGAGTTTCCTTTTGCTTCTTAATTCTCCATCTAACCTCTCTGTGCTATTTAGGAATGCAATGGCAATTTAAGAATCTATTTTTTATGACCCTCGTGTAACTATCATCCTTCACACTCAGACACCCTCCTGACTGATTCAGCTTTCCTTTAATATCTTTTTGGCCACTCTGCTAAAAGTGTTAAGATCCTGGACAGCCTTCCTCTGAAATGCAGCTTCCATTTGCCTTGACTCCTTATAAACTTCCCTGCATGCTCGCACAACGTTTAACCCAGCTGGATACAAAACAAAAGTGCATAAAGGCAAAAAGCGTTGCTAAGAACTCTAGAAAACAACCAAAGAGCAGCACTGAAGCACTTATAAATTTTCCTTTTTTCCAAATTAACATTCTGTCAAAATATTGTTGCTGTTAGCTGCCACTGAGTCAGCCATTGGTTCCTAGCGACCCCACATACAACAGAACAAACGCTCCCCGGTCTTGTGCCACCCCCAGGATCACAGCTTGACCATTGTGATCGATAGAATTTTCATTGGCTGATTTTTTTGGAAGCGGATGGTGAGGCCTTTTTTTCCAGTCTGATATAGTCTGGAAGCTCCACGGAAACCTGTTTAGCACATAGCACATAAGATTCCTGACAGGCAGGTAATGGCTGTGCATGAGGTACATTGGCCAGGAATTGACCCCCAGTCTCCTGCATGGAAGGTGAGAATTCTACCACTGAACCACCAGTGCCCCTTTTATCAAAATAAGCAAAACACAACAAAAAAAACCCAAACCTGTTGCCATCAAGTCGATTTTAACTCACAGTGACCTTGTAGGACAGAGTAGAACTGCTCCATTGGGTTTCTAAGGAGTGGGCTGGTGGATTCAAACTGCCGACATTTTGGTTTTCGGCCACACTTTTAACCACTGTGCCACCAGGCCTCCTCTACCAAAATAGAGGGGCCAAAATTACCACTGGCTATTTTTAAATTTTTTATACAGTATTTTTTTGTAACCATTTAAGAAAGCTTGTATATAGTCATCCCCACCCTTTTGTTTGTGCAATAGAATTTTCTTGCTCTAAGTCAAAACTCTGTCAGCCTGGACAAATGAACTTGCATATAAATTTAACTTATGGCTTGAGGTACATTCTGGGAGGTGCCTAGAGCATAAGATGTGGGTGATTGCAGAAACCTGATAAGGTAAGACTAAATCCCGAAGACTTTTACCTAAATTACAGTACTGGGTAACCTGGGGAAAAGAAGCATGTGTGTACTTTGACGACAATGGATGGAAGCCTAACTAACCTCTATTAAGACAGACCAATATCTCCTGGCATGAGTAATCATCAACCTCCATGTATGTCTCACCCACTGGAGTAGGAGCTACCTGAAGACAAACATTGTAAGTTGTACTCTTGCCATTCTAATATCAGCAAAGAAGACATTTGAAGGATTTAATGGGGTTGAAAGAATGAATATATGAATGAATATATGAATGAATACTGTAGACCTCTAAAACCCAGTGTGTTAATCAGGGTTCTCCAGAGAAACAGAACCAATAGAATATACATGTACATACATATGTGTGTATATATGCATATATATATATATGGTGAGAGAGAGAGATTGATTTTAATGAATTGGCTCACTTGATTGTAGGGGTAGGTCTAAAATGTGTAAACCAAAGACCAGGCAGCAGGTTGGAAACTCCGGCAGCATGTCTACATTACAGTATTGAGGTAGAATCCCAGGAAGCCTTTTCTTTCTTTCTTTTTTTTGCTCTTAAGGCCTACTACTGATTGGGTGAAGTCTACCCATATGGTTGAGGGTAATTTCCTTTATTTAGAGTCAACTGATTGTAAATGCTAATCACATCAACAAAATACCTCACAGCAACAATTAGACTGGTGTTTGACCAAAAAATGGGACACCATAGCTGAGCCAAGCTGACACAGAATTATCTATCACACCCAAATCCCATTGCTGTGGAGTCAATTCCAACTCGTAAGGACTCTATAGATCAGAGAAGAACTGCCTCACAGGGTTTCAAGGCAGTAAAAGTTTATGGAAGCAGACTGCCACATCTTTTTCCCATAGAGCAGTTGGTGAGTTCAAGTCACCAACCTGTGGATTAGCAGCTGAGTGCTTAACCACTGTGCCACCAGCCTCCTTCCATCACACACAGTTTGGCAACATTCTTCTTTTCTAGATTAATCTTGTAGGATTCGTTCGACATGAAGTCAAAGGAAACGCTAGACATTATGTGAGCATTTGCTTTGGTAAATTATCCTATTAAGTTAGGACTGATATAATACATTAGAAGATTCAAAAAAGCAAATAATCTGGAAGTTAAAACAAAACCACTAAGGAAACCATATATAAAATAGTTAATTTCCAAATTGTACTCTACAAATAAGACTTTTTTTGTAATTGCTTCATAAATATTCATCAGTCAATCTTTATGGCTTGTCTCCTTTGAACAAAGCACTGTGCTAATATAGTTTTTGGGAGTTGTGGACCTAAATTGTTTAAATAGTAAACCCTGGGGCTGCTGCTATCGAAGAGCTTATGAAATGGTGTTTCCTGGATGTCCCATAACCAAGTATAGCATAATATGTGAGATCTGCTTTCAGCTAGAACCAAATGTGAAAATTATGATTCTCATCAGAAAGCAAGCATGCTAAAATCTCTCCCGTTGGTGCAACTCTGGGCAAATGCAGACCATAGGACCCGGAAGCCAAAGACTTAAGAAGGCAGAGGAAGCACAAGACAGCAAAGAGTATGAAGGAGGACAAAACCATGTGGACAGATAACTACAACTAGGAGCCTCTTTAAGGAGCACTGGTGGTGCAATGATTAAATGTTTGGCTGCTAACTGAAAGGTTGGAAGTTCAAATCACCAGCTGCTCTGCAGGAGAAAAGACCTGGAGATCTGCTCCTATAAAGATTACAGCCTAGGAAACCCTATGGGCTAGTTCTACTCTGTCATATGTGGTCCCTATGAGTCAAATTGACTTGATGGCACACAACAACAACAGGAGCATCTTTGGGATGACAAATACCTAGTGGCAGGTATTTTACAAAGTAGGTTAAAGGAAGGCATATAGTTGTTGAACTCAGGCCTTAATATATACTATTAATGGTTATAGATAGATTATGAGAGTTTCTATGTTATTTTTTGTTATTTTCAAAATATAAAATGATATATGCTGATTGTAATTAAAAAAATTGTATCTCTATGTTCATTCATTAGCATTCCTACATAGAACTACTGTCAACAATTAGGTAAATTTAATTTCAGGTCTAATCCACTTTCTCTATGAATTTGCCTATTATAAATATTTCATATAATTATTATCATACTGTATTTGTCTTTTGTGACTAGCTTATTTCACTTAACATGCTATTTTATTTTAAGTACAGCTTTTTCTTCTCTTTCAGCTTCGCCTTAGCTTCAAGTTAAAGCTCATAGCTAAGACCTGATTTAATCACTTGAATCTATTGTGTTCATCAGTGTCAGAAAATGTTCATATTTTCACAATGTATATACAGCCAGCCCTCTGTATCTGCAGGTTCTGCATCCTTGGATTCAAACAACCATGGATGTAAAATATTCGTGGTGGGGGGGAGAAAAGTTTCCAAAATGCAAAACCTGAATTTGCTGCAGGGGCACCATACACTAGGCTGAATCCATGTGAATGAAGTGATGTGTAGCATCCCCTGCTGTAGCCTCCCATCATTTCACAGATTCTCAGTGTCCAGCACTCACCGTTTGCTCATTGTTTGCCCCTGTCTTGACTTCTTCGTTCCCTGCTTGTGTTGTGTGCACCCTTGGTTTCTGGGAAAAAATGGCTCCTGAAAAGCAATTAAGTGGTCAATGCAATCCCTCAAAGGCTAAGAGGGAGTGTAAAGTGCTGTCTCTCGATGAGAAAATAAAAATCTTAGATCTATTGAAAAGTGGCATGTTGCTTGCTGAAATGGACCATAAGGTCAGTAAGAGTGAAACAAGCATTTGCACAACAAAGCAGAAAGAAGCTGAAATTCCTGGAAGTGTTAAGGCTGCCCCTACAACTGTTACCCAAAGCAGGTCCTGCTCCATGTGGCTTCTCGTCAATAAAGACACACCGAGGTGAGGAGGGAGGAATAAAGGAACAAGGAGGTGTATACCTCAAATCAAGCTCCCCAAACAAAGGGAGGCAGAACCTTTTATACCATCTCTCACAAAGAAGTACATACAAACATTATGGACTACATAGGTTATCGTGGCACTCAGGTGCAGGAAAACAAATTACATTATTTTTCTTCGGCATGTAGGCTAGTAACCTGGGTTTGACTGGCTTGAGTCATACCCAGTGCTTTGAGAACAGTGGACAGGACGGGGCAGGTTCGGCTTGGTCTGAGCAGCTCCCAACTGAGCCATACCCGGTGCTATCACTTAAGGCTTTGTTTGATCGTGGTTAAGCAGCTCCTTGGCTATCACAAAGGCAAAAATGGCCTCTCTGGTTCCTGATAAAGTGCTTGCAAAGACTGAGAAAGCATTAAGTGTTCAACGTAAGCGTTAACAACTATTTGCATAGCATTTACTTTGTATTAGGTATTATAAGTATTCTAGAAATGATTTAAAGTATACAGGAGGATGTGTGTAAGTTATATGCAAATATTAGGCCATTTTATATGAGACTTGAGCATCTATGGATTTTGGCATCTGCAGGGGTCCTGGAACCAATCTCCCGTAGATACTGAGGGATGACTATATATCAGATACTCCTCTATGTATTTTGGACCATTTGTGTTTGGTAGTTATCTTTTATAGCAGTACTTGTTAAGTACAGGCTTTTTTTTTTTTTTTCTTTTGTATGTTTGCCAGCGATTACTCTGAGAAGAGAAAAACTCTCTCAATTGGCCATGAATCTACTTAGAATAAAAACAAAACAAAAAAATAAACCAAAAAACACATTGTCATTGAAATAAAAGAAATAGATTTCATTGGACAACAATTTATTTCATGAATCACATTAATTTGAACAATTTATCAGGCATAAGAAATGGTAAGGAACATAGATTTATTTTACTGCTGCCAAAAAAAAAAAATTAAGCCCTGCCATTGAGTCTATTTCATCTCATAAGGACCCTATAGGACAGAGTAGAACTGCCCCATAGGGTTTCCAAGGCTGTAATCTTTATGAGAGCAGTCTGTCACATCTTTCTCCTGGGAAGTGGCTAGTGGGTTTGAACCACTGACCTTTCAGTTAGCAGCCCAGGGTTTAACCACGGGGCCACCAGGGCGCCTTTGTTTGACTGCTAGATTACAAAAATCTTTCTGAAATGAAACTCAGTATTTCACTCAATTAGATTCTATAGTAATGAAAATGACTTCTGAAAACAAAAAAAAAGAGATTTAATTTTGATAATAAATGTATGAATGTAGGAAAAACATAAACAATTTTATCACATTATACTAATCTTATTTATCATGCTAAAATTAACCAAGACACACTTATCTACTAAATAATTTAAAATATATAAACTCTAATAAAATTTCTAATGTAATAATATTACCATGAGTTGGAGCTGACTCAACAACTACTCACAACAACAACAATGCTGAGTAGGAAAATCACGGCATTAGAACCAGCACATATTTAACAAAATTTTAATCCTTAATGCTTTTCCACTGATGTTGGCTGTATAGGATAGTAATTTATTTAATAATCTATTTCTTGAATTCTCAGCTGCTCTCTGGATCCTCTTCTCCATCCTTTTTGCTAGGTCCTTATATTACGCCTACCATCCTATGTAGGTATTTGCCAGAATTCCACCCTTAGCTCCTTGCCTGCTGTCATTTTAACAACCATTCTGAAAGTCAGATTGTTGTTGATGGCAATAAAGAGAGCGAACTCAATCGTGTGACAACAACTTTCAAAAGAAGAGCAATGAATATTCTCTCCAATTCTAACCTTAGAGGGGAGGGTGCCAGCCAGGGGCTTGGCAGGATGCCCAGGACTGAATCTGCTCCAGTGTTCTCTGAAAAAGGCAAATAATATTATCCATCGAAACCAAATGTTTAAGGAAAAATGGGACCATCAGGAACATTTGGTTATTAATGAAATTTATAGACCTATCAAATAATTTTTCACCCAAGAGATTTTCTGATCATGGGTCCAGAATATAGATTAATGAGAATCATTTGCAAATACTTTCCATTTAATAAAACAGTGAGAAAACTAAATATAAAATATTTCCTACCTAAAGGATTTCAAAGAGCCTTATTTATATTAAGTGAGATTAAGTTGATTTTCAGTTATTTTCTATTGACAAAGGAGAAACTGTTTACACAACATGTTTCTTATAAAATTCAATGAAAATTACAAATAAGAAAGAAATGATGGAGATTTATGTCGGAAATCTGTTTCCATTTAAAACTGTCATGCTGCATTGACATTAGATAGTTTTCTTTTACTAAGCAGCTGAAAACAGATGCTGTGAGGAACGTACATGTTCATATAAGTTGTTCTACATATGTACTATCGTTTAAACAGTAAGTCAAAATTTTAAATATTGAGCACTTTTTTACATCCTTGGCAATACCATGTTAATGGCATATTAAAACTTGAAATCCATAGATAGGAAATACTTTAAAAACTTTCAAGCATTATAATAAAATATTTTGTGGAAGGAAAAGGTAAAAAGTATTGAAAAAAAAATATTGAGAATGAGCACTTACCACACGTGTATCTAGTAGGACCAATCAACATCAGACAGTATGTTAGCTGCTTATCCGTGAAGTCACACGTTATGTATGGGCAGTGGAATTTTCATCTCTTAGAACTTATAATCAAACAGGTAACAATGAACAAAAATAAGAATTAATCATTGACTCTTTGGAATGACACATTTTATATCTCAGTGTCCGTTCTTTAAGAAAGTTACAATAAGTGTCTTTTTTTTTTTTTTAATAATAGTTGACAGTTTCTCATTTCAGTAATTTGTTTATTTTCATTTCATTCAGGTACTAGGTACAAAAATTATTAAATTATTATATATGGAAAATAAATATATCAATGAAGACAAATGTGATGAAAAAAATAATGATGCAAACAGACGTCAGCCTACAATTTCTTCACTTAGACTAGAACTTGTAGCTAGAGAGTTCTCTTGTCTCTCATCTCCTACCTTGTAACAGATTTTGTGTCCTGACCTCCATTATAAAGATGAGGCAACCAAGTCCTTAAAGATGTTACATAACGTGTTTGGTATCTTAAAGCTAGTAGGACAATTATTGTTAGGTGCCTTTGACTCAGTTTCAACTCATAGCGACCCTATTACGTACAACAGAATGAAACACTGCCCGGTCCTGTGCCATCTCACAACTGTTGCTATGTTTGAGCCTATTGTTGCAGCCACTGTGTTAGTCCATCTCCTTGAGGGTCTTCCTCTTTTTCCCTGACCCTCTACTTTACTAAGCATGATGTCCTTCTCCAGGGACTGGTTCCTCCTGATAATGTATTCAAAGTAAGTGAGATGAAGTCTCGCCATTCTTGCTTCTAAGGAGCATTCTGGCTGTACTTCTTCCAAGACAGATTTGTTCATTCTTCTGGCAGTCCATGGTATATTCAATATTCTTTGCAAAACCATAATTAAAGGGCACAATTCCTTTTTTGATCTTCCTTATTCATTGTCCAGCTTCCACATGCATATGAAGTGATTGAAAATACCATGACTGGGGTCAGGTGCATCTTAGTCCTCAAAGTGACGATAAGGACTCAGATCTGGTGGTAACCAGCACTGTACTACAAAAATGTCATGCTTTTAAAACAAAAAACAAAAAAAGCATTGTTTTAATTGTTTCTTCTAATAGCAGAACTAATGAACCAAATTCTACCTTTACCAAAAGCCCTTAAAAATTAATAGAAAACATATAAGAAATTTAATTGCTGATCAAGCCATAATATATTATTCATATAATGTTGGAACTATTAATGGTAAGTCTTTCACTTTGATATAGGAAGAAAATACATTCTCTCTGTATAGAATTATTTGAGACAGAACATTATGTTGATAAACCATTGATCCCACTCGATGTATTTCTTACCTCATTTTATGTCTATGATGAATGTTAAGTAAACATTTAACTTGTTTTTACAGCTGTTGCTATTAAAAAATCACAAACAATGAGAAAAACCATAAAATCATAATGAATAACGAGAAGTCACTCAGAAGTTGTAGTTGAGGTAAAAATGGGCGATCAGAAAAATAAGTAGCAGTGAGTCCAATTCTTATGATACCTCCATTTTGTTCCTAACTCTGCTTGTAACTGATGCTCTGACTTTTGAAGACTTCTTAGCTAACTTTTGACTGTTTTGAGGGAAAATGTTCTTTGTGATGGTATAGAAGAGTTGCCATCTTTTGAAATCTGCTATGTACTAAGTACTGTAGAGTTAAGACTGTCCTGAGTCATGATAAGACTCTTTAGCTTTTCATCAGTCTTTAGATTCTGTTCAGTGTACATTATAAGTATGTTATTGTTGTTGTTTGCCATGGAGTCGATTTTGATTCAAAATGACCCCATGTGACAGAATAGACCTGCCCCAGTGGGTTTTCTAGGCTGTAATCCTTACGAGGAAACCCTGGTGGGGTAGTGCTTAAGCGCAATGGCTGCTAACCAAAACGCTGGCAGTTCAAATCCACCAGGTACTCTTTTGGAAACTCTACGGGGCAGTTCTACCCTGTCCTATAGGGTCAATATGAGTCAGAATCGATTCAACGGCATTTCGTTTAGTGTTTTTTTTCCTTTAATCGTTACTAGAGCAGATAGCCAGATCTTTCTGCTGATGAGCCCCTGGGTGGATTTGAGCCACTAACCTTCCAGTTAGCAGCCAAGTGCTTAATCTTTGCTCCACCAGGTCTCCTTAGTAACTAATTAAATAATATATGTAAATATCCCTTTATGTAAACTGAATAGTGCAGATTGTAGGGGAAAAAATGTCCTTTCTATAAAGAGGGAAGAACACGCTCGACATTTCTCAAGCTGAAAGAATGGAAGAAAAACTTAAAGCTTTAAGTTGCACTGTTGAAGGATTCTACAGGGAAAATAATAAATGACGCAGGAAGCATCAAAGGAAGATGGAAAGAATACACAGAGTCACTATACCAAAAAGAATTGGTCGATGTTCAGCCATTTCAGGAGGTAGCATATGTTTAAGAACCAATGGTACAGAGGGAAGAAGTCCAAGCTGCACGGGAAGGCATTGGCGAAAAACAAATCTCCAGGAATTGACAGAATACCAACTGAGTTGTTTCAGCAAACGGATGCAGCCCTGGATGCGCTCACTTGTCTATGCCAAGAAATTTGGAAGACTGCTACCCAGCCAACCGACTAGAAGAGATCCATATTTATGCCTATTCCAAAGAAGGGTGATACAACCCAATAGGGAAATTATTGAACAATATCATTAACATCACACGTGAGTAAAATTTTGCTGAAGATCATTCAAAAGCACCTGCAGCAGTATATCGACAGGGAACTGACAGAAATTCAAGCCCAATTCAAAAGAGGATGTGAAACCAGGGATATCATTGCTGATGTCAGATGTATCCTGGCTGAAAGCAGAGAATACCAGAAAAATGTTTACCTGTGTTTTACTGACTGTGCAAAGGCATTTGACTGTGTGGATCATAACAAATTATGGATAACATTGTGAGGACTGGGAATTCCGGAACACTTAATTGTGCTCATGAGGAACCTGTACATAGATCAAGAGCTAGTCATTCGAATAGAACAAGGGGATACTGTGTGGTTTAAAGTCAGGAAAGCTGTGCATCAGAGTAGTATTTTCTCACCATACCTATTCAGTCTGTATGCTGAGCAAATAATCTGAGAAGCTGGACTATATGAAGAAAAGGGGGCATCTGGATTGAAGGAAGACTCATTAACAACCTACGTTATGCAGATGACACAATTTTGCTTGCTGAAAGTGAAGAAGACTTGAAGCACTTACTGATGAAGATCAAAGACCACAGCCTGCAGTAGGGATTACACCTCAACATAAAGAAAATAAAAATCCTCACAACTGGACCGGTGAGCAACATCATGATAAATGGAGAAAAGATTGAAGTTGTCAAGGATTTCATTTTACTTGGATGCAAAATCAACCCCCAAGGAAGCAGCAGTCAAGAAATCAAAAGATGCATTGCATCATGGGAAAATCTACTACAAAAGACCTCTTTAAAGTGTTGAAAAGCAAAAATGTCAGCTTGAAGGCTAAGGTGTGCCTGACCCAAGCCATGGTGTTTTCAATCGCCTCATATACATGTGAAAGCTGAACAATGAATAAGGAAGACCAAAGAAGAATCGATCCTGTTGAATTGTGGTGTTAGTGAAGAATACTGAGTGTACCATGGACTGCCAAAAGAAGGAATAAATCTGTCTTGGAAGAAGTACAACCAGAATGGTCCTTAGAAGCAAAGATGGCGAGATTTCGTCTCACATACTTTGGACGTGTTATCAGGAGGGATCAGTCCCTGGAGAAGGACATCATGCTTGGCAAAGTAGAGGGTCAGGGAAAAAGAGGAAGACCCTCAACGAGATGGATTGAGTCGGTGGCTGCAACAGTGGGCTCAAGCATAGCAACGATTGTGAGGATGGCACTGGACTGGACGCTGTTTCGTTCTGATGTATGTGGGGTTACTATGAGTCAGAACCAACTTGACAGCACCTAACAAAAACATAAAGAGTTGAAATGTAATCAGCCACATTCTTGCTGCATATTCAAACACAATATTTCAATATGGAAAAGCTATCTGAAAATATGGCCTACAATTTTTTTTTTGTGAAGGATTTTTTTTATTTTAAATTTTAAATGTCATTTTGCTTTTTATTCAAAATTTCCTCTTTGCTATTTATGTATCTTTAATAAACTATGGTATTGCTACCAATATGTGTAATTTCATCTTCAAAATAAATTAATCTAAAGAAATGTTCCAAGACCTTTTAAAGTGCTACCTTCTGTTTTAAGCCAAACTCAGCTATGATTATCATCCACTGTGTATCTCCTTTTCTCACCTCCATTGAGAATAACACTTGAACTTGAATACACCATAAGTCAGATCATGTTCTACAATGAATTAAGAAGAAATAAATATTTTCCTTCACATGCCTGGTAAAGACAGTGGTTGCCTACACAGAATGGGAGGTATAGGAAATTAGTCCACTGCGCGAGAGAGTTTTATATTCTATAAATTGAGTTTTATGATCAGATGGACATGAGTTCAAATCCCAGTCCTGGCTGTTATCAGCAGTAGGAACTTTGGAAAGATATTAATAGCTGTTGAGTGTCACTTTTTTTAAGTTGTAAAACTGGAGTCTAATCACTTACCTTTTGGTTCCTTGTAAGGATTAAGTGAGATGAGGTGGGTAAAGTGTTATCATTGTTGTTAGGTGCCATCCAGTCCATTCTGACTCACAGCACCCTTATGTACAACAGAACAAAACACTATCTGGTCCTGCACCATCCTCACAACCATTGCTATGTATGACTCCACTGTTGCAGCCACCGTGTCAATCCATGTCTTAGAGGGTCATCCTCTTTTTCGTTGACCATCTACCTGACCGAGGATGATGTCTTTCTCCAGGGACTGGTTTCCCCTGATAACACGTCTAAAGTACATGAGATGAAGTCTCATCATCCTTGTTTCTAAGGCGCGTTCTGGCTGTACTTCTTCCAAGACAGTTTTGTTTGTTCTTCTTGCAATCCATGGCATATTCAATATTCTTCACCAACACCATAATTCAAAGGCATCAATTCTTCTTCAGTCTTCCTTATTCATTGTCCAGCTTTCCCATGCATATGAGGTGATTGAAAATACCATGGCTGGGTCAGGCACACCTTAGTCCTCAAAGTGATATCTTTGTTTTTCAATACTTTAAAGAGATCTTTCATGGCAGATTTGCCCAGTGCAATATGTCATTTGATTTCTTGAGTGTTGTTTCCATGGGAGTAAATTGTGGACCCAAGTAAAGTGAAACCCTTGACAGCATCAATATTTTCTCCATTTATCATGATGTTGCTTACTGGTCCAGTTGTGAGCATTTCTGTTTTCTTCACGTTGAGGTATAATCCATACTTAAGGCTATAGTCTTTGATCTTCATTAGTAAGTGCTTCAAGTCTCCTTCGCTTTCAGCAAGCAAGGGTGTGTCATCTGCATATTGCAGGTTGTTAATGAATCTTCCTCCAGTCCAGATTTCACCTTCTTCATATAGTCCAGCTTCACAGATTATTTTGCTCAACATACAGATTGAGTAAGTATGGTGAACAGTTATAACCCTGACACATACCTTTCTTGAATATAAACGATGCAATATCTCCTTGTTTTATTTGAACAACTGCCTCTTGGTCTCTGTACAGGTTCCTCATGAGCACAGTTAAGTGTTCTGGAATTCCCATTCTTCACAATGTTATCCATATTTTGCTATGATCCACACAGTCAAATGCCTTTGCATAGTCAGTAAAACACAGGTAAACATCTTTCTGGTATTCTCTGCTTTCAATCAAAGATTCATCTGACATAAGCAATGATATCCCTGGTTCCACATCCTCTTCTGTGTTAGATTTGATTGTCTGGCAGTTCCCTGTCAATGTATTGATGTAACTGCTTTTGAATTATCTTCAGCAAGATTTTACTTGTGTGTTATTATTGATATTGTTAGATAAAGTCTGCCTTCTGTTGGATCACCTTTCTTTGGAATGGGCACAAATATGGATCTCTTCCAGTCAGTTGACCAGGTAGCTGTCTTCCAAATTTCTTTGCATCGATGAGTGGGCACTTCTAGTGCTGCATGCCTTTGTTGACACTTCAATTGGTATTCTGTCAATTCCTGGAGCCTTGTTTTTACTCATTGCCTTCAGTGCAGCTTGGACTTCTTCCTTCAGTACCATCGGTTCTTGATCATATGCTACCTCCTGAAATGGTTGAACATTGACCAAATGTTTTTGGTACAGTAACTCTGTGTACTCCTTCCATCTTCTTTTGATGCTTCCTGGCTCGTTAAATATTTTCCCTGTATAATCCTTCAATATTGCAACTTGAGGCTTGAATTTTTTCTTCACTTCTTTCAGCTTGAGAAATGCTGAATTTGTCCTTGCCTTTTGACTTTCTAACTCCAGGTCTTTGTACATTTCAGTATAATACTTAATTTTGTCTTCTCCAGCTATCCTTTGAAATCTTCTGTTTAGCTCTTTTGCTTCATTATTTCTTCTGTTTGCTTTAGCTACTCTATGTTCAAGAGCAAGTTTCAGAGTCTCTGACATCCATTTTGGTCTTTTCTTTCTTTCCTGCTTTTTTAATGAACTTTTTGCTTTCTTCATTTGTGATGTCCTTGATGTCATTCTACAATTCATCTAGTCTTCAGTCATTAGTGTTCAGTGCTTCAAATATATTCTTGAGATGGTCTCTAAATTCAGGTGGGATATACTCTAGGTGGTAATTTGGCTCTCATTCACTTGCCTTAATTTTCTTCAGCTTCAACTTGAACTTGCATGTGAGCAATTGATTCTCAGCTCTGCAGTTGGCCCCTGATCTTATTCTGACTGATGATATTGAGCTTCTCCATCATCTCTTTCCACAGATGTAGTCAATTTGATTCATATGTACTCCTTCTGGTGAGGTGCAAGTGTATAGTTGTTGAAAACAGGTATTTGCAATGAAGAAGTCGTTGGTCTTGCATAATTCTATCATGCGATCTCTGGCATCATTTGTATCACCAAGGACACAATTTCCAACTACTAATCCTTCTTCTTGTGTCCAACTTTTGTATTCCAATCACCAGTAAGTATCAATGCATCTTGAGTGCATGTTTGATCAAATTCAGACTGCAGAAGTTGGTAAAAATCTTCAATTTCTTCATCTTTACCCGTAGTGGTTGGTGTGTAAATTTGAATAATATTCCTGTTAACTGGTCATCCTTGTAAGAGTATGGATATATTACAGTCACTGACAGTATTGTACTTCAGGATAGATCTTGAAATGTTCTTTTTTTTTTTTTTTAATTGTACTTCAGATGAAGGTTTACAGAACAAACTAGCTTCTCATTAAACAGTTAGTACACATATTGTTTTATGATATTGGCTAACCCATGACATGTCAGTACTCCCACTCTTGACCTTGGGTTCCCTATTATCAGCTTCCCTGTTCCCTCCTGCCTTCTAGTCCTTGACCCTGGGCTGGTGTGCCCCTTTAGTCTCATTTGGTTTTATATGCCTGTCTAATCTTTGGCCAAAAGGTGAACCTCAGGAGTGACTTCATTACTGAGCTAAAAGGGTGTCCGGAGGCCATACTCTTAGGGTTTCTCCAGT
>NW_004443947.1:16389814-16391424 GCF_000243295.1 Trichechus manatus latirostris | reverse complement strand
AACAGAGTTGTATCCAAGTGTTTGTCTTCAATTCCACTGATCCTGTCTTCCACCGTTTTAAATCTGCCTTTCAGCCCTTCTATGACACCGTCCATTTCTGAAATCTTGTGGTTTATCTTTTGGATTTCTAATTGTTGTCTTTGTATAATTTCTAGTTGTTAATTTTTTTGGTGTTTTGTTCCTGTATTATTTTCCTCAATTCTTCTATTTTTTTTGTCTGTATTTTCCTTGAATTTGTCTATTTTTTGCTCATTTTTGTCTGCTTTGTGCCTCAGCTCTTGGAGAATTCCAAGTATTAGAGATTTGAATTTCCTATCAGGTAGTTCTAGTGCCTTTTCTTCCACTGGAAAGTTATCTGGTGTTTTATTTTGGACTCCTACTGGAACCATCCTGTCCTGTTTTTGTAAACGTTTTGATATTGTATGGTGTCTTTCGGAATTCAGTAGTTATTTTTCTCATTTATTCATTGTAGATTTGTTTGTTTCATCCTTTTTTTTTTTTTAATTTCCCTATTTCTGAGCAGGCAGGCTGTGTGTTCTTTGTTATTTGCTCATCTGTGGGCACAATACTTTTCACCTCCTTCTCCAATTGTCAGGGTCAGTCACTCAGATATGGTACGGCAGGGCAGATCTAGCTGATTAGGAGTTACTGGGATGGGTTGTTTGTGGCACTTACTAAAGCCACCAGGGCGGGTCAGTAATCAGTACAGGCCAGGTCCAGTAGGCTGTGTCTGTGCTGCTTGGTGGTGTGATGTTAAGCGCACGGTGCAGGTAGGCAAGATGTAGTGGTGATATTGTTATGTGTGGAGCTAAGATGGATGTGGGAGAGAGGAGAGAGGAACAGGAGCCAAAAACATACGAACAAACAAAAAAGAATCTAGGGGAGCTTGCCGTTGGAGTGGAGAGATGAAAGACTATGAAATGTAGAAAAACATAAAGGGGAAGAGGAAGAAAATAAGAATAAATTAATAAAAATTGGAAAAGTTACAGAAGAGCAAAGTTCCCAGGGATCCCAGGGTGCGGCTATGAGGTCTGGGGAAGTTTTTCTCAGGTGTTGCAGTACAGCCTGGCTAGAAGGTATAGAGGTATACAACACCAGGTATTCAGGGAACAGAAAGAGAAGGAAGATATAGAGAGGCGAGAAACTGAGTAATGAAGAAAGACAAAAAGGGAAAAAGAGTGAAAAGAAAACAAAACAAAAAAAAAAGAAAAAAACAAGAAAAGCCCCCCAAAAAACAGAAAAAAAAAAAAGAAAATAAGAAAAAAACCCAACGAAGAAAGAAATGCTCTCAGGCATCCCTCTGCATGTCTGTGCACGCTGAGGGGGTAGTTTCCAAGCCATGCAGCACAGCCTCACCAGAACGGACACCCAACTCAAGAAAAGGGAAAGAAAACAAACAAACAATTGAAAACAAACAAATGAACAGAAGCCCCGGGATCCCTCCAGTACGGCAGCCCAGACCAGGCAGCAGCTCCACACTCGAGCGGAGCTCTTCAGCCCCTGAGGAAGAAGCAAAGATGGCACACAGAGCCAGGTATTTGAGCGAAAGGAGGGGGAGGTGGTGAGAGGTAAGGAAGAAATCAAAAGAGGCAGAAAAAAGCAACACCAGC
>NW_004443947.1:16328100-16389429 GCF_000243295.1 Trichechus manatus latirostris | reverse complement strand
GTGGGAAAGCGTATATTGCAAATTACCAGTTGTTTTGTCTCCTGCTGGAAGCTCCGTGAAGCTGCTTTCTTGTACCCCCTGTTTGCTGGTCTCCAATAGGAGTCCAAGATGGCGGATCTGTGCTGCATTAGCTGATAGGGGACCTCTGCATGAATCTCTCCTCGCTCTCCATTCCCTGTCAGTTCACTCACTCCTTTTGGTGCTTGGCTGAGTTCTTTATCTCTTCATTTGATGTTTTAGGGTTTCAGGATTGTTGTTTTCTCTGTTCGGCTTAGTTTTTCGGATCTTTGCTGTGGAGGGACGTCGTGGTGCTTTTGCCTAGAGCACCATTTTGCTGGTGATCTATTGTTTGTGAGTTAGAATTTTGTTCTACATCCTTCTCCAGCTCTGTCCAGGACCCTCTATTGTGATCCCTGTCAGAGCAGTCAGTGGTGGTAGCCACCTACTCGTGCTGGACTCGGTCTGGTGTAGGCTGTGGTAGTTGTGGTCTACTAGTCTTTTGGACCAATATTTCCCTCTTGTCTTTAGTTTTCTTTATTTTCCCTTGCTCCTAAAGGGGTGAGACCAGTGGAGTGTCTTAGATGGCCGCTAACAAAGCTTTTAAGACCCCAGACACTACTCACCAAGGTAGAATGTAGAACATTTCCTTTATAAACTATGTTATGCCAGTTTAGCTAGATGTCTCCTGAGACAATGGTCCTCACAGCCCTCAGCCCAGTAGTTTAGTCCCTCAGGAAGTTTGGATTTGTCCATGGAGCTTCCATGACCTTACCCTTGAAATACTCTTTTTGACTATGAATGTGACTCCATTCCTCTTCAGTTTGTCATTCCCAGCATAGTAGACCATATGATTGCCCAATTCAAAATGGCGGATACCAGTCCATTCCAGCTCAGTAATGCCGAGGATATCAATCTTTATGTGTTCCATTACATTTTTGAAGACTTATAATTTTCCTGAATTCATACTTCGTACATTCCATGTTCTGATTATTGATAGATGTTTTCAGCTGTTTCTTCTCATTTTGAGTTGTGCCACATCAGCAAATTAAGATCCCAAAAGCTTGACTCAATCCATGTCATTAAGGTTGACTCTACTTTGAGGAGGCAGCTCTTCCCCAGTCATATTTTGTGTGCCTTCCAACCTGAGGGGCTCATCTTCCAGCACTATATTAGACAATGTTCCTCTGCTATATGTAAGGTTTTTACTGGCCAATTTTTTCAGAAGTAGACTGCCAACTCCTTCTTCCTAGTTTGTCTTTGTCTAGAAGCTCTGCTGAATCCTGTTCACCATGGATGATCCTGCTAGTATATGAAATACTGGTGGCATAGCTTTCAGTATCACAGCAACAAGCAAGCCACCGCAGTATGACAAACTGACAAACAAGTGGTAGGTAAAGTATTCTGCATATAAAAAACCTTTTGCCATAGAGTGAATTCCAACTCATGGTGACCCATGGGTTACAGAATAGAACTGCTCTATGGGTTTTTCTTGTACATAATATTTATGGAAGCAGATCATCAGGCCTGTTTTCAGTGGCACTGCTGGATGGCTTTGAATCGCCACCCTTTAGGTTAGTAGTCAAGAGCTAACCATTTACACCACCAGGGACCTTATTCAGCATATATTAGGCCTGAAAAGTCAAGTTTCTTTCCCCATTTAGACTGTACTACGCAGACTTTTTTCTCTGTATTCTGAGGATACTTGTTTGCTGATTATTCTTGAGAAGTTTGTGGTGCTTCTTTCTCCTTCCTTCTCTGATCTCGCTGAGCAAATTTCTTATGCCCCAGCAGAATCTGTGTAAGCCTTAGTGACTGCTAATTGCATACAAAACTCCAACACTAAATGTGAGAAGTTATTCCAGTTCCTGTGGAGCTAGGCAAATGTTTAAGTCATAGCACAGTGATTTTGAAGTTTTAGGGATTTGGCGATCCTAATCAATCAGGTTAACTGGGTTTTGGGAGTGTACCAATAGCAAAGTTAGTGACTTTGATTTGTCATAACTGTATTCCATCAGTTATAAATTCCATGATAAATCTTAATTTAATGATAAAGCAAGACACCCATTCTTCCCTTGTCTTTTCTTTCTTTTCCCTCTTTACTTCTTAGAGTGGACATTTACTGTTTTGTTGTTGTTGTTTGTTTGTTTGTTTTGTTTTTTCTTCTCAGAAGCCATTTTCATCACAGTAGCCAAATTTCCATCTGGAGAATCACTCCTCCCTCATTCTTAGTCCATACGATTTGGGTGACACTTACCCCACTTGTGTCTCTATGACTGGGTATTCTATTCAGAACTGGCCAATCAGACAATTGGAGTCCCAGAGTGGTGCAAATGGTTAACACACTAGTCTACTAACTGAAAAGTTCGTGGTTCGAATCCACCCAGGAGTACCTGGGAAGAAAGGCTTGGTGATTTACTTCTGAAAAATCAGCCATTGAAAACCTTATGGAGCCCAGTTTTACTTTGACATACATGGGGTCTCCATGAGTCAGACTTGACTTAAAGGGAACTTTTTTGTTGGTTGGTTGGTTTAATCAGAGAATTTCATTACAGAAGTCACATTGTTGAATTCAGTGATAGGCATGTGATCTAAGGAGAGCCAGTGCAACCACTGTACTGTTAGAAGAAAGAAGGCAGCCTGTTGTGTCTGACTTCTTTCACTTAACATAATGCGTCGTTCATGTTCCTGAACCTGAGATGACCGGTGGCTGGAGATGTGCTAGCAACTTAGCTGCTATGGAATGAAGACAGAGGAAACAAAGTTGAATGATGAACAAGAGTAAAATTAAATCCCAGTGACACTGCTAAAGGCCTAGATCAAGCTGTACATGATGCTATCATCTGAGTTATTTATGTGAGCCAATAAAGCCCCCCTTGCTTTTGCTTAAGCCAATTTTAGTAGGATTTCTATAACTTACAACATAGACATTCTTAACTGATTCTTTCTTATCTCTATATTTCTTTTATGAATAGTGATTTCTAACCCATCTTTTCTGCTCTACTCTGTGTTTCATTTTTTTCTCTTTTTCCCTCATTTTTTCTCTTTTCCCCATTTTCCACTTTCTTTGTTGCTTCATGGTTTAACTTGAGTAAAATTATGAAAACAGCCCCACATTAAAATTCTTAAAATCATTTATTTATGACATTTTTCCTTTCTTGAGGTGTCACTTGCCCTTTATATCTGATGTTCCTTCAAGGCCTTTGATTAATTTCTGTCAAGCTTCTTAAGGGACCTGGCATGGCACCATGCACCCTTATGCACTCAAAGTGTTAATTGGAAATAATGATAATGATCAACCTCATGAAACATTTTCAGCTCTGTCCTTGTTCACCTGGCAAGCTGTGAACATGAAAGATGGGCAGAGAAATAGCCACCAGGAGACGGAATTAATGAGCAGGGACTATGTATGATTCTTTCTATTTTAAGATTGTCTCTTATAGTTAGCACTCAAATTAATAACATTAATAGCAGAATCGGTAATTCCCTTATAAGAGAAGTTAGTGGGTTACGTCCTAATAGGCAATGAACCGTTAGGTCATGACAGCCATATTTTTATTTGTTCTGTTTCTACCCTATGACTTTTCCATAGCAATGCTGAAGAACCATGTTAAAATACCTTAGAATAATCGCAATATTCCCATTCCCTTATCTCTTTCAAAAGCAGATCACATTTTGGATTCTCTTACAGTACATTTCACATAGATTTATAAAGCCATTTTCTTATGGCATCCACCAACTTCCTTCATTTTTATTCAGAGGCACTTTCTGCTCTCTGAGATACTGCTTTGCTTGCAGAAATGTGAGCCAGGAAGAAACCAGCCGGGTGGGAGAAAGTGTATATGGTCCAGACATGACGTACAGACATTTCCAGAATCAGTCTGAGGGTTCAGAGTGGAGATCGGTTAAATCCTTTCTTTTTCCCTTTTCTCATTCAGCCTTCAACAGTGTGTATAAGTGGGCTTGAGGGAAAAAAGTTGTTACAGAGCTTGTTTTCTCCTTATCTTAAGGTGGGCTGAGATCAGGGGAGATGAAATTCAGTCCTTTGAATTTCTCAAATTCTACTTTGTATCTTAATTTTCCACACTCTTCTAGTGAATCCTTCCCTTGTGGAAGAGCACAGTAAGTCTCGATTGGTTGAAGCTGTGGTAGTAAGACTATGTTCATTTGACTTCACCAATGTGAAGTGATAGAATATTTTAATCTTTTTCTTTCTTGAACAGTTGTAGGTGGTTAATTACATTACCCCACTGAAATATATATCACAGCATGAACAATCCTAGAATACTTTGTATTCTCAAGAAAGCAAAAACCTGAGTCTTCTTTGCAATAAATAAAGGCTGTTGTGATTTTTTTTTTTTTTTAACTGTGGTATAAAAAGGACTCCCAGCTTCATGGTTCAAGATAGTAGAATCTAAGCCAATGAAAGTACAAGAGTTTTATTAACGATAGCAATATATTATGGTGAGGCCACCTGGTTAAAACAGATCCTTTTCGTTTATCGGAAAATGTATTGACACTCTACTTTAATCCTTGTAATACACATACAAAGTTACTGTAAGACACTTTAGACATATGTAAACCTAACTTATGTTTTTAAGTTCTTGTTACTGCAGTAATGAACTTCAAATACATCAAGTAGAAAAGATCAGTCACAAGCTTACACACTTAGAAGCTTCTCTGTTAGGAGCACAGGCTGGACTTGAAGGGGTACTTTATTACTGGTCTGTAGGGGGAATCTCCTCTGAAATAGGATGAAAAGTTAGACTCTTCTTTCTTTCATGTATTAAGGTAAAGGAACAATTATAGTGAACTATGTAGTGACTATTCCCTACTGATCACTAAAATTTTAACATTCTTGTACCAGTGGTGCTGGCCACTTTGAACTTTTAGTTTCTTAGGAATTGAATGTGTTCCCACATCATACTGTAACAGCAACAACAAAAGTTTGTTTGTTTGCATTGCTCCCCAGATAAAAACGACAGCTCAGTACCAAGCAATGAGTCTTTAAAAGGACTAGTAGTGGCAAAAGGAGCTACTATTAATCAAGAATCCTTTTTTTTTTCATTCAATGACCAATAAGTGCAATTAATTTTTATAATATTAAGGAAATAATCAGGTTACCCAAAGTCCCCATTCTGCACTACTCTGATTCTGTGGTCTAAGAAGGTAAAACACCTTCCTGTGTGGTCCAACATGGCTGTAACTTATAAAATTAATTTTTAGTGAAGAATAAGAAACAGGAAAGAGAACAAAAATTTTCCGTTTGAGCCTTTAAAGGATTTCTGAGCCGCCCTCCCTTTTTTTTTTCTTTTTTCCCCTGACACATCAATCAGGGAATGTGATTATAATTCAGGAAGAATTATACACTTAACTCTATACTTAAAATGAAAGAGGTTTGACTGGGCTACAGACTTTGTGGTTCAAGTGGCATTTAGAAAATCAAAATCATGAGACAGAGAGAACAAGGTTATCTTTACAGGGGGTGGCGAGAGACTCAGCCAAGTGCCTGAGGTGAGTTAATCTAGTTAAGGTTACCCATGTTAAGAGTATTTCATAGTACATTCTATCTTGAGTATTACTTCTATTTACAAGAATGGGCTAATTCATTTACATCAAATGTGGCTTTTGGATATTCATTTTTTTTAACGTCACCAAAATTATCTCAGAGGAGCAGCTCTGACAGGTCAATCACTGCAGATGGTAAGTGCTTTGTTAATTATACAGAAATTTAGAAACAATTGGAGAATGTCTTGCCTCAGGAGAAATTTCCCTCTTCCTGTTTGAGAGCTGCTTCCCTCTACGGAATTAATTTTGTGTTTGTGAACAGATAAGAATCTTTGCTGTGTGGTAGAAATAACTCCTTGCTCCTTGTTCAAATACGCAAGTGTAAATAAGCAGAGAATATCACAAATAAACAATGTCATTCTTTTTTAAATAATGCAGCTTGTGTAATTAGGAGTGTGCAATTACAACAGTGTACAACTCTCAGTGTAACAATTAGGTTTTCAGTAAAATGTAATTTGTTCCAATGTAAATGTTTTTCCTCAATTTACAAGATTCCCTTGAGTTGTTTCAATAATAAGCCTGCTTCTACAAATATACGCAGTTGTGCACTATGTTTCAATATACAGATGAAAGAGGACAGCTATAGTAAAATAACCAGTCAACCAGTTGCCATCGAGTTGCTTCTGACTTGTGGCACACCTATATGTGAAGACTAGAACTGTGTCGCATAGGGTTTTCAATCGCTGATTTTTCAGAAGTTGATCACCACACCTTTCTTCTGAGGCACGTATGGGTGAACTCAAACTTCCAATCTTTTGGTAATCAGCTGCGATGTTAACTGTTTGCACCACCTAGGGGCTCTACATTATAATAAAAACAAAACAAAACAAAACAAAAAACAAAAACAAAAACAAAAAAAACCCAAACCTGTTGCCTGCAGGTTGATTCTGACTACAGTGACCCTATAGGACAGCGTAGAACTGCCCCATAGAATTTCCAAGGAGTGGCTGGTAGATTTGAACAGCCGGCCTTTTGGTTAGCAGCTGTAGCTTGCAGTAGCTTTTAACCACTATGCCGTGCCATAGCTCTTAACCACTATGCTGCCAGGGCTCCATATTAGGCTACTGAAATTTTAAAGTCTGATGGTTCCAATGTTATTTTGTAGTAGGAAAGCATAACAGGAGTGACCTCTTTCTTGGAACTTTTCACTTACAAAAATGCCTGTGTGATAGATTGTAAAACATTGCCCATCTGTACACCTATGCTCTTTTCAATGTGCATTTGTCGCTGTTTCCAACAAGTGGAGACGGGATCCCCACCCCTTGAGTCTGGGCTGGCCTTGTGATTGCTTTGACTAATATGGTGAATGTGATGTTATCTGACTTACAAGGCTAGGCATTAATAGACTTTGGAATGTAGCCTGAGACTGCCATGTGAAGAAGCCAGACTAACTACTATAAGAGGCCAGGATCAAGGACAATCAAGTCCCTCATGAACAGCCAGCACCAGCTGCCTGACATGTGAGTAAGGCCTCAAGAATCTTCCAGCCTTGCTGATCCCCAGCTGAATTCAGTCAAGTGAGTGAGTCCAGGCTAAATCTCCAGATGAACTATCTATCAACCAATAGAATTGAGAGAAATAACAAATTGCTCTTGTTTTAGCCTCTAAATTTTAGGGTGGTTTGTTGTACAGAAGAGTCCCTTGGTGGTGCAAATGTTTAACCCTCCCCACTGCTAACCAAAAGATTGGAGGTTTGAGTCCACCAAGAGACACTTCAGAATAGAGGCCTGGTGATCTACTTCTGAAAAAATCAGCCATTGAAAATCCTATGGAGCATGTGTATTATTCTACTCTGGCACACTGGGGTCATCATGAGTTGGAATCCACTCTAAGGCAACTGGTTTTTCTGGTTTCTTTGTTACACAGCAAAGGCTAATTGAAATCATTCCTTTAGAGTTCTCTTACCACGCTGTTTGGCACTACCACTTAACCAATTTTGTGTTCCCAGTTACTTAGACAACTTGTAAAGTTTACTTGTGGATTTGTGAAAACATCATATTGAGAAAAACAGAATCTTAAGACCTTAAAGCTTAAAGTAAAGTTAGAGTTCATCTAGTGCAACAGATTGAAAAGTGTGCTTCTTGGAGGGAATGAGGAAGTTCTTCAGGGCTACTGCAGTGGCTGTGGTGGAGGGGCTGGTCTATATTTCCCATGATAGCGTCAGCTGTACCAGCTCCATTTTTATTTATTGCATTGCCAACTGCAGAAATAATTCCTTCAAACAGAAAATGTAAAAGCACTTCAGTCCAACCCTCATACTTTCTAGAGGAGCATATTAAGGCCCAGGAAGAAGAAGTAAACACTTATCATTTATCCTCAGTTATGAAAAAATACTTCATGATAATGATATTTGTTTATCTGTTGGACCATCTGTGGTAGCTAGATATAAAAACCCTTAATGATTTGGCTTCTGTCTACTTCTCTAGCCTTTTGTCTCTCTCAGCCCCAGGGGTCATCAGACTCCTGCACTGAACCCTTCTTTCCAAACTGAAATTTGGAGCTCTACTCTAATGGACAAGGCTCTTTCTCCCTACCTCCCTATATTGGCACATGATGTGTTTATACATACTGCCTGCATCATCTCTATCAGGGAACATTCGTAGGATAGACCCCTCCTCATCAACTCAAATCATATTGAGTGTCCTCCACAATATTCTAATCACCTCTTCTGTATGTCACAAATATGAAGGCCTACGTAGTGTTGTAACCTTGTGTTTGTTTTCCTGTTTTCCTAGACTGCAAGACTTTGAAGGCAAGAAAAATGACAAATTCATCCTTGTATTCCCAGGGTCTGACATACATAGAAAGTGTCCAACATAGACGAGTTGAATAGTGAACAGATGAATGACTTAATGAATTAGTAAGTGAATGAATGGGCTTTCTCTTACACATCTAATAAAATATTAGCTACAAACTAGTAGTGTTAATAGCCCATCTTATCCTCACTTATATGGGGCAATACACAAACTCATGGCAATATTATTTAATGAGGCAAAACTCAATTATTTTAAATATCTATTGAAACTGAACCCTGTCTTGAGCCAAACATACTTCTAAGTCTTTTCTTGTGCTAGTATTTGGCAATACCATTTAACCAGCTACCAAAGTAGAAATAAACATAGATTTGATTAAGTACATTCTCTCTCTTATCCTTGACATTCAGGTAAACTACAAGTCTAGTTGAATCTGTCTTCTTATTTTGTCCAGAATCCATTAAACCCTCTGCAACTCCGTGACTTCATTATTTGAAATGATCATTATCTTCTACCTAGATTATTCCAAAGTCCCCTAAATGTCCTTTCTGTCTCTGTTTCATTAATTATTTGCATTACAACAAGAATAATCTTTCTGTAAAGCACTGTTTATTATATCGTTCTCATTGCTTGAAATCTTTTAATGGCTGGAGGATCAAGTTAAAACTACTTAATGTGGAAACCAATGAACTCGGTATTTCCCTTCATACATGCACACACACACACATTCACTTTCTCTCATCCAATCATACATATACTGTGAAATCATTCATTCATTGATACATTTGGATACACAAATATTGATAAATTACTTTTGTGTGCCTGGCACCGTTCTAGGTACTGTGAACTTTTCAGTTAGAGAGACAGGAACACTTTCTTGCTCTCATGACAATTGTCCTACATTATGTAATAGATGTGAAAACAAAAAAGTAAACATATGTTGTTGTTAGGTGCTGTCGAGTCCCTTCTGACTCATAGTGACCCTATGTACAATAGAATGAAACACTGCCTGGTCCTGTGCCATCCTTGTGATCATTGTTATGCTTGAGCCCATTGTTGCAGTCACTATGCCAATCCATCTCATTGAGGGTCTTCCTCTTTTTTGCTGGCCCTCTACTTTATCAAGCATGATGTCCTTCTCCAGGGACTGATGCCTAGATACAGATGGATGGAGCCTGACTGGTGTTTTAGAATCATGATGAAGACCTCTCTGAGGAGGTGATATTTGAGTTGAGATTTGAATGAGGATAAGAGCTGAGTGTTTTAATCACTTAGTTGTTAGGGTGCTTTAATGGTATGTCAGGTGCGGCAAGGTGAGAAGGACACGAGAGAGGCCTATGAGAAAAGAAATTTTATTACTCGCAGGTTCTTAGATGGGTTCACAGCTCGCCCTGAAGGAGCATGCTGTGGTGGGCTCAGCCATGCAGAAGGGGAGCCAAAAAGAGAGAACTTGTGGGCTAAACCCTTTATTGGGGTTCTGTGTGGGGTGCTCAAAATAGGGTGCAAGCGTAAGCCATTGGTTATTTTGAATGTAACTCGATTAGCAGGATGCCACATGAGGAATGGGACCTTATCATTAGGGCACACTTGGTTGTGGCTGTGGGAGGTTGTTTCCAAGAAGCTGGGTGATGTTGAAGCAGCAAAACATTTCTATGTGGACCTTACAACACTGAGCCATGCAAATGTAGGGGGCATAGTTTTCCAGCAGAAAGAACAATTAGCTTAAAGGCTCTGAAGCAAGACCAGAACACCAAGAATAATTTTGTGGGTCAAGTTATGTTTAGCAAGAGGAGAGTCATAGGAGTTGGAATTAGAAGAGAGACAGGGGCAGACTGTATAGGGTCGTTTACACAAAATGTAATAAGAGGACTATAGAAGGTTTTAAGCAGGGGAGAGAGATGAGGAAGTATATACATTTAGAAAGATTCCTCTGGCTGTTCTGTGGAATACAGATTATAGGAGGGACTAACGACTAGCACTTGGTTTATGTACAGGTTCTACATGAGCACAATTAAGTGTTCTGGAATTCCCATTCTTCGCAATGCTATCCATGATTTTTTATGATCCACACAGTTGAATGAAGAGATCACTTAGGAGGCTGGGACATTTCAGTTATTTTGCCTAATATCACCAATTAAGAAAAATTGGTGGGAAGAGAGGAGTGATATTTGGAAGTAGAAGACCTGAGTTTAAATCCTGAAGATGGCTTTTACCATACGCCACTAGGTCCATTATTTATTTCCTGAGATTCCCAATTTCCATATTTGTGAAATGAAGATAAAATTCAGGCTTAAAAGGAATAAAATGATTAAATGTGAAAACGTGGTAACACATTATAAATTACAATGTACTATCTAAACATGAGTTGATTGGAATTGAGATTTTCTACTGTTCTTAAGCTGCAGCATTGTTAACTTTTACTCAAAGCCCTATGAATTTAAGCTTTATGTTTAGCAATAGAGACAGTCTCACAAACATATATCTGATTGGTTCTTACTACACGACTACAATAAACTGGGAAGATCTTTCTGGTTTTGCTTTACTGACAAAGCAGACAGAATAAATGGCAAATATTCTTGTAAGAGTAAAATTCCTTTTAAAGAAGTAAACTGCCCTTTTGAGATTTTGGTATATGAAGCATTTAAAAAGATTAAGTCATCTGACAGCTATGTGCTTACCCATTGCTGTTGAGTTGATTCCGAATCATAGCAACCCTGTAGGACAGAGTAGAACTCTCCCATAGGGTTTCCTAGTCTGTAATCTTTACAGAAGCAGACTGCCACATCTTGCTGCCTTGGAGCAGCTGGTGGGTTCAAACTGCTGACTTTCAGTTAGCAGTCAAGCACTTAACCACTGCACTACCAGAGTAACTTTAATAAAAAATTGGTAAAACAAGTATGATCCCTGCTCTTAAAGGATACACCACAAAGAAAAGGGGAGGGAGTAATTCTAAGGCTATCTCAAATGTAGTACAGGTTGCTATATGCTCTAATAAGGGAACAAAAGTGTACTTGGTAGTTAAAGAGATCATATTACTTTGTTGTTGTCATTATGAGACATCGAGTCTGTTCCAAAAACTCATAGTGTCCCTATATGTGACGGAATGAAACACTGCTAGTCCGGCACCATCCACAAAATCCTTGCTATGTTTGAGCCCATTGTTGCAGCTGTTGTGTCAGTCCATCTGCTTGAGAGTTTTCCTCTTTTTTGCTGACTTTGCCAAACATGATGTTCTTCTTAGGGATTGTTCCCTCCTGATAACATGTCCCAAGTATGTGAGACGAACTCTAGTCATCCTCGCTTCCAAGGAGCATTCTGACTGTACTTCTTCCAAGACAGATTTGTTTGTTCTTCTGGCAGTCCATGGTATATTCAGTATTCTTTGCCAATACCATAATTCAAAGGCATCATTCTTGTTCAGTATTCCTTATTCATTGTCCAGCTTTCGCATGCATGTGAAGGGATTGAAAATACCATGGCTTGGGTCAGATACACCTTAGTCCTCCAAGCGACATCTTTGCTTTTTAACACTTTAAAGAGATCTTTTGCAGCAGATATGCCCAATGCAATACTTCATTTGATTGACTGACTGCTGCTTCCATGGACATTGATTGTGCATCCAAGTAAAATGAAATTTGTGACAACTTCAATTTTTTTTTTTCCTGTTTATCATGATGTTGCTTATTGGTCCAGTTGTGAGGATTTTTGTTTGCTTCATGTTCAGGTGTAACCCATACTGAAGGCTGTAGCCTTTGATATTTATCAGTAAATGCTTCAAGTCACTTCCCTTTCAGCAAGCAAGGTTGTCTCATCTGCATAATACAGATTATTAATGAGTCTTTCTCCAATACTAATGCCCCTTTCTTCATACAGTCCAGCTTCTTGGATTATTTGCTCAGCATACAGATTGAATAAGTGTAGTGAAAGGATACAACCCTGACTCATACCCTTCCTGATTATAAACCATGCAATAGCCCCTTATTCTGTTCGAACGACTGCCTCTTCGTCTATTTACAGGTTCCATATGACTGCAATTATATGTTCTGGAATTCCCATTCTTTGCAATGTTATCCATAATTTGTTATGATCCACACAGTTGAATGTCTTTGTGTAGTCAATAAAACACAGGTAAGCATCTTTTGGCTTTCTGCCAAGATCCCTTTGACATCAGCAATGATATTCCTAGTTCCACATCCTTTTCCGAGTCTGGCTTGAATTTCCGGCACCTTCCTGTGGATGTACTGCTGAAGCTGCTTTTGAATTATGTTTAGCAAAATTCTCTTGTGTGTCATGTTAATGATATTGTTTGATGATTTCCACATTCTGTTGGATCACCATTCTTTGGAATGGGAACAAATATGGATCTCTTCCAGTTGGATGGCCAGGTAGCTGTCTTCCAAATGTCTTGACAGATGAGTGAGTGCCTCTAGTGCTACATCTGTTTGTTAAAACATCTCAATTGGTATTCTGTCAATTCCTGGAGTCTTATTTATCACCAGTGTTTTCAGTGCAGCTTGAAATTCTTCCATCAATACCATCGGTTCTTGATCATATGCTACCTCTTGAAATGGTTGAACATCGACCAATTCTTTTTGGTACAGTGACTCTGTGCATTCCTTCCATCTTCTTTTGATGTTTGCTGAGTTGTTCAATATTTTACCCATAGAATCCTTCAGTACTGCAACTCAGGGCTTGAAGTTTTTCTTCAGTTCTTTCAACTTGAGAAATGCTGGGTGTGTTCTTCCCCTTTGGTTTTCTAACTCCAGATTTTTGCATATTTCATTATACTACCTTACTTTGTCTTTTGGAGCTGCCCTTTGAAATCTTCTGTTCAGCTCTTTTACTTAATCATGTCTTAAGTTTGTTTTAGTTAATCTATATTCACGAGTAAGTTTCAGAGTCTCTTCTGACATCCATTTTGGTCTTTTCTTTCTTTCCTGTCTTTTTAATGACCTCCTGCTTTCTTCATGTGTGATATCCTTGATGTCATCTCACAACTCGTCGGTCTTCAGTCATTAATGTTCAATGCACCAAATCTGTTCTTGAGATGGTCTCTAAATTTAGGTGGGATATACTCAAGGTCGTGTTTTGGCTCTCGTGGAGTTGTTTTAATTTTCTTCAACTTCAACTTTAACTTCTATATGAGCAATTGATGGTCTGCTCTGCAGTCGGCCCCTAACCTCATTCTGACTGAAGACATTGAACATCTTCATCGTCTCTTTCCACAGATATAGTTGATTTGATTCCTGTGTATTCCATCTGGTAAGAGCCAAGTGTATAGTTGCCGTCTATGTGTTGAAAAAATTTATTCACAATGAATAAGTCCTTGGTCTTGCAAAATTCCATCATGCAATCGCAGGTGTCGTTTCAATCACCAAGGCCATGTTTTCCAACTACCAGTCCTTTCTCTTTGTTTACAATTTTTTCATTCCAATCATCAGTAATTATCAATGCATCTTAATTTCGTGTTTGATCAATTTTAGACTGCAGAAGTGGTAAAAAAATCTTCAGTTTCTTCATCTTTGTCATTCGTGGTTGGTGCATAAATTTGAATAACAGTCCTATTAACTGGTATTCACTGTAGGCTTATGGATTTTATCCTGTCACCGATAGTGTTGTACTTCAGGATATATCTTGAGCTGTTCTTTTTAACAATGACTGTGTCATCGTTCCTCTTCAATTTGTCATTCCTGGCATAGTATACCATATTATTGTCTGATTCAGAATGGCTGGTACCGGTCCATTTCAGCTCACTTATGCCTAGGATATAGATTTTTTATGAGTTCCATTTCGTTTTTGACAACTTCTCATTTTCCTAGACTCATACTTCCTATATTCCATGTTCCAATTACTAATCAATGTTTGCAGCAGTTTCTTCACATTTTGAGTCGTGCTACATCAGCATATGAAGGTCCTGAAAGCTTCATGCTATTTACATTATTAAGGTTGACTCCACTTTAAGGAGGCAGCTCTTCCCTTGTCATATTTTGAGTGCCTGCTTTATTTTAACAAGTGCCTTTAAGGATGAGGTGAACTAGAATAATTAGCAAAAGTATGCATATGGTGGTGGTGTGTATTTCTGGATGAGTGTTGGTGACAGTATTAACAAATTGTGATGGTTAAGATTGTGTGTCAGCTTGGCTGGGCCATGATTCTCCGTGTTTTAATGTAATCACTCCCATGATTGAATATACTGTGTGTAGCCAATCAGATGAAATGGAGTCTCCTTGGGGGTGTGGCCCACCTTTGTATATAAGCAGACAATCTGGCTTTTTGCTGTTTCTGGATCTGGATCCTGCGGCTGCTTCCTGTTGTCTCATCTCCCGTTCCTGGGACTTGAGCTGTCAGCTTATTGGCCGAACCTGGGATTCGTCGATCCGCACAGCCTGTGGGTGGGAGCCCTGCTCTCCAACTTTCCGATCTTGGGCTTGCCAGCTTCTGCAGCTGTGTGACTTGGGAGAGGCCTCTACCCTAATCCATGGACTTGGGACGTTCTAGCCTGCACAATCATGTGAGCTGTTTCCTTGATATAATCTCTCTCTGTATATACATATATACACTTTACTGGTTTTGCTTCTCTAGAGAACCCAGCCTAAGACACAAATATACACAAACCAGAAATCAAGGCTTGAGTTCTCATAACAACTGGTGGCCAATGGTTTGAGGAGAAGATTCCATGTTTGGAAAATAGTGAGAAAGAAAGTTGGCAAGGTAAGCTTGTACCAAAGGCTTTATATGTCTTGAATAATAAGCTGATGACTTTTGACCTAATCCTATATGTGATGAAGAGCCACTGGCAATTTCTGAGAAACAATGTGATACTGAGAAAGAATCATAGGTGAGAAATTCAGGATAGGCAGTATATGAAACACAGCTTCACAGGCACTATATAGTAATATTTAAGTGATCAGGGTTATCGTTACAGGATAAAATTTAGTTATCACATTCATTTGAATACTACTTATTCCAGTTGTCTATTGGTAGGTGACTAACCAACATTTTTTTATGTCCATGGATTCCACGGATGAGAAACTTAGACTGGATGCAGTGAGAATGGTTTGTTTCTGTTCTGTGATATCTGGAACTTGAGTTGAGACAATTCAAATGACTAGGGTACAGAATTATGCAGAGGCTTCATTACTCATATGTCTGAGTCCTTGGCTGGAAGGTCTGGAAGTCATAGTCAACACCTGTGTTGAACACCTTCATGTGGCCTCTCATTGTAGATTAGGCTTCCCTCAACATATTGACCTTGAGGTAGTAAAACTTCTTTTTTTCTCCAAGAGCAAATGTTTTCACAAACCACGCAGAAGATGTACGGTCATTTATTACCAGCCTCAGAGGTCACATAATATCATTGCTGCTGTATAATATTGATCAAAGCAGACACAAGCCAATCCAGGTTCAAGGGGAGGAGACAGAGACCTTACCTATCAATGGGAAGAATTTCGAGAAATCTGCAGCCATGTTTTAAAATTGTCACACTGTTTCACTGAGGTAACTTAATAGGTACTTTTTTTTTTTTTTTAAGTAAAATATGTGCTAATCAAACCACTTATTAACAATGTGAAGTAATTGTAAAGAATATAAGGATTTGCCTTGAAATTTGATTTTTGATTTTCTAATGGATTTCTTCCAATGTTCCTCAATAAAATTGAGGGTGGAGAGAAAAAATATAGTCCCATACAAAATCAAGTAATCAATACTGATGCTGCAAATTCATATAACTTCATTTTATAATAATAATCTTGCATCCAATAATGGTTAAGATAGTAACCGCTAACATTATCATTAAAAGTAGTACAGCATTTAATATATACATTAGATACAATATATACATATATATATAATATATACAATTTATATACATTAGACATTGAAAACTCACAGCTTCAAGATGTACATTCCTTTACTTTCTTCATTTTAGAAATAAGCAAACTGATGAGTCTTAGAAATGTTGTCATTTTTCCAAATTTATTGTCTAATGAAGGTCACATAAATGATTTAAAAAAGCTTCAACAATAGAAACTATCAAAGCAACAATGAATACTCTTTGAACTAAAGGTAGAGCCACATGTACAGGGCATGTTGGAATTCTTGGGGGAGACATTTACACCAACCTGGAAAAATCAGAAGTTTTCCAGGGAATGTAGTATCTGAACTTAATCATAAAGAATCAGTAGTATTCAGGTGGACAGCAGAGTGGAACATTCTAGTCTGACAGTGTGCATTAAGGAAGTTATAAGAGATGATGTTGGAGCGGTAAGCAAGGGTTAAATACTGGAATAACTTATTTGTTACATTTTGGATATTGGTTTTTATCTTCTAATTAATGGGTACAGTGACTAGACATGGCACTTTGCCCTGGACAGTCCTGGTTTATGATGGTTGTTCCAGAATCATCCTTGATTTGCCCCTTTCACTCATAAAATATTTTGCTTTCCTGGAAAATGGTGTGGTCCCTCTACTGATAGGTACCATCAATGGCCTTTAAAAAGAGGAAATACATTTTCTGACTTATGAGATAGATCAGTATTTTTCGTGGCTCTGGAAAGACTGAAATTGAGAAATTTTTAGGTATGGGTGCAAAGATCCAGGGGAGAAATTATGAGATATTAAATTGCAATAGCAGTAAACACATTGCTGTTGAGTTGATTCTGATTCACAGTGACCCTACAGGACAGAATAGAACCGCCTCATAGGGTTTCCAAGGCTGTAAATCTCTGCGGTAGCAGACTGCCACATCTTTCTCCCTCAGGGTGGCTGGTGGGCTCAAACCGGTGATCTTTCGGTTAATAGCCGAGCTCTTAACCACCACGCCAACAGGTCTCCTTCCCAATAGGAGTGGGGAGAAGAATATCAATTGCAAGTATTTAGCCACACTTGTTGACTACCAGATGCAAAGAGTCTAGGAGAGGTGAGAGGTAGATCTCATTCCTAGATATTTTACCTTGGTGATTCACTGATGGTTAGTTCTGATGTTGAGGTAGAAAACATCTTCCTTGTTGACTGTGTGGGCTTATTATTGGGCATGAGGTTGGGCTGAGTAATAAAATTGTTATTAAAGAGCATTTACTTTATATGAGTGTAATTGATTCTTTGTGCAAAAATGTTAACCCTAGAGGAGTAGTCTCCACAATTTTTTGACTTTTATATAAAAACTACTTGAAAAAAGTAGAAATAAAAGAATAAAATGGACTTGGTAGAGTACAAAAGAAAGCGTTTTTTTTTTTTTTGCATTTTTGCAAATGTCTTTAATGTTTGACTTAATGAAAGATGACTGTATTCTCTTAACTACTTTTTCATTTTACCTTTACAATAATAGTACATGTCATGTGACCTCTGGAAAACTGTGTGTTTGTAAGGACAGGAGACTGAAAGGGCAAATAATGCCTTAGTAGTACTGTTATGAAATTTGTTTTGACCTCATGGGTCCCCTAAAAGTCTCTCAAGGATCCCTTAGGTACCTTGGACTCCAGTTTCGTGAATCACTTCTATACATGATCTGGCCTCTGCTTCTCACCTTCTTCTTTACTCACTCACACTGCCCTTCTTTTAGTTCTTAATGCCATCAAGCTGATTCTCTCTCCAGAGCCACTGCCCTTTGCCATTATTATTTTTTTAAATTGTACTTTAGATGAAGGTTTATAGAGCAAACAAGTTTCTCCTTAAACAATTAATGTACATATTGTTTTGTGACATTGGTTGCAAACCCCACAACATGTCAACACTCTCTCCTTCTCAACCTTGGGTCCTCAATTACCAGCTTTCCTGTCTCCTCCTGCCTTCTCGTCCTTGCTCCTGGGCTGGTATGCCTATTCAGTCTTGTTTTGTTTTATGGTCCTGTCTAATCTTTGACTGAAAGGTGAGCCTCAGGAGTGACTTCGTTACTGAGCTATAAGGGTATGCGGGGGCCATACTCTCGGTTTCTCCAGTCTCTGTCAGACCGGTAGGCCTGTTTTTATTTTTTTGTAAGTTAGAATTTTGTTCTAGGTTGTTCTCCAGTTCTGTCCAGGACTCTCTATTGTGATCCCTGTCAGGGCAGTCAGTGGTGGTAGCTGGGCACCATCTAGTTGTACTGAACTCAGTCGGGTGGAGGCTGTAGTAGTTGTGGTCCATTAGTCTTTTGGACTAATCTTTCCCTTAGTGTCTTTGGTTTTCTTTTTTCTCCCTTGATCCAGCTGTGGTGAGACCAGTGGAGTATCTTAGATGGCCGCTCCCAAGCTTTTAAGATGCCAGACGCTACTCAACAAAGTAGAATGCAGAACATTTTCTTTATAAACTATGTTATGCTGGTTGAGCTAGATGTTCCCCAAGACCGTGGTCCCCTTAGCCCTCAGTGCAATAATTTGGTCCCTTAGGGAGTTTGGATGTGTCTATAGCACTTCCATGTCCTTGCCTTGGAAAAGTTGTGCTGGCTTCCCCAGTATTGAGTACTGTCTTACCCTTCACCAGAGCAAAAGAAAGCAAATTTATTCTTCTTCACTGCTACCTGTTTTGATCTGAAATCTCAGGTTAGTTCCCAAGCTTTCCCAGTATTAGAAGGGTTTTCACAGATAATCTCGTTAAAAATATACAGACCAGACCATTGTTCATAAGGTTAAATCTTATACTATTTTATACTTTTTTGTACAACCTGGAGTCCCTGGATGATGCAACAGTTAACATGCTTGGTTGCTAACTGAAAGATTGGCAATTTGAATCCACCCAGAGGTTCCTTGGAAAAAGAGCCTGGCCATCTACTTCTGAAAAGTCAGCCATTGAAAGCCCTACGAAGCACAGTTCTATTCTGACAAAATGAAGTCAGCATGAGTCAGAATAAACTCCATTGCAATTTTTTTTTTTTTTTCTTTTAATATCAGTTTGGGCTTGACTTAAGCTCAGAAACTGGCAGTGGTCTGGATCAGGCTTGAGGTGAGAATGGAGGGAGGGGGAACGGGCACAGTTAACTATTTTACTGTTTGCCCAACTTACTCTTCTACGCAACTTCCTCTACTCTCTCTTGCTTACCCAGGGGTAGGACAAAGGAACAAGGGGAAATTATGGCAGAAAGGGTCTTGATGGGTAGAGTTGTAACTTTTATCAGTGCTCTCTTGATGAAGCATAGTGCTGCATTTTGGAATCCTTTATCCTTTGGAGCACTTTTGTGAGTTTCCTTTCTAGGTTCTCTGAGTACAGTTTACTGGCACACGCAATGCCTCCTGTGACTGACTGATTAGACTTTCCCTTTGTGTGGTATTTTTCAGTAGTCTTCACCCTGCACAAAAACCATTTGGACAAAATCCATTTCAAGGCTCCCTAATAGAGGCCTGAGGGAAGAACTCAGAGCGGGCCTGTCATCAGTGGGGATGTGACTCCTTTCTACTGTAGGATTCTCTCTTTACTCTTCCACCACAGGTCCCTCCAGCTAGCTTCACCCTTTTAGAATTTTTCTGGCCAGAGCCTCTGTGTCCCTCAAATTACATGAAATGTCCAGAAATCTCTGTGATTTTGATTCTTTGAAGCCCTCCTGGTTGATTGGGGGAGAAGATGGAGAAAGGCGAGGAAGATACCACAGTCTTCCAATAATTCTATTCATGAAGAAATCCTCTGTACAATCTCTTTGATGGATTTCCTATCTCCTCATCTTAAATTCTTCTCCTAGGCAATGAGCTAAGGTTTGCTAGACTGGTTTCACAGTCTTTTAGCCTATCCTTTATAGATGTCGGATCCGGAATCTATTTTTTCAGCTTTTTGCATGTAAGCAAAACTTTAAGCCAATAAGGAAATCTCTATTTAATATTCTGATATGCTCATTTATTTACTCATGGATCAATCATATAGACTACTGAACTAAAATAATAAAAAATAAAATATATTTAAAAATTAGAAAAAGATAAAATAAACAATATTTTAAAATTTTATTTATTTCTAATAATTATAATACAATACATTATAATAACATATTACATATAATAATACTTGATTTATTATATACTATTTTTTCTCACTAAAAATATTAATACTTTTTTAGTGATTGTAAGGTGATTGAATTTTTAAAAATTTCATGAAAATCTTGGTTGTTGTCTCCATGATGCAGTGATTAAATATCTAGATATAAGTTCAGTTTATTTTTACACTCTGTATGAATGACTTTTATGACTGAAAAACATTAACTCAGAAGAGTACTTTGGTATAAACAGAAGTACATGCGTGGTTGTACTTACTAAATTATTTAATCATGATACACATTTTTCAATGCAATACTTTTTATTGAATTTTTGTTTTTAACATGTCTGTCTTTACTAATATGGATCAGTTGTGCTCATAAAAAAATGGGACCAGTTTACATTTTAATATATTTTGCTAAATGAGTTCAAGACGCACTGCAATGCTTCCTTGGGCATGCATTAACAAAATTCTGTTTCCAATATTTTTAGTGTACATATATAAGAGTTTATTTGGTAAGAAAATCATAAAATAAATAAAACATCTCCAAACATCTATTTTCTGAATACTGTCACTATGCATACGTTTCTTTAAAAACAGGAAATGATTTTCTCATTCATCGTTAAAACAATACATTTGACACAAAGGGAAAAATTAAGTGGTCATTTTCCAAAATTATTTTCTACAGTGCATATTTTTGATAGCCAGCCATCATAACAAATACCCAATACTTTTTTTTTTTAATTAAATACTGTCTTTTTAAAAGAAAGGTAAATAATTTTTACCCCCGCAAGTCTTTTTTTTTTTTTTTTTTTCACGATGAGATAATCAGTGAACCTCACGTAATTCAAAAGATTCTTATGGTCACTCTCTAATTCAAAATATATCTGTCTTTAGCACTTGTAACGAGCTCTCATGGTGCAATGGTTAAGTGCTTGGCTGCTAACTGAAAGGTTGGTGGTTAGAACCCACCCAGTGGCTCCACTGGAGAAAGACCTGGCAGTCTGAGCCCATAAAGATTACAGCCTAGAAAACCCCATAGGGCAGTTCTTCTCTCTCACATGGGGTCACTATGAGTCAAAATTGACTTGAGGGCACCTAATAATAATGTAGTTCAACTTATTGCTGTGATAGCTTGCTTGCTCTTCAGACCTACTCTGGAATCTCTCTCTCTCTCTCAATTCAAGTCACATCAATTGCTCCACCAGTGGCTGTCTTTATAATTAGTGCCTCTCCCCCCGCCAATGATTTTTTTCCTTTACTTGAGGATACCTTTTTTTTTTATATATACTTTTTCTTTAGTAGCTCCTTTAGTTGTTCTGTGCATATTTCATTATTGAAATGCAATTTAGCAAATGCTATAAACTAGGATATGTTTGAAAAAATTTGTATTTTATTTATACAACTATATAGAAAACATTATTTGATTTGCTCTAATACGTATTTCTGAAAAAATTCAGCAATATTTTTCTATGCATCCAACAAAATATTTGCAAGCAAATAATGCATTTTTATTTGTCAACAAATCATTTGCCACACATTATCTGAATCATTTTTACTGTGTCAAGAAGAATTAAGTGTTTCCTGAAAGGGTCCCATTTTTGTCTTTCATAAAGAAAAGGCTTCAAACTAGACTGAATGTGTAGCTTAAAAATATCTTGCAAATTGAGATAACTTTATTCTAACATTATTACTCATATCTCAAGGCAAAATATACACATAAAGCACATCTTACTGGTAATTTGTATTTTAAATAATCCTTAGATAATGCAAAAATGTTTACAAATTTCTTATTTGATGTGATAAGATGTATTTTTAAAACCTAGTAATGTGTTTAATAAGGAGCCCTGCTGGTGCAGTGGTTAAGTGCTCAACTGCTAATTAAAAGGTTGGAGGTTCAAACCCACCAGCTGCTCCATGGGAGAAAGATGTGACAGTCTGCTTCTGTAAAGATTTACAGCCTTGGAAACCCTATGGGGCAGTTCTACTCTGTCATATATGGTTGCTATGAGTTGGAATCGACTCGATGGTAGTGGGTTTGATTTTGGTTTAACGTGTTTAATGACTTTATTTAATAAAGAGTTGAAAAATTTTTAGCTTGGCCCTTTTCTTGTTACCTACCTGGGCTTCCATTATTAGTGTTACCTTCAGTTTAATCTTTAAATGCAGTAAACTTTTTAACTCATATCATCAGTTTAGCAAGGTTAGTTTGGTTCAAACTGTAGAGCATAATCCATCAATCTACTTAGCACTGCTCATCTACACTTCTATGATTCAGTATGCTGAAACAGAGCAAAAAGTTGAAGTTACCTCTTGACCACTCTTTCCTGTCGAAATCTACATTTCCCTCAGGATAATTCACAGCACATCACACATGATGGTCTGCTGTATAGACCACATCACGGGGTCAAGGTCATTCCATATGTTTAATATTAATAAAGCCTTTTTTTCTTATTTTTGGGTTATAGTCTCTAATATCTTCCTTTTTTACCAGCACGTGTTTGCACATCCCCTGGCATACAAACATCCACATTGGAGAGTTCTCTTCTAGAACAAGCTGCCTCCAGAGATGGGGAATACACCTCCAAGAAAGAAAATTATTTTAACAGCTTTAAAAGTTGTGTTAAAAATTTCCTCTTCATATTGATTCAAAATCCACTTGCTTATAACTTACACCCACTAGTACGAGGTTGAACAAAGGTGGCAGGCATGAAGTGAAAACCTCTTAAATATTTCATTATTCATACTCTCTTGCACATCATTTGGGTTGCATAATGAATTGAATGACTAAAACAATTTTTAGACATTATCTAAACAGGGATTTTTTAAAAATTTCTTTCCAAAATAATTTTCTAACAGGTTTCGTTTTTTATATTTATTTTAGTTTATTTTAAAAAGCTGTGTAAGTGAGTGTGTGTACATGTTTCTTTTTTAAAAATTTTATTTATTTGGTTGTTGTTGAGAATATACACAGCAAAGCATACACTATTTCAACAGTTTCTACATGTACAATTGAGTGACGTTGATTACATTCTTCGAGTTGTCCTACCATTCTCACCTTCCTTTTCTGAGTTGTTCCTCCCCGTTTACATAAGCTTACTGCCCCCTAAGTTTCCTATCTAATCTTTTGAGTTGTTGTTGTCAGTTTGATCCCATATAGATAGATCTTGAAAGCGCACAATGCTAAAGGCACACATTCTTTACTAGTTAAGCTAAACTATTCTTTGGTTTTAAAAAACTTCAGGGGATATTTCTGGTTTAAAGTTTAAAGATTATCTCAGAGCAATAGTTTCAGGGGTTTATTCAGCCTCCATGGCTCCAGAAAGTGTGGAGTCCATAAGAATTTGAAATTCTGTTCTGCATTTTCCCCCTTTTGATTAGGATTCTTCTATAGAATCTTTGACCAAAATATTCAGTAATGGTAGCCAGGCACCATCCAGTTCTTCTGGTCTCGGATAAGGAGGCAGTTGTTCATAGAAACAATTAGCCACATATTCCATGTTGTTGTTGTTGTTAGGTGCTGTCTTATATTACCCTGTAGGACAGAGTAGAACTGCCCCATAGGGTTTCCAAGGAGCAGCTGGTGGATTTGAACTGCCGACCTTTTGGTTAGGACCCGAGCTCTTAACCACTATGCCACCAGGGCTCCACACATTCCATATCCTCCTCCTATTCCTGACTCTCCTTCCTTCGTTTCTCCAGAGTAATACAGACCAATTATTGTGGCTTGGATGGCCACTTGCAAGCTTTTAAGACCCCAGGCACTGCTCAACCATCTAGGAGGTAGAACAAAGGCACTAAACATGTTATTAGGCCAATTAACTGGGATGTCCCATGAAAACATGACCCTAAACCTCCAAACCAAGGAACCATATCTAATCGTGTTTTTGGTCGTACATAAGCAGCCTCTGCAGTTACTCTTTTTTTTTTTTTCTTTCTGGTCACTGTTGAAAGTATCACTATCACATAACTTTTGCCAATTCAACTTTTGTACAAGTTAAGTTTACAATTTAAAGATATGCTAGAAGCAAAATGACAATTTGTTTACAAGCTCTCTGTTTCATCACCAAATTCACTAATAGAACACATTTGTAATTCTCCAGGGCAGTTCTTCTAAGTGGATCTGTTGGTAGTCTGAAATGCACATCTCTTTACCTCTTTTGATTCAGTTGGAAATAACTTCCTCCTTTCCTGTATAGATAGTATCTATAGTAAAAATTGTTCATTCATTTCCATGAAATGAACTCATGTTATCTTTGAGGTGAAGATTTGCTCTTGTGCCATTTTAATGTTATACTGAGATAGGGATGAGACTAAGTAGGAGGGTTTTGTTATGAACACCACATAGAAGTCAATCTCAGCATATCATTTAAAAACTACCCAAACTCACAATAACGTAATGATGGACACAACCAGACAAGAGTCTGCTGCTTCTGGTGGTGTAATTTTGACCCCTGAACAATAAATATGAGAGCAGAGAAACACAAAAAATCCTCCACATTTAGAAAATGTCATAATCCTAGAGTTAACAGTGATTTTCCAAATGAAGGGTTTATCTGGGCCTTACTGACTTTCGAAAGCACAGTGTATTTCTCTTTAGATACTCCCCACTGGGTTTTCCACAGCCATTTTAAGAAAAGGGTCTGTTTCCATTTCATCAGAAAGACCATATAAATGGATATCTATTAGTTGCGATTATGTATCTTTTCCTCATTCACATAAAATTAGGATGACCATATAAAATATCTCCAAACTGGACACTTTGATGAGTGAAAGGGTATACTGTAAGTAATCATGCTAAGACAAGAGGCATAAACCAGGACTGTTCCAGGCAAACCTGGATGTCTAATCATTTTATACAAAATGTATGATTTCTAGCAAGACTCAGCCAGTGAGTCCCAGGCTCTCCACAGAAGTCATTCTCTAACCTGACTGGGCATCAGAATCACCTGGACTATGGGTTACAAGTGCTGATACCCTGGTCTCTCTCCCTCCTGTTGCATTCAGTCGACTCCAACGCATAGTGACACTATAGGACAGAATAGAACTGCCCGATAGGGTTTCTGAGGCTGTAAATCTTTGCAGAAGCAGACTGCCACATCTTTCTCCCATGGAGTGGCTGGAAGATTCAAATCGCTGACCTTTCAGTTATCAGCCTAGCACTTAACCACTGCGCCACCAGGGCTCCTTTTGCCTCTCTCCCTAGATAGTGAGACTGTCTACACTGTCTGTACTTAACTCATTCAGCCCTCATGTTTGTTCATTTCTAAGATGCATAATTTCCCACATTTCAACATCTTGAAAATTTGGATGCAGCTTACAATTGGTGGCATATTAAAATCATGAGACAATTTTCAGGGCCTGTGCATTCGTGGACTGTTTGTTTCTCTAAGAGGCAGGACCGGACAATAACTGCAGCCTTCGAAATCTTTGTCAATAAACTGTTTTAGGATCCAGTGAAGAAAGAATATGAGTCCTGGTTGTTGTCTGAGGATTTTCTGTTGATACCTTCAGGTGTGAGTACCAAAATGGAAGCATCAAATTTTACATAGTGGGTGTCAGCAGACTTAGAAAAAATATTTCTGAAGGCAATAGCGGGGTGCTCTTTTAAGAAATACTGTATCACCAGTGAGCTTGGTGGCACAGAGGATGATATTCTTTGTGCAAACTCACACAGTTATGATGCTGAATCAAAATATCATTCAGAACAATTGGACTCAAGGTGAAAACATTTTGAGGATATCTTAATGAAATCATTTACCTTAATTTTTCGTTTTTAGCCAAGTGTACTATGATAAAAATATAAATGTAGATAAGTCAAAAAGAACTCTTTCAATAAAAATAAAAATCCTAAGTGATCAAAAGCATGATATTATTGTTTACTTGGCAGCATTTTTCCTTCTTAGTAGTGCACACAAATGTTTGTCTTATAATTGGTAATGTCTGAGACTTGATGATACATGGTACATACACTAGTCAAAAAGAAAAATAATTTAAGTCCTTTGACCATTCTGCTTGCTATTCCACTCAATCATGATGGGCCCTAGAGGGAGGGTAAAACTAGAAGCATTAATATCAGTTAATCTCAGTTCTCTAAACCTCTCAATGTGCACATTCCACCAAGAGGTGTGTGAATTCAGTGCTAAAGATTTTTTTTTTTAATATATTCCCTTAAAATTAGCAAGTAGTTATCTGAAGTTTTACCTACAGTGTTCTGTTAGAAAAAATTAGCTGGGTGATTTAATGAATTTTCAAGGTCAGTTTTGAAATGCACAATGACTAGAAAAAGCCACTGCCTGTTTAAGTTGTGACTCCATTATACAAACACTGGTGTACAAAAGAAAGAACCACGCAGCGTGCCACACTTAATTGGATGTTTGCAAAGGTGTAAAGGACCAAAAGCAGCCAGGGAAAGGAGATTCAGTTTTGCTTAAGTTGAACTTCCGCCCCCTGCCCCCATCTTCCCCAGGTTTCCTCTCTAGTTGTGCTTCTTTTCAGCCTACACAGGGAAGCCCAGCTGCTAGCAGACAACAGGCTGAACGGTAGCCAGCTGCTTTATAACTGTGTTAGCTAGAAGCCCTCATGAGAAATATTTTTCCTGGAAAATAAATTATAACATGTCTAAGTGGTGCCTGACAAAGCTAAACAGGAGGCATGCTGCTCTATTGCAAATTCATCTGCGGTCTCTGGGTAGAGAGACAAATAAAAGCACTTCATCAAAATCAGTCACAGAAACCCAGGAATACCCATAGGAGACCACTAAACTCTAAATACCAATCAATTTCTCCAACTTTTTTTGGTCAAACTTGCAAGTCCTTTGAATCACCATCTTCTTAAACTGCCAGGCAGCAGCTGGCTGGTATGGAGAAGGATCAGAAGGGGTAGAGTTTGGGGGCCTCTTATGACACAGCATTTATCTAGCTGAGGACTCTTATTGCTGAAGGGTTTACTTGGCCTTAGAACATCAATTAGGGTCAAAGCAAAAGGCCTGCTTTTATTTCTGTATATTTGCAACGTTTCTGCCCAAAGAAGTTTCCCTAAATACGCTAGGAAACAATATAAATAGAAAGTGTATAAAGAAACTGTCCCCCCTCTTACCGCAAGTTCAAAACCACAGCTCTGAAAATAACATGTAACCTGTATTTCAGAGCCCTGGTGGCGCAGTGTTTAAGAGCCTGGCTACTAACCAAAAGGTTGGCAGTTGGAATGTACCAGCCACTGCTTGGAAACCCAATGGGGCAGTCCTGCTCTGTCCTGTAGGGTTGCTACGAGTCAGAATCAACTCAACGGCAACGGATTTGCGTGTTTTGTTTTTTTTTTTTAATTTAGTGTTTGATATTTTAGCATTTATTGGTCCCTGAAGAATGGCAATTTATTGAGTTGAAGACATTGATGATCTAAATAAGATGTTAGTGTCAGTACTGACTGCAATTTATTCAGTATTTATGATGCATCTATTAGGCTTAAAACACTTTGTTGAATACCACAGCGATGCATGATAATGTCTACCCTCAGGGAGTTTTTGTTTCCCTGCAGCAATCCAGTAGTCGAAAGGTATGGTTTTTCTTCAGACCCTCCATTTGACTAGCTGTGTGACCTTGGGACAGTCACTTCCAATATCATTTGACCTCACTGGAGATCAGTCTTCTCTAAAATGAAATAGAACACATCCCCACGTGACTATTTCCCTCCCTAGAATATACAAAGAAGAAACAGATAACAAGTTTGAAAATGGTTTGATAGAAAAACTCTTTTCAGATGTGCAAGACAATATTATTATTATTTGCAGAAAGTCTTTCAGTACTGGGATTCAGGTAAGTGGCCACTCAGCTTTTAAATGGTATCCTCTAATAGCTGGAGCCATGCATACTTTACATAATATAACATTAAAGATGCTAAATTAGAAGAGTTAGAAAAATATTGCTATTTTCTTAAATGCATTGCATTCAAATTAGAGAACTCTAAAGCCCACTATCACAATGTCAAAGTAATCTCACTCAAGCCTGACTTCAGATGTCCTCAAGGATGAATCTGTTTTGTAAATTGAGGCAATTTCCAAATGAGGTAATGCTAGAGAATTACCCATGAAATTAGACATAATGTCTACATGTTGATGTGCTCCAGCTTATCCTGGATTTATTGATTTTTCCCCATGGCTGATAATAAAACATCATATGTTTATAGTATAGATCAGTCAGAGAGTCAGAAAAAAAAGGCAAAATATATTCTCTTGGCATATATGTGTGAACCACCAGGATGATATGCAACATAACTTGGTATAGATAGAGGAGTCCTTGTTATATGAGTATAATTGGTAACAACATGAAATAGAAGCCAAAAGAGATTTCAAACAGTAGGAAAAATGTTTTGATTCAAGTTTCATCTTGAAAATAAAACAAAAAGTTGCGTAAATAGGCTGCTGTTCATATGTTTTTAAATGTAGGTTAAAAAAAGCACATGTAGTCTGGTTTTTAAAAGAATGACACAATTACAGATTTCTTAATTGTATTATTTTTTCTACCAAGTGGTATAATGGCCTGATAAAGCATGCTTAGCTTTGTGTTTGAATTTTGTAGCATGATCATAAAGACTATTAGTATTCAAAAATTATTTGAGAGCTTCAATAATTTTGTCAAGGGTTGCTCTTAATTATTTGATATTATTGTCTTAATGGCCTACTGCAGAAAACATAAAGGCGCTTTAGCAACTCAAATTTTTTTAATAACTTTTATTAATCTTCATATATGTTAACTCATTCAAAAATAATACTATAAAGGAAAATTGAATTTTAGAGAAAAGAAACCTTGTATGAAAAAACCTGGATTATAATCCTACTGAAGGAAAATCTCTTGGTTATTGAATCATTTCAAAACACTGAAGAGCAGCACTTCACGTTTAAAGGAAGAATTCTTTCCTGAATCTGACCTCCATGTGACTTAATCGAAGGATAAACTCACAACAAGGTGATGGAAGCTATCCATTATCAACCGTCCATCCACCCACCCACCCATCCATCTAATATTTGGAGGCTATTAAAATTATTAAACCAAAACAAAAAAATATGGAGCCCTGGTGGCGAAGTGGTTAAGAGTTCAGCTGCTAACCAAAAAGGTTGGCAGTTCGAATCCACCAGTTGCTCCTTGGAAACTCTATGGGACAGTTCTACTCTGTCCTATAGGGTTGCTATGAGTCAGAATCAGCTCGATGGCAGCAGGTTTGTTTTTTTGTTTTACTACAATTATTGCTTATGACTACTAGTTTGTAAAGTTATGGAAGGAGTAATCTGGATAATTTTTTCTTCTTTTTGCTCCCCACCCCTTAAAGTAACACAATCTTTTTTTAGAAGACTCATTCTGTCCTACTTTTTGCTAAAATTTGTGACACTTCATCAAGTTTTGTAGTTATTAACAGCTGTTCCCATTTTTTAGAAGATGTGCAGCTTCTTTTGAGCCATTTTGAGTTTTCCTTGAATGTGGCATATATTGAAAATTTAACTGAAATTTCCAGTCAGTAAGAGTACAGGGATATAAATAATTCCATAGAGTGGTTTATTTCTTAGAAAGTAAAAGTTAATAAACCCTGTCAATTATTTAACACATTCTTAATGATTCTCCTCTAGCTGTATCATTTAGAAACTTTCCTGTTTCTGGTAATGTCAATGGTATACATCTCTGGTATATATTAATTTGGAAGATCTCATAGTTTAAAATGGGCTAGCAATAGGAAGCCCACTGAAAGTGTTATCATTAAAGCAAAGGTTTATGTTGTTTAAAATGTGTTTCATAGACATTGGTTCCATGAATAATCCTCAAATCCATATATTATTATCTTTTATGATGTCCATTTATCTGTTAGTAGCAAAATATACTACTGAAAATATACTGAAATTACATATAAATTTGATGGGAATTATGACAAAGGATGGATTTGACATATCCACTTGAGTTACATTAATAAAAATAATTTGTTATAAAAATACAAGACTATTCCACTGTACCCTAAATATTGGAAGTGTAGTTAGGACTTAGAATGATTGGAATATTTGGAGGAAACCCAAGACTATGGCCTCTGGACACCATTTTAACTCAAAACTGAAGTCACTCTTGAAGTTCACCCTTCAGTCAAAGATTACACAGGTCTATAAAACAAAAAATAACACAAGTGAGGAATGTGCTTCTTAGTCCTAACATGTAAATGCAAACAAATGGGCAACACCTGCCCAAAAGCAAAGAAGAGATGGCAAGAAGGGATGGGAAAATGGGACAAATGGAAATGGGGAATCTGGAGTGGAGAAGGGGAGAGTGTTGACACATTGTGGTGATTGCAACAAATGTCACAAAACAGTTTGTGTATAAATTGTTCAATGAGAAACTAATTTGCTCTGTAAACTTTCATCTAATGCACGATGAAAAAAAAAAGAATTTTACATCTTAATAAGAAGTTATAATGACTTTTGAGTCATGTTAGAATTACACCACACTTAAAAAGAAGTGAAGTTAAACTTGATAATATTGGTTCAGAATAAATATGTGGTGTAAATTGTTAATTTATTTACAAAGAAAGTAAATTAAAAATGTGTGTGTGTACATATATATATATAGTAGAAACACACACAGACAGTAAGGTAAGATGTAAAATACATATGTTCAACAATAAGGAAAACTATTAAAAACAAAATATTTATTTTTGAAAGATAAGAATGATTGCCACAAAGTAAAATTCTAAACCTACCAGAAAGGCGTGTTACTATGTCAAATTGAATAAAGAGTAATATTTGATAGCCAATAAAAGAATATTTAATTAAAAAATCTCACTCTCATTTCTAAGAAACAGATATGAGTATATTTGAACCAAAAGATGACATGGTGTGCATGTTTGCTCTACAGGCATTTCTGTTAACATTTTTCAACAGTTATAATCACATGTATTCAGTGACTCATTCAATTACTAAGTTATGATCCACCCAAAAAGCCAGATGTAACTTTTATATTATTTATTTACATATTCCAATTTATCTGGATCATTCCTAATTCACAAAATTAAGAATGATCACTTTGAAAAAAATTGGGTTGGCTGATCATAAAGAACGATGTGTGCCTTAACTAATATTTCTTTTAACAAAAATCACCAACTCCAGGGAATTTGCTTTCAGCAATAATGTTTTCTACACAACTTTTATGACATTTTCACTCCCTGAATAAGTTTATATTATAAACTTTTGGAATGAGTGATTAAAAAATGTACAGAACAATATGGCACTAGTTAATTTTTAGCTCCAGGATGATGAAAACTGATGAGCCTATTTAATAAATATATGTGTATGTCTATCCTTTTACAAGTCTCCAGCTATGATTCATGTACAGTTCAGGGAGCTCTTATTTCAATCACCAATTAAAAGATAAACAATAAAACAGTATTTCTTTTGCTGTGAATTTAATATCAATATTTTAATCAATTTTTGGGAATAATCAGATCTAATTCTAATATGTTATCGCTTAACAGTTTTCTTTCATGAATATTATTGGCTGATCTTTGGGAGATACATCTTCTCCTTGTCAAGTACTAAAGTAATTAATAGGTTCTTTCTATAGACTGTATACATGAGGAGTCAGATTCTCAAGAAATAGATAACCCTCAATATATATATTTTTTTCAGAGAAGTACTGTTAATTTTGTAAATATTGGTGAAAATGAATCATCAAGCCCAGCATCCCATGTCTGTTATAAAAGTCCAAATATTAATGATTTTGACTCATCACCCCGCCACCTTTATCTTAGATGGGGCATACACAGCAAAGCTCTACTGTCACATTCCTTGGACATGATCTGGATATTGGTTCCTCAGGACAAGGGGCCTGACTCCTACTTTATGGCCAAGATAGTTAACAATATGCTATCTACATAACATGTTTCATCTCTCATTGGGGGTGCTGAGAGGTAGTCTTTTCTTCTATTGTCAATTACAGCAAAATATCACATAACCTAGAGCAAGATAAAAAGACTGTAAAAATATTATGTTTTGATTCTCTCCCTTTGTTATGACATAGATATTTCAATAATCTCTCAGAAATAAGATGGCCCAAGTGTTGTAGTACGCCGTTTTCTGGATGAAGAGTCCCTGGCTGGTGAAAACCGTTAACACCCTCAGCTGCTATCCAAAAGTTTGGAGGTTGGAGTCCACCCTCATTGTTCCTGTATAAGAACCTGATGATCTACTTTTAAAAATTAAGCCATTGGAAACCTTATGGAGCACACTTTTACTCTGACACACGTGGAGCCATTATGAGTTGGAATCAACTCAAAAGCAACTTTTTTTTTTTTCCCCCAGATGAAGCAAAGAATTTCATATGACATATGGCCAAGAAATTCTCCTGACCCATAAGGCAGAGTTTTTCAAGTATAGTTATCAAAGAGCAAAAATGCAACACCCAAACCATGGGCTACCATTAAAACAGCAATTAGTACGGAAAGCCAAATACTCACAATATGATTACCTCTTCTTTACTCACGAGGAAACTAACCGTTGGAGTAAGGGATTTCTGTTTAGGTTTGTTTTGTCTCCTATCTAGATAGGTTCGCCTGCCTCTAAAGACTATATGTTGTGGTTTATCTAAAAATACATTTGTGAGATTTTTATGAAAATAAAAGAGTAGAAAATGTACCAAATATAACAAAAACATTTGTGATATTAAAATTTGTAGAGTTGGTGAGATCTCCAAACATATGCCCAACAGACCTTTGAAAAAACAGCCAAAGATTAGGTTATATGCATAAAGCCTTGGAAAATATCTTTACTAAGAAGAAAAGTCAAAAGTCTGACAGATACCTAATTATAAATGCCATATACTTCCCTGTAGAGTCCTGGATGGTGCAAATGGTTAAGCACCGGACTAGCTGAAAGGTTGTCAGTTTGAACCCAGCAGAGGTGCCTCGGGAGACAGGTCTGGCGATCTGCTTCCAAAAGATCACAACCTTGAAAACCCTATGGAGCAGTTCTACTCTATACACTTGGGGTCTCCATGGGTTGGAATCAACTTGACATCAGCTAAAAACAACAGCATATTTACCTGTCCAGTGCAAAAACTAAGAAAGTTGATTCAAACACACAATATTTGAAAAAATATTTGAAAGAGAATTGAGAAATCTGACAGCTGAAATGGAGCCCTGGTGGCACAATGGTTAAGAGCTCGGCTGCTAACCAAAAGTTCTGCAGTTCAAATCCACCAGCCACTCCTTTGAAACCCTGTGGGGCAGTTCTGCTCTATCCTTTAGGGTTGCTATGACTTGGAATCAAATGGCAACAGGGACAAGTGAAATATATATGGATTAATAAGTTGTTCATTTTATGGCGACTAGAAAGAATAGTTTTAAAATAAGTGCTGTATATGAACACTGTAAGCTGCGGTTTGAGGAGAATAAGGAAGTAAGAAGTGTCTTGAATCAAGAGAAATCTATTTGGGCCTGGTTCTTCCATTTCCTAACTGTGGGACTTTATCACAGTCATTAACCTCTGAAAAGAGCTGCTTTATCTTTGGTGAAAAAAATAACATTTTTATGGGGACTCAACTCCTTAAAATCTTGTTTATTCAAAACATGCACAATTCAAAATGGATCCTGACTCCGTGTTGAGCTATTATTAGTGACCAGCTGAAGCAGCGCTGTCATTTTACTTGTCCGATACAACTGGTTAAGCCCTCATATTTCTTTTAGAAAATGTCTACCAAAGCCAAGATTAATAAGAGCAAAGAGAGATAACTAAATGAAATTTATCTCCCTGAAAGTATAATAGTAACAATAATAGCAATGTTAATAATTGTAAATATTTATCAAGTGCTGAATATTTATTAGGTTTTATATGCATTATCTAATTAGATCCTCACAGCAGTTAAAGGCTATTGTCCTTATTTTCAAAGCTTACACAGAAAGTGGCAAAGACAGAATTTGGACCAAAAAAGGCAGACTCTGGAGTCTGGGACTTTAGTCCTGGGGCCCTCCCACCTTCCAGACAACCATGTTGGCTGTGGCCTTCAGCACCTTCACCATGCTTCAAAACGTATGTGTGTGTGTGTATGTATGCTCTCATCTATGCGGTGTTTCAGGATGGAAGTACTTGGTACATGGGAGGGCCTAATATATTTTTGTTACCGAACACTGTTTTTCTTTGTTAGGTCTCACACTTCTAATACGAGGATATTTTCAAGCCACAGATTCTGCATGTTCTTCTGTCACACCATGCCGTGGGGCTCTCTGATTTCAATGTGCCCATCGTCCCCACCAGAATACAAGCTTTTTGTGGTGGTGACCATATTTTGATGACTATAGAACGCTCATCATATTTTTCTTAGTCCTGCACAATATATTTAACAGAAATTCAACGCGTGCTGACCAGTATAAAAACTAGTGACAGTTCAACTCTACTCTAAGAAAGATACAGAAGTATTTAAATCTGTAAAACAGAATTCTCTTATATTTGCTTGCTATGAAGACTGTTTGCCTTCAGTGAATGGCTATCTGCAAAGCTAAATTAGAACAGGCTTATTATATTACATAATTATTTTTGAATATGTAAAACCAAGAGTTCTTAGAATCATTTTATATAATAGTCCTTGTACACATTTCTAGAAAAAGCAATTGTGGTCCTATGCTGATGATATTTCAATACTTAGGTTCTCTCAGAATAAATGGGATTTCAGAGTAACAAAGAGTACTTGAAGGTGTGCTTTGCAAAGCAAATGCCAGCTCTGAATTTACAATATGTCCTTTTAACCTCTGATCTTGTCACCCACAACATATTTTTAGAACTTCAGTTATTGTCCTGGATAAGTAATAGTTGTCATTTGATTCATTAAAACGTGTTAAGGCATTGAGTTTCATCATAGCAGTTTCGTTAAAGAGTTAGTTTGTTATCAGACTTTTCTGCATCAGTAGAAATAATAAATCAATCCTTTATAACTCTGCCCTTAAGATCATTGCATAATGATCCCTTATCTACAATAAGACATAGAAATTAAATAGTATTTTCAGTGGTAATTTCTCATTTTGGAGTATATTATGAGGACAAAAAATATCAATAAAAGCTTTTGGATGAACAATTCCATAGGATAAAAATGGACTTGGTAAACAATGCTTCAATAAACGAAGCACCACCGTGAGGGTTTGGGGGAATGCTAGTTGTACTTAACGTAGCCACCCGTCTTAGCATTCATGCATTTATTCTGTTCAGAAGATGGCTAAATCTCAGTGGAGAAAGCATTAATTTCCTTTCAAATGTCATTGGCTTGGAATGCTTTGATCACGCTGAGATTTGTCCAACCTCTGTCATAGCTATTCTCTAATGATTTCAGGCTGATTTGCTTTGTACATCAAAGGCATGAAAGGACCATTCTACAACATTTGCTTTTGGCTCCATATTTTGAAGTCTCCTGAATACTCATGAGCCATATTGTTATAAGAAGTCAATCACTGTTACACACAGAAAACATGGTGACTGTTGCCACAGACTTTATCTTGCTTTTTCTCTAAAGCAAGGATTCTTAGTGGGTGTTCCTCAATAACTTTATTATTGTGTTCTATTATACTTTCAAATATAATAAAAGGTGATTTCTAAGACAGATTCTGATAGCATGTCAATTTTGATATCTTCAGATCTAAAACTCTTGAAGTAATGGAAAATTGAAAAGTCAAGAACTAAAATCAATGGTGTAAAAAAACCAGGATGATTAAAATAGTGGTTTAAAATCTACTAGTTTCTAATATAACATTTTATTTCTTATAATAAAAAATGTATAGAGAAATATAAATAACTCTTGATTATTCTAAATCTATTCATTTATTTTAGGATGTAGATTTTCTGTAGATTCGTGTTCTCTTTGATCTTGTTGTTTATCTTTTGGTCATTTTTTATTCTTATGTGTTGTGCAACCAGAATGTAAACAACAATAAAACAACAAAAATATAGAAAGATAAATAAAATTTAAGTTGGCCAATTATCATTTCTGTTTGGATGTTAAATTAAAATAAAATGTTATCGATTGATTCCTATAATAACAAACCAGAATGCTGGTATTTCCAATCTTCATCATCATCATCAGACACCAAAGAAAAGTGACTTTTCTAAAATGTTATTGTTTTTTAGGTGAAAGTTTACAGCGCAAATTAGTTTTTCATTCAAAAATTCGTATACTAATTGTGTTGTGACATTGGTTGCAGTCCCTGCAATTTGTCAGCACTCTTCCTCTTTCCCTTTCCATCCTGGATTCTCCATGTCCATTCATCCAGTTTTCCTGTCCCTTCCTGCCTTCTTTATCTTTGTTTTGGGCACATGTTTCCCATTTTGTCTCCTGCACTTGATTGAACTAAGAAGCACATTCCTCACTTGTGTTATTGTTTGTTTTATAGGCTTGTTTCATCTTTGGCTGAAAGGTGGACTTCGGGAGTGGCTTCAGTTGTGAGTTAGTAGGGTGTCTGGAAGCCATAGTCTAGGGGGTTCCTCCAGTCTCTGTCAGACCAGTAAGTCTGGTCTTTTTTGTGAATTTGAATTTTGTTCTACATTTTTCTCCTACTCTTCCCGGGAACTTCTACTGTGATCCCTGTCAGAGCAGTCGGTTGTGGTAACTGGGCACCATCTAGTTCTTTTGGGCTCAGGTGGGAGATGGAAGCTTTGGTTCATGAGGTCCATTAGTCCATCAGGCTGATATTTTCCTTATGTCTTTGGTTTTCTTCATTCTCCTTTGCTCTGAATGTGATGGGACTAACAGATGTATCCTAGATGGCCACTCAATTTTTAAGACCCCTGATGCCTCTCACCAAAGTAGGATGTAGAACATTTTCTTTATGAACTATGTTATGCCAGCTGACCTAGATGTCCCCTGCGACCATGTCCCCAGCCCTCAGCCCCAGTAACTCGGTCCCTCAAGGTGTTTGGATGTATCTAGGAAGCTTCTATGACTGCCTTGTTCAAGTTGTCCTGACTTCCCCTATACTGTGTGTTGTGTTTTCCTTCACCAAAGTTTACACTTGTCTACTATCTAGTTAGTGATTTCTTTTCCCCTCCTCTCCCTCACTTATAACCATCAAAGATTTTTTCTTTCTGCATATAAATCTTTCCTTGGGTTTTTAAAATAGTGATCTCATACAATATTTGTCCTTTTGTGATTGACTTATTTCACTCAGCATAATGTCCTCCAGATTGATCCATGTTGTGAGATGTTTCGAGGATTCATCATTGTTCTTTATCACTGTGTAGTATTCCACTGTGTGTATGTACCATAATTTGTTTATCCATTCATCTGCTGATGGGTACTTAGGTTGTTTCCATCTTTTTGCTATTGTGAATAATGCAACAATGAACATGGGTGTGCATATGTCTATTCATGTGATGGCTCTTACTTCTCTAGGATATATTCCTAGAAGTAGGATTGCTGGATCATGTGGGTATTTCCATTTCTAGCTTTTTAAGGAGGCGCCATATCATTTTCCATAGTGGTTGTACCATTTTACATACCCACCAGCAGTGCATAAGAGTTCCAACTCCCTGAAGCCTCTCCAACATTTGTTTTTTTCTGTTTTTTTGATTAGTGCTAGTAATGTCAGGGTGACATGGTAGTTTTGATTTGCATTTCTCTCATGTCTAATGATCACGAGCATTTCCTACTGTGTCTGTTAGCCACCTAGATGTCTTCTTTGGTGAAGTGTCTGTTCGTATCCTTTGCCCAATTTTTGATTAGATTATTTGTCTTTTTGTTATTGAGATGTTGAAGAATTCTATAGATTTTAGAGATTAGACCCTAGTTGGATATGCCATAGCCAAAAAATTTCTCCCGCTCTGTAGGTTCTCTTTTTACTCCTTTTGGTGAAGTCTCTTGAAGAGCACAGGTTGATTTTTCAGGAGCTCCCAGTTATCTAGTTTATAGTCTGGTGTTTGTGTGTTGTTGTGGTTTGGATTGTATTTATGCTATGTATTAGGGTCCCTGGTGTTGTCCCTATTTTTAATTCCATGATTTTTATTGTTTTAGGTTTTATATTTAGGACTTTGATCCACTTTTACTTAGTTTTTGTGCATGATGTGAGGTATGGATCCTCTTTAATGTTTTTACAGATGGATGTCTAGTTATGCCAGCACCATTTGTTAAAAAGACTGTCTTTCCCCCATTTAATGGACTTTGGTCCTTTGTCAAAGATCAGCTGACCACAGGTGCATGGATTTACATCTGGTTCTCGATTCTGTTTTGTTGGTCTATGTGCCTGTCCTTGTACCAGTACCAGGCTGCTTTGACTACCGTGGCTGTGTAGTAGGTTCAGAGATCAGGTAGTGTGAGGCCTCCTACTTTGTTCTTTTTCTTCAATAGTGCTTTGCTTAACCGAGGCTTTTTTCCTTTCTATGTAAAGTTGGTGATTACATTTTCCATCTCATTGAAGAATGCTGTTGGTATTTGGATTGGGATTGCATTATATCTGTAGATCGCTTTGGGTAGAATTGATATTCTCACAACATTGAGTCTTCCTATCAATGTACATGGTATATTTTTCCATTTACGTTGGTGTATTTTGGTTTTTTGCAATACTGTTTTGTAGTTCTCTTCGTATAGGTCTTTTACTTCCCTGGTTAGATTTATTCCTAAGTATTTTATCTTTTTAGGAGCTATTATAAATCATATTGTTTCCTATTTCCTTTTTGAAGTTATCTTTGTTGGTGTATAGGAATGCAACTGATTTTTGTATATTGATCCTGTATTCTGCTACTCTGCTGAATCTTTCTATTAGTTCCAGTAGTTTTCACGTGGAATCTGGGGTTCTCTATGTATAGGATTATATCATCTGCAAATACAAATAATTTTACTTCTTCCTTTCTAATTTGGATGCCCTTTATTTCTTTTTCTTGCCTTATTGCTCTCGCTAGGACTTCCCAGCACAGTGCTAAATAGGAGTAGTGCTAAAGGGCATCCTTATCTTGTTCCTATTCTCAGGGGTAATGCTTAAACCTCTCTCCCTTGAAAATAATGTTGGCTTTTGATTTTGTATACATGGCCCTTATTATGTTGAGATATTTCCCTTCTATTCCTATTTTATTGAAATTTTTTTTTATCAGCAATGGGTGTTGGATTTCATTAAATGCTTTTTTGTGTGTCAGTTGAGATGATCATGTGATTTTTTTTCTTTTATTCTATTTATATGGTGGATTATATTGATTGATTTTCTACAGTTGAACCATCCTTGCATACCTGGTATGAATCCCACTTGGTTGTGGTATATTATTTTTTTGATATGGTGCTGAATTCTATTGGCTAGATTTTTGTTGAGAATTTTTGCCTCTATATTCATGAGAGATACTAGTCTCTAATTTTCTTTTTTGTGGTGTTTTTGCCTGGCTTTGGTATCAGAGTTACGCTTGCTTCATAGAATGAATTCAGAAGTATTCCTTCCTTTTCTATATTCTGAAATAGTTTGAGCAGAGAAAAGTGACTTTAGTAATGAGATTGTTTAAAATTTAGCTGTGATAAAGAAATTATCAAAAATCATAACAATGGCTGGCATTTATTAGCCGCTTACAGTGTGTCCAGAAATTTTCTAATATATGCTATTCAGAAATGTCCTATGATTTAGATGTAATTTTTATCATGATTTTATACATGAGGAAACTGAAATGTAGATAAATTATCTAATGTTTAGGAGCCCTAGTGGCGCAATGGTTAAGTGCTTGCTACTAACGTAAATGTTGACGTTTTGAACGCACCAGCTACTCCATGGGAGAAAGATGTGGTGATCTGCTTCCATTAAGATTATAGCCTTGGAAACCCTATGGGGCAGTTCTACTTTGTCGTATAGGATAGCTATTAGGCAGAATTGACTTGACAGCAATGGGTATACAAAATTTCATGGCATATGGTCATTAGAGCCTGTATTTCTAACCTTTGTGCTCTACTGTCTCCCATATAATATATTTTACCTTCACTAGTATTACGATTTTTTTTCTGATAATTAAAGGTCAGAAAGTTTCCCTAAGTGCTACCTTATTTTTCAAACCTAAAAATCTGTTCCAATCTTTGAACAGTCTAATCAATTATTCAAGATGTCCATTATTGAATCTTATAGTATGAGAGTATACAATTGTTTTATAAAGATGCAAAATGAGTATTAATGGATATAAAGAATCAATGATTCCATTACTTAAAAATTAAGGTAGTAATCGCTCTCATTCTATTTGTTTATTGTGTGATAAATAGAATTTGTTTATGTGTGTATTCTACAACATGTGTGCATATTATACAACATGCACAAACTAATAAAATTTTATAAAATTACACATTCATCAATCACAGATAGTTACAGCATATGCCAAAATTCAAGGTAATAGCCACCATTAAATCTCATATATGCTCTAATTACTGATTAAAGCTTTTAAACATTATAATTATTTATAATGATTCTCCAATAATTTATTAAAAGAAGAATTATTAAAATAGTCTTTGCTGAAATGCCTGTAAATATTGTATTAGTTAATATTCAATATCTACATTTGCTTATACAGTATATCATCTTCTGACCTAGCACAACTACAGATATATCAATTACATTATTTTTGTGTTGGCTTAACTGATGCCTAAGCCCTGAAAAGAATAAAAGAGATCATATGTACTTAAATATGTTGAAAATACAAAAATATAATGCCATGTATTTTTCCAAATGTATTAGGAAATGAGTAGAGTGGTTTAAACAAAGATAATTAAGTGTAAAGAAGTAATATTTTAATCCTAAATTCTATTCATAACACTTATTTTAATTCTTCTTAAGCCTTATGAAACTTGAATGGCTGAAGCAGTATTTTAAGCATTTATTTTATAACTTGCTTTATTATTAATTATTCCATTTTACATTTGTCATGAGCCTCAAAAATAATTTAACAAAATAAAAATTCACCTGTTGAAATAAAGTATGTAATAAGAATAGCCTGAAAGCTAAATAATTAAACTCTTCAGAAGTTATTGATGAGAATAATTGAGTACCAATCCTGTGTAAATGAGTGAGAGTATTAACAGAAAATCTAAACCATGAAGGTTAGTGTCAACTATTTTTTTAAATAAAACTATTATGATACCAAGTTATTATATTATCTAGACATTTAATACTCCTTAAAAATGATTTCCCACCTAACTTGAAAGCTACGCACATTATATATTCTACATTTTATATATATTATAAATTTCATATCTAGTGTGTATTATATATCATTAAAATCACAATATACATTATTTCTTCTATTTTGTGGAACTATTTAAATAACAACAGATGGAGAGAGAGGGGATACACCAGATGTTCACATCTTGATTTCAGAAATGTAGAAAATTGTTGATCTTAGGATCCAGGTACATAAAATATATCCCCATAAATGTAAGTGCTCCAGATACAGTTTTGTGGTAGGTTTGTGGAAACTATATATTCATGTAATAATTCCTTGGCTTTCAGTGCTTCTTTGAAATTAGTCAATTTGGTACATTATACAAAATGACGATGATACCTATGAGAGCTAAGCATCATCAAATCACAAAAATGGAATCACATAGAAAGCATATGATTCAAACTAATTCCAAAGTGAAATCATATATCTACTTTGCACGTGCTGCAGATTTTCAGGCATTGTTAAAACAGTTTCATAACTGTCACTCTGTTTTTTTTCTTTTAAACAATTTACCAGAGAACAGCCCCTCTTCATTTCCCTCTTGACTTGATGAGAATGGCCTTTGTGAGACATCTGGACTCCATTCCCAGTATAAATGCAGGCTGACTGGCACCAAGTCTATGAAGTGGAACATTTATACAGTATTTCAGCCAAAACAACTCAACTTATAAGGGAAAAACAATCATTTGGACCAGTAAATTGGTTTTCCATGTTGATTATAGTCACATTAAATAGAAACAGCTTCAATCTCCATGTTTAATTGTTCTCTAGACTTCTCATAATAAGTGGAAACTATACCAACCCTTATTCAAGTAGCAAGAAAATAAATGAGACTAGAGCTAAAGTGCATTTTCTTCTCCAAGGAAAAGTCTTTTTAGAATTATTAAATGAAGGATCTGAAGTATCAACAAGTATACAAGACCAAAAAAGACATTTTTTAAATTTTGAGACATTTGTATTTGACCTTATTTGTTTATCTAAATGTGTGGCCAACACAAGAATGTAAATTTATAATTTAGCATTGATAGCAAATATATCATTTCTTGTCCGTGGTGCTGAACACCTCTTCTTTTCTTAAGCAACCATTTAGTATATTTATTATAAGCCTTCTTTAGTGAACAATAATAATAGTTATCATTTAATGAATGTCTATTATGTGCCTAAACCCGCTGCTGTTGAGTCTATTCTGACTCATAGCGACCCTATAGGACACAGTAGATTGCCCCGTAGGGTTTCCAACGAGTGGCTGGTGGATTTGAACTGCCGACCTTTTGGTTAGCAGCCAAGCCCTTAACCACTGCGCCACCAGGGCTCCTATTATGTACCTAGCATACTTTTATTTGCAGTATATACATTTCCATCAATTCATACAACACCAATATATGTGTTATTACTCCCACTTAGCAGATGGGAAAACTGAAGATCAAAGAGGTTCTTTATACATTTATTAATTTATCCAGTGCATATTGAGCACTGTTATACCAATACTGTTTGCTAGGAAATATATAAGGAATATAAAAGCAAGTGAGTTTTATGTAATTCCTGACCTTCCTGAGCCTAGTGCCTAATGAACAGATGGTTAAATAATAGAGCTAATATGTACATGAACCCAGGCTCCAAGTTCTGTACTTTTGCATTGTAACTTGTGGAGGCATTAACAAGGTGACTAGTTAAAGCAAATCCACAGAAAAATCATTGTACTGTCATGATATTGGTTCTTGCCCTTTCTGTGTTCAAACAATCTAAATAATCTTTCATTTCATTTGATTTAGGTTGTATGTTATTTCCAATCATGGCTGTGAGTGAGATGTTCACAAAGATGCAATGAATTGATATTTGATTCGAGCCTTGAATTTATCTTGGGTTATAAAGGGGGGAAAAATGTATGTGTTGCTTTACATGTAATGGAGGTTTTATTAATATGCAGAGAAGCTATGTACAATGTATAAATGGAAATCTCTCATTGAAGCATTCTTTCATGGTGCTAAATGGTGGCACGGCTGAGGTCATGCCATGATGTTTAGCATAGTTTGTGAAACTGTAATAGCTTGGGTTTTTTTGACAGATTTTTCATTTAAATATTTGGCTCCACTTACATAGGAGGTTGCCATCATTCGTCAGCGTCCCTCTTTTTTGTCTTGTGATCTCAGCAGGATGAAAAACGTTCTGATGCTATGGAAATTATTCTAGCACAGATGCATTTAGTTTGCAGAAATTGCTTTGGGTTGTTTAAAGCAAGACATTTTTTGATTGTTTCCATGATGACTGGATGCTTCATTAACCCCTTTATTGTTGACATCCCATGGAGACTCGCTATGTAGTCTTAATTATTTTAAAAGACAATTCTTTGTTATTTAGCTGGTGATTAAAAACACATTAAAATATGGTGCAGAAAGACTCTTTTTGTTCATTACCAGATCTAAAAATCTAATCATGTAGTAAGACTAATTTTCACATAATTCTTCAAACAATAAGTACACTACTGTAGAAATTCTTTGTGCTGCCTGTATCAGTTAATTAACTAAACTGCACGAGAGAGTGACAAAAGTGATTATTTTCCATTAATCAGATGGAAAAGTCAAGAGTAGACACTTCTATGAATGCCTTTAAGAAAATATCTCAGAGTGAATTCATGACTTGAAGCTAAAATATCTGAATGCAAGTAGAACACATACAAGGAAGGACATGATGCACTGAGAAAGTATATAAACTCAATTTAAAAGAAAGAAACAAGATGCCCACAGATAGTACTATATGTTTTAGGGGAGAAACTTCAGGACAGAGATGCCAGTAGTTAATACATTATAATGAAAATATATCACATCACATCCTTTCAGAAATGCAACCCAATTTATCTTTATGGTTACAATGAAACATAAATTTATTTCATGCGTTCACATACTGGAAACTTCCACTTCAAATCATCAATGCAACTTTAGAAATCAAAGAAAAATAGATCACCATGATATTTCAGAGAAAAGCTTACAATTCCAACTGGATTATGGAATTATTTTCATTATCTGCCAGTTGCTAAAGCTTTTAGGGAGAAATATATATATATACACACACATGTATGTGTATGTATAATATATATATAATTTTATTATATATTAATATACACTAAACATATTAATTATGCTATATGTAAATTTATATTAAAGTCCCCCTTCTCACACAAGAAGCTTTTATTTAACGATAACCAAATATTCTGAGAGTACGTTTCTCAGCTAAAGACCCTCCTCCCATATTTACTATTTGTCATGAAATGACCTAAGCAACTTTACATATACTATCATTTTAACCTTTAGCGAAAAACTTATAGGACAGATATTATATCCATAATAGAGATGAAGATGCTGAGACTTAGGTAGAGTAAGGTTAAGATCTAGTAGATATCACCCGTTCTACTGAGGTTCTAATGAATTCCAAAGCACTGACCGAACTACTGTGCAAAACTGCTTTCCTACCAACACTTTTTGCCAATATCTTTTCAGTTTGTAAGAGGCAATGATCTAAAAAAAAAAAAAAAAGAAAAGAAAAGAAAAAAAAGTATCAAACATGACAAAATACTCACAAATGTTAATTGAGTCCGTAACACCTCTATAAACCAAAATCAAACCCATTGCCATGGAGTCAATTCCTACTGAAAACAACTCTTTAGGACAGAGTAGAACTGTCCCATATGGTTTCTGAGGCTGTAAATCTTTACAGAAGCCAATTGCCACATCTTTCTCCTGCGAAGTGGCTGGTGGGTTCAAACCGCCAACCTTTCAGTTAGCAGCCAAGTGCTTAACCAGTGTGGCACCAGGGCCTCTCAAAGCCTCTATAGTCTTTTTTAAAAAATCGTTTTTGAAAAAAAAATTGTATTGTTCCATTGACTCTCTTATTTATTTAGCAAACATTTATTGCAGAGTGGCCAGTACTCTGTGGTCTGATATTGGCTCCTATGTGGGTAGTTACATGATGCTGAGTTATGTTAATATTATGTTCCTGCATCCTGTAAAGTGACACCTGATCTTGAATTCTTGACAGGGAAAGAATGCAATTTAAGTTTACAAAGGACTAAGCTTGCACTTCTATTTTACTGTATTTTGGTTATAAATACAGGGATAATCCAACTACTCCTTAAATTTAAGATTTTTATTTTAAATATTTAATCATTTAAAGGCAGCTATCGTTTTTTATCTTTAACATCTAAGTAACATCTTATTTTAATTTTAATGGAAGGCATGTAAAACAACTGGCTTCTGTTAAACTTCAGTTGGATTTCATATAAAAATAACAATGTCTACCCATAAACTGACTAGATGGTTGGGTGTGGGAAGGAGATAAATGGGCCTCTGAAACAAGAATGGCTCACATAATGAGGTTCAGGCAAGAAGTATGGGTGTGATCTGTTTTGATGAATAATAAATTCATTTAAGTTACACAATAATCGACATGCATGAGTTTTCTGTATAAATTACTGGAGGATCAGTCTTACATGAGAAAACACAGCTGCCCTTTTAGATCAGAGAATTTATCATATTAGAGGATAAAGCAGTTTAAAGGAAGGGGCAAGGATTATGGCAGAGAGAGAGGCAGTGCTGCTCAAAGCTTTGGATTTTGCTTTTTTTTTTTCTCAAATGCAACTTTGTAAACACAGGTTAGCTACCCTGCAAAGAGAACAAAAATCAGTATTCAGCTTGCCCTTCACTCTTTCTCAGGATTTGATAACAGCCTCTGCTATAGGTTACCTGTTGTCTTGGAGTTGAATTATGGCGACCACATGTGTTATACGATAGAACTATAACTCCATAGGGTTTTCTTAGCTGTAATGTTTGTGGAAACAGATCTTCAAGCCTTTCTTCTACAGCACCACTGGGTGAGTTAGAAATGCAAACCTTTATGTTTAGTATTCCTGCGCAAACTTTTTGTGCCACCCAGAGACCTTTCCTGCAGATTAAAGACATCTATTTGCCAGAAAGTCAGGTAGGAGCAACATGCCATTCATTTCCATCTTTGATGGTTAACCATACAAATGACATAAAACCATATGGTACTATTGTGCTAAATATGAACATAAACATAGACTATATAGTACATGCATATAATGCACTATGGCTTTGACCCGTTTTTTAGAAATTATTTCTAAAAGTCATTTTCCAATAATAAAGTAATATTTTTAGAAGTAATAACTGGAACATATAATAGAGATTAAAAAGCCACTTAGTGTTTGAAATCATCTGAATTATGAGGCTATATTCAGCTATTTTCTGTGAGGAGAAAAAGAGAATTTTCACATGAGTGACATCTGAGTTGAAGCAAATAATAAGCTGAGAGAGGACATTGCTTGCCCTACAGAAAATTCAGGAAAATGTGTTTGCCCTTCTGAAAATTAAAAAAAGTAAATATTGGCAATTACATATTTTTGACAATTACATGTTTTTTTCCCATTTTATTAGAAAGGTACCAACAACAACAACAACAAAAATAACCTTGAAAAAAAATCCCAGTTCTGAGAATTAAGTAGGAAGAAGGATAGTCCTACAGAACAGAAAATGAAATGGACAGTTGGCAATTATCCAATGAGTTGAGTGATACCAATCGAAACAATCTAATACAAATAAAGTGCTGTAATCTTGGTGAGTCAGGGAACAACCCACTATCATCAAAACAGCATCTCATTAACCTTTTAAACCCACATTCATTTAATTTTTAGTTCTTCCATCCCGCTTGAAGATCACTGTAATAGCAGAAGCATGTGGTTCATGCCAACTCCACTGAAGAATAAGAAAAAAGGCACAGTGCAACTCCAGGGCAAGGGGACCCAGAACTTCCAAAAATACTTGAAGCCTTGAAGGGTGGAAAAAAAAAAAAAGGCTTATGCCTAGGTGATATTTCCTTGAACAGATAACGCTATGTTTAAGATGTTTTCATTTCTAATATATTTCTTTAGTTACTGTTGTCAGGTGCTGTCGTGTTGGTTCATGTTCATAGCAACTCTATGTACAACAGAACAGAATTTCTTTGGACAATGTTAGAAATGTAAAAAATTAACGATATAGGCATATTATAAAACTAGGTTCCAGGTTTTTCACTTGTCTTCATTGGCCCTTACTTTTTACAAAATAGCAACAGTTATAGAAATACTGATTTTTATATAGCTTAATGAATTGTTATGAGACAAATAAATAACTGGGTCAAGAACGAAGACATTGCAGCTACCTGAGAAGCCAGTCCTTTTGCCCCAGTAACAAAACAACCACTACCCTGACTTTTACAGTAATTGCTGTAGTTGTTAAGTGCCCTTGAGTTGGTGCTGACTCATTGTGACCCTATGAACAACAGAATGAAACCCTGCCCAGTCCTGTGCCATCCTCACAATCGTTGTTATGCTTGAGCCCATTGTTGTAGCCACTGTGTCAATCCACCTCCTTGAGGGTCTTCCTCTTTTTCACTGACCCTCTAATTTACAAAGCATGATGTCCTTCTCCAGGGACCAATCCCTCCTGACAACATGTCCAAAGTACATGAGACAGTCTCGCCATCCTCGTTCCTAAAGAACATTCTGGCTGTACTTCTTCCAAGACAGATTTGTTCTCTCTTTTAGCAGTCCATGGTATATATTCAATATTCTTCACCAATACCACAATTCAAAGGCATCAATTCTTCTTCAGTTTTCTTTATTCATTGTCCAGCTTTGGCATGCATATGAGGCAATTGAAAATATCATGGCTTGGGTCAGGTGTACCTTAGTCCTCAAAGTGACATCTTTGCTTTTTAACAGCTTAAAGAGGTCTTTTTTCCAGATTTGCCCAATACGATGTGTCATTTGATTTCTTGACTGCTGCTTGCATGGGAGCTGATTGTGGATCCAAGTAAAATGAAATCCTTGACAACTTCAATATTTTCTCAATTTATCATTTATAGTAATTACTTACTTGCATTTATTATTTTACCAACCAAGTGTCCATCTCTAGATGCTATTATTTAGTCTTGCTCATTTTTTTTAAATACCGGTAATCCTCAAGTTTCTTTCTTTTTTTATTCTGCATGTTCCCCTCCATTCTTTTTTCTCCATTTTATTTTTTTCTGATGAAGAAACTAGCAATTTGATTTGCATACTCTTCCATACTCTGGATGTTGCTCATTGCAACTTGTGATATAGTTAACATGTTCCTTCAGCTTCTGTGTTTCCTGCAAAATGGCAGCTGGATCCAGAGACTTAATCAAACTCATGTTTGGTCTCTTTGTCAAGACCACAGTTGTTGGTTTGTTGTTTGAGCAGGAGGCATATAGTATCTGTCTGCTATATATTTGTGATGTTAGCAATTTTCAATGCTCAATGGCTAGGTCACTTCATTCACTAGTGGTTGAAAATGGTGTTATTTTAATTTTATTAATTCTTTTTTTTATTTAGTGCATAGAATATTTTGTAAAGAGAAGTTTTCTTCAGGAAAGTCAAGAGAGATTATTGATACTTGCCCTTTATTTACAAGTTTTGAAGATATTAAATTTATTTCCTCTCATTATCTGAATATAATCAATATTTGTATTCATTTTTACAATACTTATTAAATTTTGAATAGTTATTAAATTATTTGAGGAGTTTCAATTTATTGCGTTTTTCACTCTTTATTGAAGCTTCAATTGCACCATCACTGGCGAGTGGAAGCCTGTTCACATTGGCTCCCAAGACTCTGATACAGCCCTAGTGGTCTTTGATGGCTTCCTTGTTACCTGGTATCCAAAGCTGTTTCTGTGTATTTTCTGTTCTAGATCTGGAATCATCCATTTCTCCCTTATTCTTTTAGTGGAAGATAGTATTTCAAGATGACAATAGGAATACTGAATTTCCACTAGATTTGTCACAGTCTCTAATTTTCTAAGCATATACTGCTTCTTCCTAATCAAACTCAGGACTACGGAGTTTTTACTTAACCTCTGTATTTACATCTCTTTCACCCTAAGAACCATGGTCCTCAAGGCATAGGGAATGACAGAATTAGATTATCGCACAATTACTCATTTGCTTTATATCACATTACCCACAAAACACGCTCAGAATTATAATAGTGATATTACCAAGCTAATATTATAACCACCAATATGATGATTTAATTTTTTTTGTAAATACTGTTTCTCCTCATATCTACATTATTAAAGCCGATAGCCATTATATTCGATACTCACTCAATTTAAATACTCATTTAGTTTTAGTCCTGCAAGTAGTTCTATATATAACACACGCAACCAGTACTTATCTTGGTGTCTCCCAGCCATATTGATTATCTGAAGCTAATTCTCTAATAAAATTTCAGGGCACATTCACTAACCCAAGTTCCCTGAGTTCTTGCATGTTGTCAACAGTGAGCTTAACAGTTGTGCCATTTATTCCTGAGACCCATTACTGACGAGTTGATTCTGACTCATAGCAACTCTATAGGATAGAGTAGAACTGCCCTAGGGTTTCCAAGGAGGAGCTGGTGAATTCGAACTACTGATCTTTTAGTTAGCAACCAAACACTTAACCACTGCACCACCAGGGCTCTTATTTATACTGGAAAGCAATTTTTAAAATCCTCGGTTCATATTTGTTTCCCCGAATATAAATATGTTGCTCTATTTTTTCTCTGAGAAAATGTTGCTAAAAAAGTGTTCTAATAGTGTAATTTTCACTTAATTTTTTTGCCTAGATGCATCAGAGTTTTGTTTTTGTTTTATGTTTTTTAATCTTTTTCTTTAAAGTTTAGTAATTTTATTAGACTCTAGCTTGAGGTGGGATATGCTTGGTCCAAATTGTTAGGCGTATGGTGTGCACTTTCAATATGCAGTTTCATTGTGTTGTTGTTGTTTTTTAATATCAGGCAAGTTTTCTTGAATTACAGTGTTTAGTATGCACTCTGTTTGCTGGCTTTGGTTGTATTCCTCAAGGATTCCTATTATTCCTGTATTGTAACTGTTTTTTCAATCTTCAGTATTTGCCACTTTTCTCAAATGCTGTTTATCTCTTTATTAATTTTGTTTCAATTTTTATAACTTTCCTCCTTTATAACTTCCACTTTTGTAAAGGCATTGGCTGTCACTCAATTTGTTTGTTATTTTGTTTTGTTTTTGGTTTCTGTCATGAAGATATAGGCTTTATTTCTTAAATTTTTTTTTTATCTTATCTGTAATTATTTTCTAAGTTCTATCACAACATTTCTGAGTTTTGCTAATTATGTATATGTTGTTATTTCATGTTTTACAACATTTTCTTAAAGCCTTTCGCTCATATTGGTGTAGATTAGAGTTTGAAATTTTTTTATGAACAATTTATCTGGTTATTTTGTTTTCTGTATAGATGCTATACTATTCAACATTCTCATTTCCTTGCAGTAACTTTGTAAAGGATGTGATCTTGATATCATCTTGTAGCTCATTTTAAGGTAAGATTGATGTTCCTGAAATTTTGGAAGATGTGAACCAGTTTAACTTCTCTTACTTCACAGAGCTTCCTCTTCTGTTGCTCTTGTGAAAGGGTAAAAATCATGGAAGCATGCTTTCTGAGATCTTTCTGGCTCTTTCTCCTCTCACATTTTTACCAAAATCTTCTCTTTTCTACATGTCTCTTTCCCTTTCCTGTTAAAGTTTGACAGTTCTCCCAGCTGCTTCTCCTCACTGTTTCGCTGTGTCCTGGAAAGAATCTTAGCTCATGAGTTAAGAGGCTGCTCAAGCTGACTGAAGAATTTACCAACGCCCCCTAACACTCCGGGTTCTCAAATTGCCCCTGGGGGGTTCGGTGAAAACCTACTGGCTATTTCCGGTTCCTCTCATTCTCAGGTCCCTCAGACATCGAATTGTTTCCTCTGCTTTCTCTAGCATTCCCTGGTATCATTCAGGCCATCTTGTGGTTTACCCCCCTCTCTTCAGAGTCTGAGTCCTAGTATATTTGTCATGCAGTCCCTGAATTTTCAGTTTCACTATTAGTAGCTCTGTCTTTAAATAAAGATTCAAGAAGATTCAGAATTCACCACTGCCTCAGAACCCTTTCACTAATATTAATGGTAAAAATAGCTCCTATTTGAGTTTTTTCTGTGTGTTAGGCATTGTAATAAGCATTTTATGTTAGATTATCTCATTTAATTCTCACAGTAACACTGTTAGGCACTATTATGATCCTTATTTTACAGAAGATTTTAAGAAGAGTAAAATAATTTGCCCAATATCTCATATACAGTGAGTGATGGAGTGAAAACTCCAAACATCAGTCTCACTGATTCTTTTTTTTTTTTAGGTAATATGCATACAACAAAATATACAATATTTCATCAATTTCTACATGTACACTGCAATGAACTTGATTACATTTTTCAAGTTGTACATACACTCTCCCTATCTTTCTCTAAATTATCCCACCACCTATAACCTACATTCAATGCATTCTAAGCAAAAAACCCCTCTTTCCCCCCTTCCCATGCCTGGTAAACACTAATTCTAGTTTCTGTATAATTGCTTATTTCATGTAAGTAATATCATAGAGTATTTATACTTTTGTGTCTGGCTAATTTTGCTCTGTATGATTTCCTCTAAGTTCATTCATGTTGTGGCATGCATCAGGAATTCATTCCTTTTAATGACTAAGTAATATTCCACTTTATGTATATACTGTATTTTGTTTATCCAGTCATTAGTTGATTGGACATTTTGGTTGTTTCTATTTTTTGGCTATTGTGAATAGTGCTGCAGTGAACATTGGTGTATATATATCTGTTCATGTCACTGCTTTCGGGTCTTTTGGATATATATACCTGAGAGTGGAATTGCTGGATCATATGGTATTCTGTGTTCAACTTTTTGAGAAACCTCCAAACTGTTTTCTGCAATGGCTATTCCAATTTATGAGTTCCTCCAGCAATGGATAAGGGTTTTTGTTTCTCCATAACCTCACCAACATCTAGTATATTCCATTTTTGTTATCACTGCCATTCTAATGGGGGTGAGATGGTATCTCATTGTGCTTTTGATTTGTATCTCCTGAATGGCTAATAACTTTGAGCATCTTTTCATGTGCTTGTTGGTCATTTGAATATCCTCCTGGATAAAATGTCTATTCATGTCTTTAGCCCATCTTTTCATTGGGTTGTTTGTCTTTTTGCTGTTCCATTGTAGAAGTACCTTATAAATTTTAGATATTAGACCTTTATTGGATATATGATTTCCCAAAATTGTCTCTCACACTGTAGACTTTCTTTTTACTGTTTTGATAAAGTCTTTTGATGAATGAGTAATTCTAAAATTTATTATAACTCTGGCACTGGTAACATGTTTTAGAGTCCTGTGTTTCATGGTATATGACTTCTTTAAACCCAAAGTAACTTCATTTTCTTTTTTTTAGTTTAAAAAAAATGGTAATTCATTTTTTTAATTAAAATTATGGGTGGTATGAGTAGTCAAATGCACTATTATCTAGATAATAATTTCATTTGCCTAGTGATAGTACTTTTGTTGTATGTGAAATTGAAAAAAGTTCAAGAGATTTCTTAAATTCATAGAACTCCCTCTTCTGTTTTTGTCAGGTGCTCAGAAATATAAATGTCTTGCTTTATGAGGGCTTTAGTCACTTTCGTATGATTATTTGAGAAGTTAAATAGAAAAGGTAAAGAGTGGCTGTTGTAATATACAGCCAGACAAATACTCACGATTCCAGTTGCTCTAACTCAATAGAACTGAGAGACAGACATAGTCACAAAGATGTTATTAACCAAAATGCTAAACATATCTTTTTCTAGTAACTTTTGTTAATGACAACAGAGCACAATAAAAAAAAATCAAGCAGAAACCTCTTGCTATAGATCTTGCCCAGGATCCTTATCTTTTGATATTTTGTAAGTGACATCATCACTATGCATGCCATAGCCAGGTATCTTAACGTCCATCAAATATCAGGTTACACACTGATTTTAAGTAATTGATAAAGGAAACCTGTTCTTCCCTCCATTTCCTTCCTGCTTCCTTTCCTAAATGGGCTATAAATAGATCAAAGCCAAAAATTCTCCACAGCGTGGTAACTAAAGTGATTAGCTGAGAATGAATGATAGAAAAGTTCTTATAAAAATGTGCAAATATTTGATTTTGGAGAGAAAACATCCTTTCTATAGGCAATAAATTGGGATAAGGACATATTAAAATATTTTTGCCTATATGTGTTATAATTATTTATTAGAATTCTTATTCTACCTGAATAGTACCTTTCCTTTAGATTTATATGCATCCTTTACAGCATCAGACCTAGACACTAGAATGCAATAGTTCTCCAGAGAATGGCTAATATCTTAATGTGTCAAGTCAAGTATTAGTATTGAAAGGCATCCTAAAACTGGATCATCTTCTAATTAAGGGATAAATTAATCTTCATTACTTTTGTAGAGTGCCACACTTCCACAGATGCCTGCATTCTATACCTTAGATTTTTGCCCCTTAACATTTCATATAAGATGACCATATACTCTTAATGAAAATGTCATGGATATCAAAATATTAATAGAATATCTGTATTCACTAATAGATTAATGAATATATTCATTAATCTCATGCTAACAAGATATATTTATATTATATATATATAACTACAGGGTTATTGTTATTAAGAACCTAATACTATATAATACTTGTATTTCCATGTAGATTAATATTCATCAGACACATTGTTTTTATAGTAAAATCTTACTTTTGTATAAAAGAAATTGTCACTGGAAGTTTCAAAAGAAGATTATGTTAAACTCGTTGCCACTGAGTTAATTCCGACCCATAGCGATCCTATAGGACAGAGCAGAACTGCCCCTTAGGATTTTCAAGAAGCAGCTGATGGATTCAAACTTCTAAACTTTCAGTTAGCAGCCTGAGCTCTTAACCACTGCACCACTAGGGCTCTAAAATTATATTATAATGTTTAATTTCTTAAGACAGTGCAGCCACTATTCCAGTGAAGTTACTCATTTCCAAGTCATCATGCATCCCAAAGATGAACTTTTTTTTTCAGAGCACCTGATTTTCACTTTGGTTATACCTGTTTAATTAAGATGATATTTAAACATAGGCTTTGCTCTCCCTTTAATTGATCTTCAGCACTAGTTCTATTCAGTCATTCATTCATTCTAATTTATTCAACAAATATATTTGAATATCTAACTCTAGCCCACAACTCTGCTGGACATTGGGTATATGATGATGAACGCATATAGACATGGTTTCAGTCTCATGGCATTGACTTTCAAGTGGTAAAGATTAATTTTACTTTTTTTATTGTAAAATTATTTAATATAAATTATAATTTTGATAGATCATCTGAAGAGGAGGTTAAGAGTCCGATGAAAGTTTAAGAGAATTTGGTCTTTTTAGGAAGATCAAGAAATGATAAGAGCAACTGATAAGATTAAAAAATATGCAGGAAAGAAGAGAAGGAAAGAGAATTCCAGAAGGAAAAAAATATATATATTAAAGACAATTTGGAGACTGTGGGCTCAGTTGGCTTTCAGTTTTGGACATAATAGGCTTGAGAAGACATTAAGTTATTGAAAGGAAACTTCAACTAGGTAGTAGGATATATCTGAGTATAAAGCTCCAGGGATACATGTCCATGCGAGAACTGAAGACATGGGTGTGGATGAAATTGCTTAGGGAAAAATGTATAGAATGGAACGAAGAAATGGCTTAGATAGAGCCTTGAGAAATTACGTTAGTAACCTGGCAGAAGTGGTTGTACCTTTGAAGGAAATAGAGAAGCACCACAAAGGCAGGAAGACTGTGAGGAAAGTGCTTTCTCATGGAAGTCAAAGCATAAGTATGTCTCAAGAAGGAGGAAAGAACTGCTCCTCCCCCAAAATGGCATAACCAAAGCCCTGCTCTATGTGTCATTGCATAGGTTGTGCTGTAGAACAGGTAGTTTTGAAGTGTTATTATTTGCAAGATTTCTACAAATACCCCAGGCTTCAACACATGCTATGTAGGGATACAGTAGGTGTGCAAATGCAGTTAGTAGAATGAATTACTGCAGATCTACATATACAATGACTCGATTTGAAAACTTATATCCTAAGATTATAAATTATTGTGGGCGTCTTGTTAACAAGTAGCATGCTCCTAACACTCTTTTTTATTAAATGCCTATCGTGGGGATGGGCTTATTTGCTGATACTATTGCATTTCATCTGGTCTGGGTTGTACAGACTCTACATAAGATGGCAGACAGCTGAATAATTGAAAGCACATAAAACATGTATACTGTCAGGCCTTCTTTTTCACATCTAGCCTGACAGGATGATTCAAAACAATAAGATGATAAATCCTTAGAAAGGTAGGAGGAAAGTCCTCATGATTGAGTCTTCAACATGGACAGAATCTGATACCTAAGTCTGTAAATAGAAATTTGCACTGATACAGTGGGCCCCTTACCATGAGGTGGTAACAAGCACCATTCAGCAAACAACCCATAGTTGGCAACATCTAAAAATGTTTTGAAAATTAAAATATTGACATGAATTCCTTATAGATGATGGCAATTGTCTGGGGGCCTAAAATTTATATGTTAGACAACCATGAAGTAGTTCTTATTTTTCTTTTTAATGAAGGTCAGAGACTAAGGTTAAGTAACATTTGCTATTATTAAAATAGTGTTATAATTTTTGCTTTCTTGGGTCTAGTTATAAGTAATGCTGGTTTGAGAAACCTTGTTGATGACGTTGGTGATAACAAGTTTCACCTATATCAAAGCATTTCCTTGTGAGAGCTGACCTTTGCAGAAACACACTTAGAAAGTTAGGAGGGTTTGGAATTAATCTAATGACACCATTTTTTTCCCCTCTATTGATTCAAACTTAAGCATGAAGGCTATATCTTCAAGTTACAGATTTTATATATAGTATCAAAGTCTTAAATTTTTCCGGTTCATATAACAGGTGCAAAATCTTTTGTCCCCAAGCAAAATAGAATGGATAAAAATAATTCCATGCTACACAGTTATAAAGGTTAAACTAAGCAATAAAAATTTTTCCAAAAGAAAATGATTTTTCATTAGACTATGAGGACAATTTTGTAACCTCAAATGCTGCTATTTCTAATACATTAATTTGAATGAAATAAACAGTCTTCAAAAAATAGAAAAGCAACTTCAGTTATACTGAATAGTGAATATATTTTTATCTGTAATATATGGGCCAATTAATTATAAATCATTTTCTAAAATATCCTCTTCAAATATTGAGTAAATATGAATTATCAGCTACAAGGGGAGAGGATAGCTTTTCAAAAATCATCTCGATTAATGGGGAACATCTTTTAAAAACCCAAGGCATCTGATCTACATTCATTAAAGGTATAAATGGCATCTTTATATTTCTATATCTTTATATTTCTGGCCCTTAGCGCTGAACCTATGATATTGTTAGGGATTAAGAAATGCTTGGAGAATAAGAAAAAATAAAAGCACACTGTATTAATAATTTGAAGTTAGACAAGAAACTAAGTAAATCTTAGAAAAGTTGAATACTTAGTTTATACCAAGGCAATAATACATAGCATAAAGTGATTAGATATATGAATAAAGACTGCATTGTCATTGTCTTTAGCTTTATGAGAACGAGCCATAATGCCAAACCTGGCTGGGATGTGAGCAGGGATAGATTAGAAGTTAAGATGCTCTGGGGTCTTTTTGAAGATGATTACTAGTCGGGAAGAGAGTGATCATATTGTGAAAGGTTGAGAAGATGAAAGAAGCTTCTCTTCACAATCAAGATCAGAAAGAAAATTGAAAAAGCAATGGAGAAAGAACTATGACAAAATGTTAAGCTTATATTAAGGGAAAGGGCACAGGAAAAGTTTTAGGGTACAAAGTAGCCCTTCCCTAGGTCTATCGAGAATTAAACTTACTGAGATCTCACACACACACACACACACACACACCCACACCCCATGTAAATACATGTGCACACACACACACACACCCACACCCCATGTAAATACATGTGCACACACACACCATATATACACATACACATACATAAAAGTGGACATACATTCACAAGAACAAGCTAACATTACATTTTGTGACATAAGATTTTATGCATAGTGATAGAAATGGCATGAGCAATACCTTAATTCACTACCCTGGCGTCTTGCTTATCTCATAAAATATGGGCACAGCATCGCCGTTCAACTGCACAGAGGCCTCATGTTACTTTCATGTATTTCTAGTCAGGTTAGTGATAGAAATCAAAATAAAGGGAAGTAATGTGAGGGTTGCAAAACAAACCACAAGATCAATCTTGACTTTCTTTTTAAGTCTAGACGAAAAAGGAGCCTTGATCAATCAACACGTATTTATTGAGTGGGAAATCTCATTAAAATCTTAAATGTTAATTTTGACCTGAGAATACTTTTATATCCTTTTAGTTAGACCTCTAAGCAAATATATTCTTTTTGTGAGCTCTTGTGAGCTGGTATAACATTAATTGCCAAGTGTCTTGGTATATTATCTTATGGAAGTTTTTTTTTTTTTTTTGAAGAGACCATTTTCTTTTATGTCTATTGTAAGTAATTACTTACTTGACTTTTCTAAAAAAATTAGTATCATAGGCTATAATAATAAGTGGACTCTACAAACTATAGAAGAATTTGAGAAGGAAATTAAGCATACTCTTCTTGAGTCACATACTTTTTGTAGGCTAGTTATACCATAATCACTTTAAATTATTCTGGAAGTTCAATTTTCTCTTGTAAGAATTAGAACTCTAATGAGAGAGACATTTATAAATACATAGACATTTTTGTGGCTTGAGACAGTGAAGTTTCAAAATATGTTTAACAAATAGGAAATTATTTAACTATTGAAATGATATGGCTTATTCTGTATGGACAATTTTATTCTCTAATTATGTAACACCTGTTTGATTGAGAATAGGCTAAGATAGACCATGGATTTAGATTCTAGTTGTATTTCATTTAGTGACTTTATTCAGACTTTAAAACTTATTGTAGTAGGTATGAAAATTTTACAACCAACATGGAAGAAAATGTATGGGAAAAGCAAAGGGAAATTGCCTGAGAGCAGGGAGGGGAGCAGCTATTATTAAAGATAGGCCAATACTTGCTGATCTGATTGGTATAATTGGCTTCCAAAAACAGAATAGAAGTCCTGTGTTCTAGTCAATGAATTAAAACCCTTTCAGAATGTCAGCAAGACAATCTAAGGAGATTTTTCCATTTCTAATTCCACACACTAACAAGGTTAATCTAACCATGAAGTAATAGTGAGGGCTTTCACAATTAATGTTGTAAAATACATAAACCAACAGCCAATTAATCAGCCCTCAGGTCACTATATCACTAGCGGAAAATTAGTAGTAGCAAAGATTCATGACAGAGAGAGAGATGACAGGTCATGCTCTGTGAGTTTCAATTTTAACTAGCAATGACTGTCAGAGTTATATCTACACTGCCATAGATTTTTTTTTTTTTTAAGCAGAAGTGGAAGCTTGACTAGCATTAAAAAATATATATTTTTAACACATTTAGAAAGTTACAGTAAGTATTGCTTTTTTAGTTTGTAAATATACAAAGCGACAAGAAAAAAAATCATTACATTTGTGTTTTGGATGTCTCCGCCAATTAGTTTCCTCAGCTTATTCATACAGAAGAGATGAGTTAGAGGCATGAGACAAGTTTACTGCACCAAATATTTAACCTTTCAGACATAATAGCATAAAAATGTCTTATATTGACATTCTTTATGCATGCCAAGTTCAAATTAACATGCCACTCAAGAAAGAGAAAGGTGAGAATTAGAGAGGGCCCACGTTACTCTGTTTAAATCTAATAGTGATTTAGATAACAAAGAACATGTAGGCAGTGAATTAATAAGCACAGACAAAGGCTCTCAAAGAAAAGTTTGAATCTCCTTCAAAAGTTAAGGAAAAGAAAAAGAACTTGCAAGCTATAAATAAAATGTTGATGTTTGTTAGGCTTTGTTAAAGGAAAAAGTAAAGAGAAGTTAGTGATGCCAGGGAGAAGAGTCTGAGTCAACAGAAACAATGAAGAATCTAAGCCATTATAGAATTTATGAGTTATGTGGCCAGAGAGATAAGTCATATCCTAGAAGAAAAAGAAGGAGAAATATACATAAGACACACATTTAATTTTTAGTTTAGCAAATGATAGATTTTTTGTTTGTTAGGTGGTAGACAGAATTAAAGTGAGAAATTAATTGTATTTGATGCTCAAATTTTAGTATAGCTTTTCTAATCGTTAAAAAAAAAACACATTGCCTTCAAGTCGATTCTGACTCACAGCAACCCTATAGGACAGAGTAGAACTGCTCCATAGGGTTTCCAAGGAGCAGCTGGTGGATTTGAACTGCTGACTTTTTTTTGTTTAGCAGCCAGAGCTCTTAAAGACCAAGCCACGAGGGCTCCTTCTAACTGTTAGCAGTTTAATAAGATTTTTTTCCAGAGCCTATAAGGCTCCTTGCAAGTTTTAATATAGAAAAGGATAAAGGAGAAAACAACAAGGACACTCTGGAGAACTGATAATTCCTGATGATAATTATAATAAAACAAAATTAAAAATAAGATTACAACATTATAGAACATATCAAAATAAATGTAAAACATACTCAGATGCTGATGCTAAATTTTTTACGAAATGCGAAGGGCCTTAATCTAAGACCTTCTTGAGGCAGAACGAGTTTGAAGGACTTTATCTACCAGATAACGGAATGTATTATAAAACTTTAATAATTAAGATAATCAGTATGAAGACAGATAGTCTAATGGAAAATTACAGAGCATTTAGAAGCAGACCCAAAGTGATAGGGACCCTTGGTATTTGACTTAGGTGGCACTGCAGCTCATTAGATAAAGTTTTGTTTTCTTCAATAAGCGGTGCTGGGATACTTGAGTATCCCCAGCAGGGCGGGAGGGCGGTGGAGGGGGGGTGGAGCAGGGTAAGTGGAGCCCAACTCCTCATACTCAAACATTTATTTGAGGTAGATTCCAGATTCAAATTTGAAAGGCAAAATTCTAAAGGTTTTAAAGGATAAGAGAGGAACATATTGTCATGATTTCAAGGGCAGAAAAGGATTTCTTAAATGAAAATTTTTTAAAAAGCATTCATAATAGACAAACTAGACAAAATTGACCGCACTAAAGTTTAAAACTATGTCATTAAAAAAAAAGGGAGGAGGAGGAAGCACAATTTATTAAGCAACTTCTCCATATATGAGCATTTTGGTAGTATTTAGCTTTTTTCCTATCAAAACAATGCTGCCATTAGTATAGGTTTACATAAAATTTGGTGAAACTTTGCAAATGTATTCATAGGATAAATTACCTGCACTGGGATTACTCAACCAATGTTTACTAATTTTAAAATTTAACAAAAATTGACAGATAACTTTTTTTTTCTTTTTTTTTTATTGTACTTCAGGTGAAGGTTTATTAGTTTCTCATTACACAGTAGTACACATGCTGTTTTATGACATTGGTTAACAACCCCATGACATGTCAACCCTCTCCCTTCTTGAACTTTTTTTTTTGGTGAAAATATACATAGCCAAAGATACAGTGTTTCAAAAATTTCTACATGCACAGTTCAGTGACATCGACTATGCTCTTCCAGTTGTGCTGCTATTCTCACTTTAGATGCAGGTTACAGAACAAAATAGTTTCTCATTAAACAGTTAGTACATCTGTTGCCCTATGACAAAGGTTAACAACCCCACTACACATCATCACTGTCCTTACTCCACCTTGGGTTCCCTATCACCAGCTTTTCTGTCGCCTTCTGTCTTCTAGTCATTGTCCCTGGACTGCTGTGCCTCATTAGTCCAATTTTGTTTTATGGGGCTGTCCAATTCCCGGATGAACGGTGAACCTCAGAAGTGACTTCACCACT
>NW_004443947.1:16323595-16325062 GCF_000243295.1 Trichechus manatus latirostris | reverse complement strand
AATTGATTTTATTTCCTCGCTCTTTCTGTTGTTGATTTCTACCTTGATGGCATTGTGGTCAGAGAAGATACTTTGAATTATCTCAACATTTTGGATCTTGTTAAGGATTGCTCTGTGGCCTAAGATGTGGTCTATTCTGGAGAATGTTCCATGTGCATTGGAAAAGAATGTGTACTTTGCACCTGTTGGATGGAGTGTTCTAGATATGTATATCGGATCAAGTTGGCTGATTGTGCCCTTCAGGTCTTCTGTATCTTTGCTGAGTTTCTTTTTAGCTGTTCTGTCCTTTACTGAGAACGGCGTGTTGAAGTCTCCTACTATTATTGTGGAACTGTCAATTTCTCTTTTCGGAGTTGTTAGAGTTTGTTTTAGTATTTTGGAGCCCTGTCATTGGGTGCGTAGATGTTTATTATGTTATGTCTTCATGTTGGATCATCCCCTTAATCATTATTTAGAGTCCTTCTTTTTCTTTTATGGTGGATTTTGTATTAAAGTCTATTTTATCTGACATTAGTATTGCCACTCCTGATCTTTTTTGGTAGTTGTTAGCTTTATATATTTTTTTCCAACCTTTGACTTTTAGTAAATTCACATCTTTGTTTCTAAGATGTGTCTCTTGTAGACAGCATACGGATGGATCCTGTTTTTTTATCCATTCTGTCACTCTCCATCTCTTTATGGTTGCACTGAATCCATTTACATTCAATGTAATTATTGATAGATGTGAGTTTGTTGCTGTCATTTTGTAGTGCTTTTTTTTGTGTTGTGACATTTTCTTTGTTCTTCTTAGTCTCCTTTGCTGAATTACTTTTGTTTGTGGATTTTTTTTCCATTTCTTTTGTTTTTGTAGGTTTTGTTTTTACTGAGTCTTTATGTTTTTCCTCTTTATTTTTATGAGTATGTTTGTTAACTTTCTTTGTCATTGCCATGAAATTTACCCTTGTCTTTGTAAGTTCGAAGTGGTCTATTATTACTTGGTATCACCTTGCCTTCCTCTCCATTAGAAAGTTCTATACCTACACCGTTTATTCCCTCTTTTATTGTTCTGATGTTGTTGTCATTTACAGATTAACTGCTCTGATTCCAATTTGTATTTCTTTTGGTTTTGGATAGTCCCTGAGGGTTCATTTCTTAGATTGCCATTTGGCTGTTATGAGCCTGCGTCCTAGATTCTACCTGTGAGCTGAAATTGTTTGTTCTCAGATCGAAGAACTCCCTTTAATAATTCTTGTCAGTTTGGTTTGGTTTTTACATTTCCTTAATTTCTCTTTATCTGGAAACGTCCTAATTTCACCATCATATTTGAACAAGACTTTTGCAGAATATATTATTCTTGGCTGGCAATTTTTTTCTTTCAATGTTTTTTGTATGTCATCCCATTGCCTTCTTGCCTGCATGGTTTCTGCCGAATAATCTGAGCTTAGTCTTATTGTTTCTCCTCTGTATGTGACTTCTTGTTTTTCACGA
>NW_004443947.1:16317210-16322864 GCF_000243295.1 Trichechus manatus latirostris | reverse complement strand
ACTGGAACCATCCTGTCCTGTTTTTGTGAACGTTTTGATATTGTCTGCTGTCTTCAGGGCATTTAGTATTTTTCTCGTTTATTGATTGTAGATTTGTTTGTTTTGTCCTTTTTTTGTTTTATTTGACTATGTCTGAGCCGGCGGGCTGTGTGTTCTCTGTTGTTTGCTCATCTGTGAGCACACCTTTCGCCTCCTTCTCCAATTGGCAGGGTCTGTCACTGAGATATGGTACAGTAGGGCATGTCTAGCTGAAGAGGAGTTGCTGGGATGAGTTGTTTGTGGCACTTACTGCAGCCACCAGGGCGGGTCAGTAATCAGTGCAAGGCAGGTTCCGGTAGGCCGTACTTGTGCTGCTTGGTGGTGTGATGTTAAGCACATGGTGCAGGTAGATAGGATGGTGGGGGGAGATTGTCATGTGTGGAGCTGAGATGGATATGGGTGAGAGGAGAGAGGAACAGGGGCCAAAAACATAGAGACAAACAAAAAAATGTGCTAGGTGATCTTGCCTTTGTAGTGGAGAGATGAGAGACTATGAAATGGAGAAAAACAAAAAGGGAAAAAGAAGAAAAAAAAAGAAAAGGAAAGAATGAATGAATAAAAATTAAAAAGAAAAAAACAGCAAAGGTCCCAGGGATCCCACTGGTGTGGTTATGAGGTCTGGGGAAGTTTTTCCCAGGTTTTGCAGTACAGCCTGGGTAGAAGGCCTAGAAGTATTTAGCTCCAGGTATTCAGGGAACAGGAAGAGAAGGAAGGTATAGAGAGACAAGAAACTGAGTAATGAAGAAACATAAAAAGGGAAAAGAGGTAAAAGAAATCTCAAAAAAAGAACAAGCCCCCATAAAACAGAAAAAATAAGAAACCGCAAAAAAAGAAATGCCCTCAGGGATCCCTCTGTGCATCTGCAAAACTGTGGGGGTATGTCCAAGCTGCGTAGCACTGCCCGGCCAGAATGGGCTACCAACTAGAGAAAAGGAAAAGAAAACAAACAAACAATTTAAAACAAAGAAACAAAAGCCCCAGGATGCCACAAGTTTGGCATCCCAGACTGGTAAGCAGTTCCACACTCAAACGAGCTCTGCAGCCCCTTAGGAAGAAGCAAAGATGGCGCACGGAGCCAGGTATTTGAGAGAAAGGAGGAGGAGGTGGTGAGAGGTAAGGAAGAAATCAAAAGAAGTGGATAAAAGCAACACCAGCAGCCAACAAATGGCACTCAGGGAGCCAGCCAGTGCAGGGAGGTGGAATCCAAGCAGCTGGTGCTTTCCAGCCAGGAGACTGTGGCCACGGGAAGCAGAGGAGGCCGAGTGGAGGGTGAAGAATGGTGGGGGGTGGGAAAGCGTATATCGCAAGTTACTGGTTGTTCTGTCTCCTGCTGGAAGTTCCATGAAGCTGCTTTCTCATACCCCCTATTTGCTGTTCTCTGATAGGAGTCCAAGATGGATCCACGCTGCACTAGCTGATAGGGGATCTCTGCATGATCCTCTCCTCGTTCTCTGTTCTCTGTCAATTTTCTCACTCTATTTGGTGCTTGGCTGAGCTCTTTATCTCTTCATTTGATGTTTTAGGGTTTCAGGATTGCTCTTTTCTCTGTTTAGCTTAGTTTTTCGGATCTTTGCTCTGGAGGGACGACGTGGTGCTTCTGCCTAGAGCACCATTTTGCCAGAAGTCCTTGACAGATAACCTTTATATAATTATGCGTTGGTCTAGGTTTTCTCTATTTTGTTGTTGTTATGTGCTTTTGAGTTGGTTCCAACTCACAGGGATCCTATATACAAAAGAATGAAACAGTGCCCAGTCCTGAGCCATCCTCACAATCATTGTTATGGTTGATTCCATTGTTGAAGCCACTGTGTCAGTCCATCTCATTTAGGGTCTTCCTCTCTTTCTCTGATCCTCTACTTTACCTAGCGTGATGTCTTCCTCCAGAGACTGATCCCTCCTGATAACATGTCCAAAATATGTGAGACATAGTCTCACCATCCTTGTTTTTAAGGGCCATTCTGGTTGTACTTCTTCCAAGACAGATTTCTTTGCTCTTTTGACAGTTCTTGGTATATTCAATATTCTTCGCCAACACCACAGTTCCAAGGCATCAATTCTTCTTCGGTCTTCCTTATTCATTGTCCAGCTTTTGCATGCATATGTGGCGACTGCAAACACCGTGGCTTGAGTCAGGCACACCTTAGTCTTCAAGGTGAAATCTTCAGTTTTTAACAGTTTAAAGAGGTCTTTTGTAGCAGATTTGCCAAATGCAATGCATCTTTTGATTTCTTGACTGCTGCTTCCCTGGGTGTTGATTGTGGATCCAAGTAAAATGAAATCCTTGACAACTTCAATTTTTTTTCCGTTTATCATGTTTCTTATTGGTCCAGTTGTGAGGATTTTTTTTTCTTTACGTTGAGGTGTTGTTTCTATTTGAGAGCCCTTATATGAGGTAGAATCGACTCGACAACAATGGGTTTGTTGGTTTGTGTTTTTTTTTGGAGGGGGAAACATTTTATCTTTCCTTTCTACTGAGAGGGGGTATTCAAAGTAAGAGGTCAAGCAGAAATCTGAAGTTATTGATAATTAGAATCTGATACCAATTTACTTTTCCAGTAAAAGTGTGTGAGAATTAGCCACGTGATTTTTGTAAGGTTTTCTTGAAACTCTTAATCTGGTATAATTTAAAGTCATTTGAAAGTTGTTTCATATCATATTTAGTCACTTAGAGTTTTCAAAATAATTGACAAAGTGATTCAAAATTCCAAAATGGCTACTTTTGAAAAATATTTTGCATTAAATACTAAAGCAGCACAAATGGCAAAAGAAAACAATGTAAGATAAAAGAAAATGTTTCATATTATTCAATTATGTGCAGATAACCATTGCCAAGGTTAGGGGAACACCATTTACAGAATCCAAGATTATACATAGTGAAAGAAGAATCAGCTAGGTAGAAATAATTGAAATATAATAGGAAGATGCTATGCTTTTAATATTAAAATTATATGCACTAGAAGGAGCCCTGTGGGCAAAGTTGGTAAAGAGCTTTGCTGCTAACCTAAAGGTAGGCGGTTCTGAACCTACCAGCTGCTCCACAGGAGAAAGATGTAGCAGTCTGCTCCCATAAAGATTTACAGCCTTGGAAATCCTATGGGGCAGTTCTACTCTGTCCTTCCTGTACAGTTGTTTTGAATGAGAATCGACTCAGTGGCAATGGGTTTGTTTGTTTGTTTGTTTGTTTTTGTTTTGGTACTTGAAACTAACAGAAGAAATAGAATTTGAGGAAAAATTGAAGAAATTGTTAAGCTACAAATGAATTTTTTCTCACATAAGATATATTCATTCTTGAAAGATCACTCTCATATTAAAATTATTATAAAATATTAAGAGCATTAAGTATGTTGAAGTATGGTTTTCAATATTAGAAAAAATTTATCACTCCCTTAAATGAAAGATGAGTAATCTGCATTCTTAGATTTCTTCCTAACATTCCTCTATCCATAACCTTCTCTTTTATTATTATAGTCACAATTGTCAAGGTCTAAACCACTGTTATCCTGTTTTATAGTTATGATGAACATTTTTAAGGAGGTTAATTCTCTGCCTAAATAAGTCTATATGTATCACCAATCTTTTACCACATCATCTTTATTCTTTAAGCCTTTATTGGAATTCATCATTCAGATGACTGTACTTTTTGTGTATGTGTAGTAAAATTATATATAACCCAACATTTTCCATTTCAACATTTTTTATACCTACAATTCTGGATGACAGTATTTTATGAAGTCATGTTTTACAATATCATAATATAAATAATCCTACTTGCATTTAAGGGAAACCTAAAAGTTGTAGCATACATGAGCCAGCCAAATCTAACACTATAGTTTTGACTTTCTCGGTAGCATCTCAAAACTACCATGGTAATGAAGCTATCAAAACATTTAAGATATTTGCAAGAGTTAAACATCATTTTTTTAACCACTGTATCTTTACCTTTTTTTCTTCTATTTTTATTTTTTAATTTTGTTTATTGTTGTAGTTTAAATGAAGTTTACATTTCAAGTTAGTCTCCCATACAAAAATTTATACATACATTGTTATGTGACCCTACTTGCTCTCCCCATACTGTGATATCACACTCCTCCTTTCCACCCAATTCCCCATGGCCATTCAACCAGCTCCTAACCCTCTCTACCTTCTCATCTCACCTCCAGACAGAACCTGCCCATTTAGTCTCTTGTATCTACTTGACCTAAGAGGCACTCTCCTCGCAAGTATCACTTTATGTCCCACAGTCCAGTCCAATCCCTGTCTGAAGAGTTGGCCTCCGAAATTATTTTAGTTCTGGACTGATAGAGAATCTGGGGGCCATGCTTTCCGGGATTCCTCCAGGGTCATTCAGACATTAAGTCTGGTCTTCTTACTAGAATTTGAGTTCTGCACCCCACCTTTCTCCTGCTCCATCAGGGACTGTCTGTTGTGTTCCCTGTCAGGGCAGTGATTGGTGGTAGCCGGGAACCATCTAGTACTTCTTGTCTCAGGATGATGAAGTCACTGGTTTACGTGGCCCTTTTTGTCTCTTGGGCTAATACTTCCCTTGTGTCTGGTGTTCTTCATTCTCTTTTACTCCAGGTGATTGGGATCAATTGATGCATCTTAGCTGGCCGCTTGCAACCTTTAAAACCCCAGATGCCACTTACCAAAGTAGGATGCAGAACAATTCCTTAATAAGCATTTGTCATGGATTGAATTGTGTCCCCCAAAAAATGTGTGTAGAAACTTGGCTAGGTGATGATTCCCAGTATTGTATGATTGTGTTATCTGATGTGATTTCCTCATGTGTTGTAAACTCTATCACTATGATGAGATTATATGTGATCTCCTTATGTGTTGTAAATTCTATCACTGGGATGAGGTTGTACTGATGAGGTTGACAAGGTTAGACAGTGTCTTAATGCAGTCTCTTTTGAGATTTGGAGAAGCAAGCAGAGACACATGGGAACCTCATACCACCAAGAAAGCAGTGCCGGGAGCAAAGCATGTCCTTTGGACCTGAGGTTCCTGTGCAGAGAAGCTCCCAGACCAAAGTCAGACTGATGACATGGACTTTCCTCCAGAGCCAATGGAGAAAGCGTTCCCCTGGAGCTGATGCCCTCAATTTGGACTTGTAGCCTACTGGATTGTGATAGAATAAACTTCTCTTTGTAAAGCTATCCACTTGTGGTGTTTCTGTTAGAGCAGTACTAGATGATTGAGACAGCTTTGTGATACCAATTAACCTAGATGTCCCTTGAAAGCATGGTCCCTACACACCTACCCCTGCTACTCAGTCCCTCAAAGTGTTTGATTGTCTTCAGGAAACTTCTTAGCTTTGGTTTAGTCCCGTTGTGCTGACTTCCCCTATAGTGTGTACTGTCCTTCCCTTCACCAAAGATAATTCTTATCTACTATCTGGTTAGTAAATAACACTTACCCTCCCTCCCCACCCTTGTAACCTTCAAAGAATGTTTTTTACTGTGTTTAAACCTTTTCTTGAGTTCTTATAATAGTGCTCTTATACAATATTTGTCCTTCTGCGACTGACTAAATTCACTCAGCATAATCCCCTCCAGATTCCTCCATGTTATAAGATGTTTCACAGCTTCATCACTGTTCTTTATCATTGCATA
>NW_004443947.1:16315110-16316616 GCF_000243295.1 Trichechus manatus latirostris | reverse complement strand
TTAAAATTTTTTTCCCAGTCTGTAGGTTGTCTTTTGACTCTTTTGGTGAAGTCTTTTGATGAGCATAAGTGTTTGATTTTTAGGAGCTCCCAGTTATCTATTCTCTCTTCTGGTGCTTGTGCATTGTTACTTATGGTTCATGTTCTGATTATGCCATGTATTAGGGCTCTTAGCGTTGTCTCTATTTTTTCATCCATGATCTTTATTGTTTTTGATTTTATATTTAAGTCTTTGATCCATTTTGACTTAGTTTTTGTGCACGGTGTGAGGTATGGGTCTTGTTTCAGTTTTTTGCAGATTGATATCCGGTTATGCCAGCGCTGTCTTTTCCCCAGTTAATGGACTTTGGGCTTTTGTCAAATATCAGCTGATCATAGGTGGATGAATTTATGTCTGGATTCTCAATTCTGTTCCATTGATCTCTGTATCTGTTGTTGTACCAGTACCAGGCTGTTTGGACTACCATGGCAGTATAATAGTTTCTAAAATCAGGCAGTGTGAGGCCTCCCACTTTCTTCTTTTTCTTGAGTAATGCTTTACTTATCTGGGGCCTCTTCCGTTTTCATAGGAAGTTGGTGATTTGTTTCTCCATCTCATTAAAAAATGCCACTGGAATTTGGATTGGGATTGCATTGTATCTGTATATCACTTTGGGTAGAATTGACATTTTCACAATGTCGAGTCTTCCTATCCATGAGCAAGGTATGTTTTCCACTTATGCAAGTCTCTTTTGGTTTCTTGCAGTAGTGTCTTGTAGTTTTCATTATATAGGTCATTTATGTCTCTGGTTAGATTTATTCCTAAGTATTTTATGTTCTTGGGGGCTATTATAAATGGTATTGATCTGATGATTTCCTCTTCAAGGTTCTCTTTGTTGGTGTAAACAATCCAACTGATTTTTGTGTGTTTATCTTGTATCCTGAAGCTTTGTTGAAATCTTCTATTAGTTCCAATAGTTTTCTTGTGGATTCTTTGGGGTTTTCTGTGTATAAGATCATATCATCTATAAATAGAGATACTTTGACTTCTTCCCTACCATTTTGAATGCCCTTTATTTCTTTTACTAGCCTAATTGCTCTGGCTAGAACCTCCAGGCACAATGTTGAATAAGAGTGATGATAAAGAGCATTCTTGTCTGGTTCTCGTTCTCAAGGGGAATGCTTTCAAAGTCTCTCCATTTAGGATGATGTTGGCTGTGGGCTTTATATAAATGCCTTAATTATGTTGAGGAATTTCCCTTCTATTCCTATTTTGTTGAGAGTTTGTATCATGAATGGGTGCTGCACTTTATCAAATGCCTTTTCTGTGTCGATCGATAAGATCATGTGGTTCTTGTCTTTTGTTTTATTTATGAGATGGATTATATTGATTTTTTTGTCTAATGTTGAACCATCCCTGCATACCTGGTATAAATCCCACCTGATCATGGTGAATTATTTTTTTGATATGTTGCTGAATTCTGTTGGCTAGAATTTTGTTGAGAATTTTTGCATCAATGTTCATGAG
>NW_004443947.1:16283270-16312823 GCF_000243295.1 Trichechus manatus latirostris | reverse complement strand
TTTATGGGGCTGTCCACTCCCCGGCTGAATGGTGAACCTCAGTGAACTTCACCATTAGAGGTCCCAATTCAGGGAATTATTGTAGGGAGATGAACCTCTTTGTCTATTTCAGCATCTAGTAGCTGACAGTGCTTGGAGTTCCTAGTCTTGTAATTAACGTGCCTCCATTGTCAGAGAGTGTCTGGTTTTCCCCGGTGTGTGTTTGTGTCTGTTCTGCTCTTTTTTATTACTCAGAAGTGACTAGGTTCAGGATCCTTCCTACTCTAATATGAACTCATTAACATGACAAAAATGCCTCCTTTCAAACGGAGTCATATTTACAGATACAGGGGTTAGGATTTCAACACATATTTTGGGGGACACAATCCATAGCAAAACCGTAGAATAAGTGTAAACTGCTTATTCAGAGTTTTTGTTTTAATTAGGAAAAGGATTCTAGTTGTCAGTAACTATGTCTGTCATTCTATTTGGCCTTCTTACTTTGAATATCCCTTCTTAGTAGAACAGGAAAGATAAAATCATTTGGAAAATAATAGCAGTGAGTTTTAAATATGATTAGAGCTCTAAAGGAAACCCTGGTGGCGTAGAGGTTAAGAGTTTGGCTGCTAATCAAAAGGTCTGCAGTTCGAATCCACCAGGCGCTCCTTGGAAACTCTATGAGGCAGTTCTCCTCTGTCCTATAGAGTCACTATGAGTTGGAATTGACTCGATGGCAACAAGTTTTGAGAGCTCTAAAACAGAGAAGAACTGGATCAACACATGATTATACCAAAGGCTGAAGCTGAATTTGTTTGTGGGTGTGTGTGCTTTCTTGTCTAAGGTCCAGCAGTAATTACTCTCATACATTCAGTTGGAATTTCATGCCAAAAAAATCCTATGGGACACTAGTAGAATGAAGATCAATTCCTTTACAAACTTGCAATATCTTTTTGCTGATGCTCAGATGGTATTGGGTAAATGCCTTTTTTACCCACCGAAATTGTTTTCACCATTACATATGTCTTGGATTTCCGATATGTACACACACACACACACACACACACACACACGCACACACAGACCCACACAGCCCATCTCAACATATAGCTAAATAAGAGATGAAGCAAATCTGTTTCATTATAAAGAGTAGAAACTGTTTTCTGTGGTTCCTATTCACCTGTATAATGTGATTTCATGAAGAATGAGATCTTAATTGTTATGATTTATTCAGTCAGGATAGGAGTTCACAGCTGTGTATTTTACATTTTGATTTGAAGATTCAAAAAGCCCTTTGCTGTGGAAAAACAGCGATTTCTGTGATTACTTTTTGAAATATAGTTCACTTGAAAATTGAGTATATATAGCAAGTAAATTTTTGACTTTAAAAAAGTGAGCTTACCCTGCTTTCTAACCTTATTCTTTTTCTACATATGATCCTATCTTTTCCTTCTTTTTACAGCCTTAATAAAATGGGAGATGAAGGAAAAATGTTTGCAGGCCTGATTACAGAACAGTGAGCATTTTTGTATGGGCACTGGCACATATGAATCACCACACAAATGGATCTTTGATTCCTCCTATGGCTTTATGCAAGTTATTATTTGTGATATCAGTGAGGACCAGAAATTATTTTCATTGCAGTGCAGATCAAACCTACTATGGAAAAAACAAGTCAAGTGTTCTGCTGGCTGGTCTCTCTCCCTATCATTATGGAGCGCCTTAGGAGGTCCCCTTTTATTCATGTCAGCTGTATGGTTTAATTTAAAAGTAATTCCAAGCATTTAGCACGCTTCCTTCATGTTAAAGAGTACTTCTTAAAAATGAAAAGGATTCAATCACTTTTTGGAAATAGACAGAGGGTACAATATAAATGTAAGTCCCATCAGTGCAGGTCTGATGGTTTCTGATTTAAATAGTTTTTATTAAATATGAAATGTCCAAATTACCTAATCATTGTCTCCTGTAAGATAAACACAGTTTTCCCAGGCCTTTCTCCAGAGTCTTATCTTCGAGCTGCAGGATGTCAGTTGATAATGTTGCCTTCATGTTAGACAAGCAGACGAAATAATTTGATTGTACTGCTTGCCATGCTGTTCTAAGCAATTCTTTAAGAACTAAAACCACTTTGTTTCTGGTGGCATGACGAAGCCCATTACTTTGATTTTTTTGAACTCCTTAAAAAGCTTCAACATCAATAAGCCTGCTTTCAGAGCACGCTGGAATAATGTGTCTAGTCTTGTCTATCCATCCAGAGGTAGACATAAAACAAAGCAGGATGGTAGGAAAAATGTTTCTCATGCCAGGGACACATGGCAAAATTATAGGTATGTAATGTCTTTTTAAACTGACAATCAGTGAAGTGAGTGTTTAAAGTTAAATTTTAAATAAATTATTCAAACACCTATATCCAAATACTAGGTAGTAACTCGTACTGTTTGAATACTATTTTGCAATGATCATATAATTAGAGACAGAGAATAAAATGACAAAGGTAATCTTTACCATTATGTTTAAGGGAGAGGGCGAGTAAAATACTGTTATTTAAAAAATATGGAGTAATAATTCTTCTAATTAATTAGCACTTGTGAGAGAGGAATGTGGGAAATGTAAAAATCAACTTAATATAGTGAGAAGTTAGTTTGGAAAGGAGGATAAAGAAAGAGATTGGGTATTTCTAAAGGGTAAGCATGGAAGAAAACAGTTCCCCCCAAATAGAGTTAATGTCAAAGCTTAAGGCTTTGGACACCATATGCAATTTGCAATTTCTAAGCCTCAGTTTCCTAATTTATAAAATGGGAATATAATAATAGCTACAGGAGGGTTGATCTGAGGATAAAATTAAACCACCCACTCAATTACCATGTGCCTAGCTTTTCCCTGACACTGATGGCCAGAAACCAGCCTGGCCCAGGAGCAAAATCATAATTATATCACTGTGTGTGTAAATGTAAAATTGTGACTGTGATAAGTCCTAGGTAGAACAGCCACATGTTTCAGGAGATCTATCTTTGATGTAAATAGGGAGGCTGGAAGAGGTTTCTTTGAGGACTAAGCTATTGTGCTGCGGTTTGATTGAGTGAACTAGGCAAATAAGGGAGAGAAGAGCATTCCATGCGGAGGGACTCTAATGTTGATATACACTTTTTAAAATAGTAAATGTAAGGCAGGTTTTTTTTTTTTGTTTGGTTTTGTTTTTAACTCTAAATTGATCTGCACATCTGGTTTAAAGGTGTTTCCTGTTTCAGCTCTAAGTACTTGACTAACTTCTTAATTCTGAGGGATCAACACTAATTTCCAGTGTTTACCAGCAATCATAGATGACTTGCAGTTAAAAAGCCATCAGCCCTGTCACATTTTTCAAAGAACAGAATCCCTTTCCAGATGGCCCTTCGTGTGGCTAATGCACAGCCTAAGGGGATAAAAATGTCACCTGTTCTAGCTAGTCAACAGTATTAATAAAAACACAAAAATAGACCATTCATGCAATGGCAACAACCCAAAAGAGATTTTTGAGTTCCTTTAACTGAGTTAATTTGCAATGATCATCATTTTACTATTTTAAAGTTTCCAGTTCTCTGAATTTTCCAATGTTATTGTTTAAAAACACTGAAGTGTAGATATTAGAAAATAAAAAGACTTTTCAAAGGCTCAGAAAATTTTAAACATTTGTACCACCTAGGATAAGTGGTCTTTAAATGTATTTCTCATGTGCAAGAGAATAGTCATATAAACATGCATTCATATTTTTTCCGAAACGCTGGTAAAATGTACAGATATTATTTTACTTTTTCTAATTAATCTTCTAATAAATTTACATCGTACAGACTATAAGTCAAAACAATAAGTTGCTGTTTTTCAGTAGGCTGTTTGGCTTTTTTCTTCCTGAAACTTTATACTATCTATTTGCCGTACTTGCAATGTATTCTCCATTTGGCCAAATCTTTCTGATCTTTCAGGATCTGGGTCACAGGACCCCATCCTCAAATTTCCAATATTTGTCTCTATATCTGTAGTGACTAACAAGGCCACAGGTACTCAAAAATGAAATGTATGAATGGCTAACGGACTGCACGGGCGTTTTACTGAAGTCGTCTTTTCAAGTAATCCACTGAGATGATGGTGCAGAGAATGTGGTGTTTAATCTATAGGAGGACAGTTTAAAATCATAAATATATAGATTAAAATGTTACTAAACCTTTATCTTTTACTTTGTATGAGAAAATTATATTTTAATTACTATACAATAGAGACACAGAGCAAGACAGTATACATTTTAAAAAGCTACTAGAAATAAAATAAATTTTAGATTGTTAGCCTATTATACCTTTGTTTGTTTGTTTGTTTCAGTGAAGTAAAACCAGTACATATTCATTACACGATTTCCTTTATATGGCATTAAAATATATTCCTCAGATGATATTTTACATATTACAAGAAATCAAAATATCTTTCTGGTTTTCTAACACACTATACATTTTTTTCTTAAAATCTTAGGGTGTATGTAAGCAAATGCTAACAATATGTGTGTATAATATCATTATCTCTATTGCAACCCTAAGGGACATGGTAAATGTTCAGCAAGCCTCCAGAGCTCACTGAGCAAGTCACTAATAAAGAAGAAAAGTAGCATTTTTCTTCCAGGCCTAATTATGATGCTAATGTCCAGTCAACCACCTCTGACAATCAAATAGGTTCATAATTAACAGTGGGAGATATTCCTACCAATAGTTTCACAAGCAAGGAAAAAACACAACATTAGAAACTAGTTTAGATATTCACACTATTACATTTACTGTAAATTAAAACAGTGGTCGGTGAATTGATTGCATTCTTTTTTGATGTTTGCCTAAAAAATATATGAAAGATTTTATGGACAATATTTTTGTTTTATTATAACTGAATGAGAAGGAATTTTGGAGAAGATACAAAATTATTTTAAATGAAGTATGATTCCGAGTCTAGCAATGCACAGGCAGGAATGATAGAACAACCTCTATGTTGGCATTTTATTTTGTTAAGTCTTAGAAACAGTATTCCTAAGGAATTGTTCAAGAGCCTTTGCCGAATTCCTTATTGCATTCTTAGCAAATTCAGCAACAGCATTCCAAGTAATGATACTTAAGCTATTTTTCCAGAAAGCTTTGTCTGCTTTGGGTCCCGCAGCATACCACAGTGACAACTGGACTTGTATTGAATAGTGTTTTTTTTTTTTTTCTACTTTCCTCTAAGATCAAAAAGTAAAAACTAAAATTACACATACACCAAAAAAAGAAAAAAAATGTTATTATAAAATATCAATTAAAATTAAAAACAAGCATTACAGTTGTTTTTCTACTTTGAGTTTGGCAAAGAAAACGTTACCTACTAAAGACCCTAAATGTCATATTTTCATGCTTTTCTGTACACAGTTTAGTAACTTACATTCATGCTTCAAAAAGGGAATTAGTGACTAAAATTCCTATGTTCTGGGATCATTAGCATGATGTGAATGAGGGCTTCTTATCAGCTTGGAAATCCCTTACAGAAAGGAATCTGCCACTACAAAAAAAGGATGTTTAAGGATCCAGCCCTATAAGATAGTATTTCTAGTACTTCATTTAACATGAAAACTTATCAATGTTGATCCAAGAAGTTACGTAACATCTGGTTAAAACTTATTTTTTTTTTTTTTACCTTAAAATCACGAAACCAGTTGTCCTTAATTAGATTCTGACTCATGGAGACCCATTTGTGTCAGAGTAGAATTGTGCTTCATAGGATTTTCAATGGCTGATTTTTTCGGAAGTAGATCACCAGACCTTTTTTCCAAGGCACCTCTGAGTGGACTCCAACCTCCAGCCTTTCAGTAGCAGTTGAGCGTATTAACTGTTTTCACCACTCAGGGACTCCAGCTTGAAAGTAGTTGTGGTCATATGGTGCTTGACATGTCACATCTTTATATTCATCCTTTATCTATTTGTGAGCAACTCCTTGCATAGGTTCCAAACAAGTGCTTTTTCACTATAGCTACTGTATCTTTTTTTAGGGTCACTGGTGGCACAGTGGTTAAGTACTATGTCTGCCAACCAAAAGGTTAGCTGTTCGAATCCACCAGCCGCTCCTTGGAAACCCTATGGAGCAGTTCTTCTCTGTCCTATAGGGTTTCTGTGAGTCGGAATAGACTCGATGGCAATGGGTTTGTTTTGTTTTTTTTTAACCGTATCTTTTTAATTGCCTCATATGCATGTGAAAGGTGGACAATGAGTAAGGAAGACTGGAAAAGAATTGATGCCTTTGGATTATGGTGTAAGTGAAGAATATTGAATATACCACGTATTGCCAAAAGAATCAACAAATTTGTCTTGGAAGAAGTGCAGCCAGAATGCTCCTTAGAAGTGAAGATGGCAAGACTTTGTCTCACTCCAGACATGTTATCAGAAGGGACCAGTCCCTGGAGAAGGACATCATGCTTTGTAAATTAGAGGGTCAGTGAAAAAGAGGAAGACCCTCAATGAGATGGATTGACTCACTGGCTACAACAATGGGCCCAAGCATAACAACAATTGTGAGGATGGTGCAGGACCGGGCAATGTTTCTTTCTGTTGTATAGGATCTCTGTGAGTGGGAACCTACTCCATGTCACCACCAACAACAACTGTATCTTATGATAAACAAACAGGAGGAAAATTTCCCAATCAGAAGTAGTTATTCTTAAATGTTTACAAAACAAAGAAACAATCAATCAAGGCCATTTATTACATTCCTCCCAAACTTTTGGCAATTAATTGTTAAAGGTGTTAGTGAAAGGGGTGGTTGTGTTTCCTTTAGACAGAGGGTGTAACCATCAAATTCTTTAGAAAAACTTTGCTTTTAAGTAAACAATTTTCTGACTCTATGAATTGATAGGCGATACAGTGGATAATTGGGCTTTAGACTCAGATGAAGTCACCTCTCTTCCACTTGCTAGGTTTCTGACCCTAGGCAAACTCACATTCTCTAAGCCTCATTTTCTTCATTTATAAAATAGAGGTTATAGTAGATTGTAACACAGAGGCTTAATACAAGAATGGAACTGAATAATTCATATAAAGTATTTAGAACATTATTTGAAATAACAAATTCTCAGTGAACGTTGGGTAATAATCCTAGTAAGGCAAGTGGGAAATGATTAACTGTGAAAAGCCTGTAATGTAATGCATTGCAGTAAGAATAAATAGTTTTAATTACATACATTGATGTCTCTTCAGGTTTTGATCTTCCCACTTAAAGATCAATAGTTTGCAAAACTGATGATATTTTTCTTATCTATCAGTCTGTCAGTTTTTGGAGGAAAATAAATACAAGGGTGATATTTGATTTTCAAACAAATCAACTATTGCATTGTTAAAAGTATGCTTTTTAAATGAAACAATTAAAAAAAAGCTGTTTCCTTCTCATTTTTATGAATACACTAAGGTCTCATTAAATGTGTGCTGTTGTATTTCTTTGAATAATTCAGGGATTAACAAGAACATCTATGTAACAACACCCCTACTTGAAATGTAAATTCACACAAGTGAGTTAAAGCAATATATTTCCTACCATCAATATCAGAACTATTCAATTATGAAAATGATCGTTCTCATTTAACAAAGTCAAATGGAGATATTCCAAGGATGTTGTCCAAGGTCACCTTAAATTACACATGAAATTTGTAGTCTGCTTTCTAGATTCACTTTTTGCTGCCTGAGGAATTTAGAGGGTTAATACAGTAACCATGAGGTGATGAAGCTTTATCTAAGTACATGGAAATAAATTTTTATTCCTATGCGCTTTTTAACAGTTGTCAAACATTTAATTATGTGTGTATCATCATTTTTTTAAATTTTTTCCCCTGGACTGTAAGTTACTGGAGTTTAGGAACCACCTTTGTCTTATGCAAAAGAGCCCTGGTGGTGCAGTGGTTAAGCGCTCAGCTGATAACTGAAAGGTTGATGGTTGGAACCCACCAGCTGCTCCATAGAAGAAAGATAATGGCAGTCAACTTCCGTAAAGTTTACAGTCTTGGAAATGCTACGGGGCAGTTCTACTCTTTCCTACAGGGTCACTATGACTCAATGGCAATGGGTTGTTGTTTTTTTTTTGTCTTATTCTTTGTTGTATCTTCAGCCCCAGCTTTAATGCCTGGGATGCAGTAGGTGCTCAATAAATATCTGTTAATAGTCACATCAATCCTGAAGCATAAAGCAAGGTTAGGCAAGTACTTCTGTAACACTGATTTTTGTTTAAATTTGTGAAGTCATATAAAGATTTCCTGAAAAACATTATTGAGCATGTGCAGAGTAATGTGCATGTTACGGGGGATATAAACTATGCATTAAAAATTATCCTTTACCTCCAGGAATTTACAATACAGTAGATGAACTAACTAATAAACTATTGTAAGTTATACATGCATTATGAGATGCAAAAATAACTACTGAAGATATTAAAATCAGTAGTGACTGAAGAAATAAAAAAATGGTTCTAGAAGGCAAAGTGAAAGGATGTATCAGTGGTGATGAACAGAAAGAAATCTTCAGGCAAAAATTCAGTGGAAACAAGAGCAACATGTTATGGCCTGAGATTAGAGGTAGAAGGCAAGAAAAATTATAAAGAGTGACAGAGAGACAGAAAGAGTCAGATTGGATGAAGAGAGAGAGAGAAGACAGCACAAAGAGCACCAAGATAGCTATGGTTTTAAGAAAGACTTAAATAGAAGGATGGGAAAATAAAAAGAATGCAAAAGAAAAATCTGGTTTGAATGCAGAAGGAAAATGATGCGTGTATATGAGACAATATGTAGACTGACTTTCTTGATTCCTGTTTTAGTGAAGTCATTAGTGACAATGTTGTTACTATAATATAAAAAGGCTAGAGAACACTGAGGGATGTGTAGGTGAAAGGTTAAAAAATTGAGAAGTACTTTAAGGAAGAATCAGCTTTTGTATTAGCACCAGGCTCAATGAAATGCTATTAGAGTTCATTATAGTGTTGCCAATTTACTGGTAAATGTGATCATTTGCTGTACATTTAATAATGAGTAATGATTCTAATGTAGATAATTTTACTCCCTTCATGTAAATATTTGAATTTAGCATGTATAACCACGTATAGGAGTCCCTGTGGTGTAACTTAGCATGCTTGGCTACTAACTGAAAGTTTGGAGGTTCAAGTCCATACAGTGGTGCCTCAGAAGAAAAGCCTGGCAGTCTACTTCTGAAAAAAAAAGCCATTGAAAATAATATGGCACACAATTCTACTCTGGCACATGTGGGGTCACTGTGAGTCAGAATCACCTCAGCCACATATGGTTTGGGTTTGTTTGGAGCCGTGTGTACCTTGAACTATCTGCTCAAGTATTCACACGTTGCAAAACTATAGGATAGTTCCTACCATGTGTCATGCACTGAAGAGGAGATGAGGGGAGATAGGAGTAAAATTAAGCTTACTATTTGATACACATTTAATAAAACACACTCTAGTGTTTCACACACACACACACACACACACACTCAGACACGGACACACATGCACCCACAACACACACAGACATAAGACAGAGACACATGGACACACAGTACACACGCACAACACACAACACGCACACTTAGACATGAACACACAACCCACCCACAACACACATGGACATAAGATGCAGAAACACAGACACGACATACGCAAGACAAACGGGGTGATGGATGCATACAACCAACGTAGCCATGAAATCAGTTAAAACTACAGCTTCACCAAGATGGCAGGGCCATATCTGAAGAGGGATACCTGGCCAACCTGGGTGCTCAGGGAGGGGAAAAGAAAAAGAGGAGATTAAAAAAAAAAATTAAGTTGGCATCTTGGGAAATAGACCAAATCGGATTCCGTCACCTCATTGCAGTGCTGGTTGACCCTGGTTCCCGGCCAGGACCAGCAGGTCCGAGGCCCACAGGACACATGGGCTCTATAGCGTCGATGAGTAGGAATCAGCTGACTGCAACTGGTTAATCCAGTGTTTTCAGTGCTTCACCAGTAGAAGCAAATTACTAAAACTGGACAGAGAATACCTGTAAAAACCATTGCCTTGAAGTGGAGTCCCACTCGTTGTAACCCCATGGGTGTCAGGGTAGATCTGTGCTCCACAGGGTTATCAATGGGCTGATTTTTTGGAAGCAGGTGGCCAGGCTTTTCTTCTAAGGCACCTCTGGGTGGATTGGACCTTCCAACCTTTTGGTTAGCAGCCGAGCATGTTAACTGTTTGCACGACCAAGGGAGTTGGGACAGAGAATAGAGCTGGCATTTCAGCTGGGTTAAGGAGAATTCCAAAGCCATCAGAGAGCGAGCATCACTTGAGATGGTCCTTAAAAAATGACCAGAATTACAACAAACGGGAAAAAAAAGGAAGAGTGTAGAGAGAACGTAATGAATAAACCATCACAGGAATTAATAGGCACTGTTTGCTTAACATATGGGAAGTATCAAGAGGAGCTTTAATATTAGTTAGAAAAGTTAGATGGGAAAAAAGAAAAAAAAATTTCAGTAGGCTTTGCACTGAGTTGTCCATTGCTCTATCAAACTCAGGCTGTTCAGTTGGTAGAGTGTCTTATTCAGTAGAAGAGGATACATAGTAAGAACAACATTTAGGCCTCTGGCCAAATAACCAAAAAAAACCAAACCCTTTGCTGTCGAATTGATTCCAACTCATAGCGACTCTATAGGACTGAGCAGAACTGCACCATAGGGTTTCCAAGGAGTGGCTGGTGGATTCAAACTGGAAACCCTTTGGTTACGAGCCAGACTCTTAACCACTACACTACCAGGACTCCTAGAAAACTATTTTCCTTTTTGTGCCTAAGCAATATTTTCCACCAGTCTGGATGTCTGTATGGGGTTTTTTAACATAAAATGTGTCGTGTTCAGAAAACCTAGGCAACTTGAAATTTGCTTGCTGCCATAAAACATAAAGTAGTAGCATCAACATGGAACTACAACCTAAAGAACCCATTTTACTCAAAGAGAAAATAAAAAATGTGATTATACTCTCTTCTCTCTCTGATCTCTTTCTCTGTGTACGGATATACATGGATAGATAACAGATGTATGAGCACAGCATACATATGAACAAATCATCCTTGTTTATACATTCAGATCTAATTTATTCTTTTTTAAAGCCTTCATAATATTCCATGATGTTATGCAAATTTGTTTACTTCCCTACTAGCAATTCCATTCTCCCTTTTGCTCTTATAGTGAATACCATAATAAACATCCTTGCGATATAACCTTGCCTATGTTAGTCTTGCACTTATTGACATTTATTATTTTTTGTTCTTTAATTTCATCTCTATGTAGGTAGATACTCATGTTATTGTCAAATAATGACACTTTCTTTCTAGTATTTATAATTCTAATTTTTTTCAAGTTTTTATACATTAAAAAGGCTAACTAGACTATCTTTCAATGATAGTAAATATCCTTGCCTTGATGCTAATTTTAATAGGAATGCCCTTAGGGTTAAATCATTATGTATATTTGCTGTAGATTTCTGAAAGATGACATTTAAAAAGAAATATACCTTCTATTCTAAGCTCATTAGCTTAAAAAAATCAAGGATAGTGAATATTAATAAATGCTTTTGCTCCATCTAGTGAAATGATTATAAGCTTTTCTCTCTTTTAATCTATTAGCAAAGTGAGTTTCATTAATAAAGTTCTATCTTTTAATTCCTGCAATATTCTTTTACTTTTATTTATGTCTTATTGAATTAATATTTTCTATTGTACAAAATTTACTAATGCTTGCATCTATTTGTTAGGTGTCATCGAGTCAACTCCAACTCGTAGCAACTCTGTGTGTAACAGAATGAAACGTTGCCTGGTTGGCTCCATCCTCACAATCGTTGCTACATTTGAGCTCATTGTTGCAGCTATTTGTTTTATATTTTTATGTTTATGTGATCATATGAATTTCCTTTTGAATTTTTTCTCCAAAATGTATACAGAAATTTTTCATCATTTTATGTTACACTTTAATAAAATGAACTTTCAAAATTCTCACGTATAATAATATCTGGCCTGTCACCACCTTTGACATATACCATCATTTTCTATTTTTTCTTAATTTAGTTTTGTTTACTGATGTATTCCTAGAAAACTACTTACTTCATTTTCATTTATTTAATTCAGATTGTTAAATTTATTGGTAAAACTTTGCATATTTTTCTCAGTTTTTATTTTTAAAGCAATATTTTGGCTTTATAATAATAAAATTCTAATACAAGTATTACAAACTCATGAACTTGTACAGCTCTTCAACAGCTCTTTAATTAATTCTTCCAATGACAAATTCAAGTTTCACGTTATTAGTTCAGTCCATTACTTTGCATCAGAAGGCAAATGCTATGTATCAAATAAACTAATCAAGGATATATTATGGCATTGAATCCAAATTGTGTATTAATTTTTTTAAAGACAAAATAAGAGACATTAAAGAAACTTTGCATTTGAAACTTTTGTACATATCTCCAGTTCCTTTAGGAATACACATATTTCCCCTTTAAGTTAGAAGTATGAAAGATGAACATGTTGAGAACAGCAGGAAGCCACTTGGATGGAGAAACAATACACAGATGGTTGGCTTGCTATTATTTCTCCTTCCCTTGCTCATAACAGACATTGTTAGTCAATGAAATCACTATATACTCCTGGTGTCACTTATAAAAGATTATTATTAGCAGGAGAGATGGAATCTTGTTCTTGTGTAGAACTCCAACAGAGCTAGTTTTGAGATTTTACCATGATCCTAACCATCACTTTAATCTTGGCAACTCATTCAGTTCACAGTTTCCTTATCTATAACAGAAGGGGATTAGACACTTCCATTGGAATTTGGTGAGTAGTCTCATTAGCCTACTGTAGGAGGCTACAATAAAATGGTAGAAGCATAGGACATCTAAATAGAACTACCACCTCCAGAATTACAAAAAATCAAAATAAAGAACACCCTTCACATACTTCTACCACCATTCCAGATATTAATGGATTCTTTTGAAATGATGAGGAGTCCCTGGGTGGTGCAAATGGCTAACATGCTTGGCTGCTAACTGAAAGGTTAGAGGTTCAGATTTACCCAGAGGTGCCTCAGAAGAAAGGACTGACAATCTAATTTCAAAAAATCATCTATTGAAAACCCTCCAGAGCACAGTTTTACTCTGAAAACACATGGGTTTTCTATGAGTCAGAATCAACTGGTAGGTAGGTAGTAATAGTTGAATTGATAAAAGAGAAAGAAAAGATATTTTAAAAGAGGATATAGAATGTGTGGCTAATTGCCTCCATTAACAACTGCCTCCTTTGCCATGAGACCAGAAGAATTGGATGGTGCTGGGCTATCATTACTGAACATTTTGATCAAATATTCCATAGAAGAATCCCAATTAAAAGAGGGAAAATGCAGAGCAGAATTTCAAATTCTTATGCTCTCCAGAATTTCTGGATCCATGGAGGCTGGATGAACCACTGAAACTATTGCCTTGAGATCATCTTTAAACCTTAAACCAAAAATAACCCCTGAAGTCTTCGTAACTAGTAAAAAAGTTCTACCTTGAGCATCATGCTTTTAAGAACTAGCTATATGGGATCAAATAGACAATAGCAACTCAAAAGATTAGATGGGAAAATTAGGAGTTTATGTTTTTGGGGGAGGAACAATTCCAAAAAGGAGGATGAGAATGGTTGCACAACTCAAAGAATATAATCAATGCCACTAAATTGTACCTGCAATTTATATTGATATTGGTGTATGTTTTGTTGTGTATATTCTCAACAACCAAAACCAAACCAAACCCACTGCTGGTAAGTGGATTCTGACTCATAGTGACCCTATTGGACAGAGTAGAACTGCCCCATAGTGTTTCCAAGGCTGTAATCTTTACAGAAGCCGACTGCCACGTCTTTACCCAATGGAGTGGCTGGTGGGTTTGAACTGCTGACATTTTGGTTAACAGCCAAGTGCTTTAACCACTGCGCCATCAGAGCTCCTTCATCAGAACAACAACACAATAAATTAAATTTAGAAAAAAAAAAAGACTATGTAAGTGGAAAGAGCTTGAGGTGACCACAGATCTCATCTAAAATTCAATTCCAAGTCAGACAATGGCATTTTAAAAATACAATCATAAAACTAAAGCGTGTATGTAAAGCACCATATCAACCATCCTAAAATATTATGATGCTATGTTAAGCATGTATATAATAATATTCTTACTGTCTCCTTTAGTCAAGTTGTTTAATCTGAGTAGCTTGCTTTACCACCTTACATCCCCTGCGAAGTATATCACAGGTTATCCATAATCATAATATTATAGAAAGCTATGATAATTGTAATTTTACCTGGAGGTTCAATGTAAACTTTTAATGATTTTTTTTCCTGGTTAGTATTTTCTAAGGTATTTGTTTAATTTTTTTTTTAATCTTTAAAAAAATTAGAGATAGGCATAGCTAGGTAGCAATATTTGGGTTAATATTACATGCAAGGACCATATACCTTGACATTAACTATTAAAGAATAATAAAATCCCAAAAGGAAAAAAGATTTACTTAAAATAGCTGGGATTTAAAATTATATTTTGCAGCCTGTTAATTTATCATATGGAGTAAAAATAAACAATAGGTAGGAAATGGAAATGCTACCAAATGCCTCAGTGTTGCAGTAAACTTAATTATATTGCACACCATAAAATAACAGTAATATTAGAAAGGAAAAGTAGCAATTTCAGATGTGCAATAACTGCTTTTTACAAGGATAGAAATTACATCAAGCACATATACCTATTCAGTCTGATACTGTTTTCCAGCAAAAGCCAGTGGGATCCACAGTCAAAAGGAGGGTAAGATTTAACTAAGCTGAATTCCACTGAGTCCAGAAAAGGCTTACCTACAAAAACCACTGCTTGTAAATGTATTTATTTGCTAATACCTAATAAGTACCTGATATAAAAATTTACTTTCAATCTTCAAATGTGTATATATATGTACATGTAATTGTTTCAATCAAAACTATTGTTAATGGATAGATTCTTGGCTTTTAAAGAGGTTATTAAATACTGAATTTGATAAAATGTATCTTAATGTCCCTGAAGAGGATTTTATATGTAATCATGCCGAATATCTTTCATTTTACAAGTGAAATATTATTATTGACTTTTTAATTTTAAATTGGAAAGATTATTATTGACTTTCTGCCCTCTCTGATTATTTTCTTTAATTTAAGAGGAATGAACATAACCCCTTTCTAGATATGTAGGTTTTTTGTTACTTATTACATTATTAGTGGACCAATCATGGCCTTGCTTGATATCTGTGCCTAAAGGTTTCTATAAAGAAGATTTGTTGTCACACAAATCTCGGTTTGAGTGATGGCTCTGCCACTTACTGCTCCTGTAACTTCAGGGAAATTCTCTAAAATTCAATCTGTTTCTTCATCTGTAATATTGGCATATTAGAATCACAACTTCTGAAATAATTATCCAGAATAAATTTAATGCATGCAAATCTTCTGCTACATTGCCAAACACACAATTGGTGTATAACCAATTATAGCTGTTACTCTTTTTATAATTATGTACATGGTGTGGTACACTGGGCTTGAGTTCTAATTTCAGTTTCAAGTTTCTCTGATCTTGGGTAAGTCAACCTCTTTAGGGCATCAATAATAATCATTTACTTTCATCAGATTATTGCAAAGTTTTCAGATTCTGTTAAGGAGAAAATATGCTTTGATGCTATGTATGTCAGATACTTATCTCACATAAATAAATTAAAAGAGGTATAGAATTGTGTTTCAGGAAACAGAGAAGTATGATTGTGGCATAAAAACATCACAGATTACTGACTAAAAATATTACCTGCCTGAAAACTTAAAATCAGTGCCCTTGAGTCTAAAGGAATTGAGAGGATATGGGTTATAATAAAGAAAACATAATCAAAGTGTCCTAATTCTGGGTTCAAGGAGTAAAATAGGGGGATTGCAAGATAGATTAAGAGGGAGGGGACAACATTCAATATTTATAGGACACAATGGACAGCCTGACAATCCCAAGAAGTCGTTGGTGATTGATGGATAAAGTCTGATGCTTCCAGTGCCATTTGGCAATAGATTCGCATCAGCAGCACAGACATTATTTACCTACTTGTTTGTTAATGCGTAAAATTATTTTATCATTGTCAAAGATTTGAGTACAACCAGAGGGGTTAAGAAGATCTATGCTCTTGGGTATGTTTCAGATGATCTGTTAATCATTTATCACTCTGCACATATGTATGTCATGGCCTGTACCTAGAAACTGCCTGTTTATAATATGAACACCCTCCCCCCTTCCATTCTCTCCTCACTCCTTTCTTCCCTCCTACTTACTTGCCTACTCATCTAACTGCCTTCCTTAATTCCTCCACATTTACTTGTTGATTTATAGCTCTCTTTGTCTAAACTATAAGAATATCAGGGCTAAGCATTATATTCTTCACTTCTTTTATTATTATTTTTTCCAGAATACTTGGTATAATGATAGACATTTAACCAACAACTAACATGTTGGACTATTTGTAAAATAGAACTAGTTCCTTTCAGTAAAGATGCACTTGTGTTCCTTAGAGATAAAACTTTAAATATCCACTCACCCTTTTATAAGCCACACACACTACATGGTGACTGTGGTAAATTGAACACAGGAGTAACAGAATATTCTTCTTTGAAAATTGCAAAGTAGGGCTAGTTACATTTAGGAAAATTGTGATAATTGATAATTACCTGTTTTTAACCGACAATGTATTAGATTGTTTCTGTACATTAACTCTAAGCTTACCGTAACTCTGGAATGATAGGTGGTATGCCCCATTTTGTAGGGAAAAAAAAAATCAAAGATTAAATCCATATTTATATAATAAGAAAGCAATACACTGAGTATAAAGTTATATATCTAAGTGATTCCATGTTAATTCCAGAGCCAATGGAATCAACCTTTTCTACTCTACCTCTATTTTTCTATCATCATACAGAGTCTTTATTATAAGCACCTGTAAGAGTTATTAGAAAAATAAAAAAAGAGAGAGATAAAAGTCAGGACATATGCTATTACTAAGTTTTAGGTATCAATTTATTTTTTATTTTTTAATTGGAAATCATAATTTTCACACTTGTGGGATATAAATATTCAATAGAAAGTGGTCAAAGACGTTGTGATGTGTTGTCATTTGAAACCTAAGTAGTGCTCTTCAGCAGTGATATATACCATCTATCACCAGCTGTGTGAGCTCAGGGGGAAAAGAATATGTTGCAGGAGTTCATTATTTTTCTCCACTTTTAGCCACTATCCCTATTCAGGTATAGCAGCACAGATGGTGTTGTGGTAAAGACACATAACACTGTCAGGAGCTGTAACATATGGCACAAATCTGGCATTCCACGCATTCACAAGTTTCAAGGTTAAGATAGAAACTTGTCACTTTTCTGACATTCAATTAACTTCTCTCCTTTGCCTTTACATTAAGAAATAAAGGATCTTTAATGAGAGAGATTTTTTTTTCTTTCCTTAGTTGCTTCATTTCCATGACTCAAGGTTTTATTTTTTATTTCATTAACGTTGATCTAATAATACCTTGCATTATGTTGGTGTATCTTGTATTATGTCAAAAGTATGTGCTTAAATTTTTTCAGTTAGGAATTGAATCCTACTTAAATGCATTAGAGAAGCTTGGTAAAGGGATAAAAGAAAAATGCTTTCGTTAAGTTAAAGTTATTATACTTTCCTATATATATAATTTTCATAGATATGGTTCACTTGAAGTAAGAATATGAATATACTACTGGCATCAGTAAATTACAGGTTTGTTGAAGGGTATTTATCTGAGAATGTTCTTTTCTGGAGATCATATATTACAAAATTTTATTGGATTATAATCTCAAAAACGTTGTGATGAAAAAATATCCCACTAAGAATGAAAAGGCAGGAAATATCAGGAAATAAAGAAGAAATTTGGTCTGCCATAAAGAACATCTAGAAATGAGCCTAAAATCATCATCTCTCCTTCCTAGATGCTTCCTTTGAAATTTAATAACGTATTCACGTTCTTTCTCTCTCTTATTCTTCATCCAGATGCCCCTTAATCACAGGGAACAGAACAATGAGCCATCTTCCCATGAAAAAACTAATTAGAGAAATTTAAAATATGTATCTGGTTATAGAAGGTATTTAACTCATTTTGCTATATTAAAGGATATTGATTAATGTGCCTTCTCACAAAAAGCTGAATGATATTTCTCTTTTGGAGACACAAAATAGAGCTAAACAGAACTAGTGAATTCATTTTAAAAAATGAGCACTCTTGGAGTAGAGGCATAAAATTGTTTGCATTTAGAAAGTTATCTTTAGGTTCCAAAAAAATTGAACCACATAGGCTAGTGTGTATAAAGAGTGAGGGCTATGTTATATTTAGGACAACATAAAATGTCTTTTTAAATATCTCTGAACCAAGATGGATTACTAGGCAGGCATACTGTTTCTCAAATTCATTTACTCAAAGGAAATTGATAAGTCTGCTATATTTTTGCTGATCAAATGGGAAATTTAAATGAGAGGATAGTGAGTTTAACTTTTATACAACGGCAAATCAGACTACAGAGATACCTTTAGTCGTAGAAATCATGGTGACAAATCTAATAAGTTTAAATTTAAAATTTGCCATCTATATCCTGAATTTGCCATCTATATCCCAAATGGAAACCGTGGTGGCAAAGTGGTTATATACAGAAGTACAGATAAAAATGTTCAAGTTCCATTCATAGTAAACCAGGAATCAACAGTGTCAAATGTGTTACACATCTGCTAAGAAATTTATTTGATCTTGGTTCATATTAATAAAAAACTAAAACCAAACCTGTTGCTGTCAAGTCGATTTTGACTCATAGCAACTGTATAGGACAGAGTAGAACTGCCCCACAGGGTTTCCAAGGAGGGGCTAGTGGACTCAAACTTCAGACCTTTTGGTTAGCAGCCAAGCTCTTAATCACTGAGCCACCAGGGCTCCATCAATAGAGGTATTACATTCAGAAAATGGCTTAATAAGTGTTGTATAATTTGGGTTTTATTTACTTATCCAGTGTTATCCTTCACAGTCAGTTGACTTACACTCTGGGCTCTAAACATACTAAACTTACTTCATTTCTCAAAGGCAACATGCTTTTCTATTTAAAAGGTGGACACTCATTCTTTATCGATTTTGTGTTAATCCTTCAGGTTTTATCTTAGAGCCCCCATGGTAAGTATAGTTGTCTTTCTTCCTTATTCCAGTTGCACTCCGTACTTTGTCTATCCTTGATCACACAGTTTTGTAATTACTGGCTGACTTGCTTGACTTCCCTCATTAGACTTTAAGTTGTATAGAGACAGGGCCACGCCTACTCTGTTAGGCACTGCATCTTCAGTGCCTAATAGAATACCTGGAACACAAGTATCTATTGAATGTTATTGTTGTTGTCTTGTACCACTGAGTTGATTCTGACTCATGGTGAGGCCGTGTGTTACAGAGTAGAACTGCTCCATAGAGTTTTCTTGGCTATAATCTTTATGGAAGCAGATCACCAGGTCTTTTCTTCCATTGTACCGAGGGTGGATTTGAACCGCCAACTTTCTCGTTACCAGCTGAGTACAAACCATTTACACCACCAAGGGACCTTAAAAAAGTGTTTAAATAAGAAAGGAGATCATGCTATCAACTATGACTGTGCAAAGAACTGCAAAACTGTGCTCCATTCTAGAATATTACATTTATTATTAAGTGGCTGGCTGAAAAATATACACGAAAGAGAGGTTACCAAGAGTGAGAGAAAATATACATATATTTGTATCTATATATAACGACAGGAGTCCCTTGGTGGCATAAATAGTTAAGCACTGGACTACTAACAGAAAGCTTGGTGGTTCAAATCCCCCCTGAGGTGCCTTGGAAGTAAGGCCTGGCAATCTGCTTCTGCATGCTCATAGACTTGGAACACCTACAGAGCAGTTCTACTTTGCACACATGAGGTCACTTTGAGTCAGAATAGACTCAATGGCAACTAACAACAGCACATATAATGATAGTATAGTCATCCTCAATAAAAGAAGCACTAGAAAGGACACAATAATTTTTTTCCAGATAATTTCTTCCCATTGAAGAATCGTTAGATGTTTTTCATGTAGCTCTAAAGGGCATAACTAAGCTAAATAGATAGAAGTAATAGAGAGATGAATTCTACTTCCATATACGGAAACATTGACTAATGATTAGTTCTGTCAAAAAATGGAATGGGCTCTTCTGTTACAGCAAATTGTTTGGAATAAACTTTTATTTTCTCCTACTCAGTGTGTTTAATAAATAAAGGAAGAGCTTGAAGATTTTTTGCAGGGAAAAGGAAACTATAAAAAAAACTATTTAGAAGAACTGAAAAAAAGAACTTCTAGAAATAACAAAGATTAAAATCTCAGTTAAGGACTGTTGGCTTTCTTGCCCCTGTAACATTCTCTTTAGAAGCCCTAAGCCACCATGTAAGAAGATAGCTATGCTGGGTCCATCTTGCTGTAGAGGCTGTGTGTAAGTGCTTTGATTAACAGACCCAGCTGAGCCTGGCCTTCTAGCCACCTCACCAAGGTGCCAAATAGGTGAGTGAAACTGTCTTTCACTTTCAAGACCAGTCCGTCCACTAGATGAATATTGTTTTTCTTTTTTCTTTTAATTTTTTTTATTGTACTTTAGATGAGGGTTTACAGAACAAATAGTTTCTCATTAAACAGTCAGTACACATATTGTTTTATGACATTGATTAACAACCCCACGACATGTCAACAGTCTCTCTTCTTGACCTTGGAGGACCTTTATTTGGTGAAAATATACATAGCCAAAATTACACCATTTCAAAAATTTCTGCATGTACAATTCAGTGACATCAATTACATTCTTCCCATTGTGCTGCTATTCTCATTATCCTTTTCCAAATTATTCCACCACTATTATCTTCAACTTACTGCCCCCTAGGCTTCCCATCAAACCTTTTGAGTTGCTGTTGTCAATTTGATCTCACATAGATAATTCTTTTTTTTTGTACGTTAGATGAAGGTCTGCAGAACAAATAGTTTCTCATTAAACAGTACACATACTGCCCTATGACACTGGTTAACAACCCCATGACATGTCAACACTGTCTCTTCTCAACCTTGCGTTCCCTATCACCAGCTTTCCTGTCCCTTCCTGCCTTCTAGTCCTTGTCCCTGGACTGCTATGCCTCATTATTCCCGTTTTGTTTTATGAGGCTGTCCAATCCCTGGCTGAAAGGTGAACTTGGGAGTGACTTCACCACTGAGCTAAAAGGGTGTCTCAGCGTTTCTCCAGTCTGTCAGGCCAGTTAATCTGGTCTTTTTTTTTTTTTGTGAGTTAGAATTTTGTTTTCCTCTTTTTCCAGCTCTGTCCAGGACCCTCTATTGTGATCCCGTTCAGAACAGTCAGTGGTGGTAGCCAGGCACCATCTAGCTGTACTGGACTCAGTCTGGTGGAGGCCATGGTAGCTGTGGTCCATTAGTCCTTTGGACTAATCTTTTCCTTGTATCTTGTTCTCTTCATTCTCCCTTGCTCCAGAAGGGGTGACACCAATGGAATATTTTAGATGGCTGCTCACAGGATTTTAAGACCCCAGATGCTACTCACCAAGGTAGAATGTAGAACATTGTCTTTATAAACTGTCTTATGCCAATTAAGCTAGATGTTCCCTGAGACCATGGTCCCCACAGCCCTCTGCCCAGCATTTCAGTCCCTCAGAGAGTTTGGAAGTTTCTATGGTGCTTCCATGACCTTTCCTTGTACAAGCTGCACTGGCTTCCCCAGTATTGTGTACTGTCTTAACCTTCACCAAAGTTACTACTTATCTATTGTCTGTTTAGTTCCTCCCCCCCCCTCCCATCCCTCGTAACCAACAAAGATTGTTTGTTTTTGTGTATAATAGCTGAGTATTATTGAGTAGCCCTAATTGATGCCACTTGGAGCAGGAGACTCAACCAGCTGAGCCTTGCTCAAATTCTTGGCACAAAAATCATAGTGTAAGAGAAAATAAACTCAAGCTTCACAAAGAAAAGCCACCTAAAAAAGATAAACAAATAAAAATAAAAGTTTTAAGCAGCCTGAATTGTAGAATGGCCACTTTTGAGTAGACGGCTAGAAGTTCATGAGTTTATGAATTAGGAAAGAAGTAAGACCAGATGGTTTCTAAGACATAGTTAAGATTATGTGTGATGCATATATGAGATTGTGTAAGATAACTAGGCTAAGAGAAAGGAAAAAAAAGAAGAAGAAATTGGAATGATCAAGAAAGTTGTGTGGCTGCTACTTACTGTAGTCCAGGCACTGGGCTAAAACCCTACCACGATTATTGCAGTGTTTCCCAATACCAGATCTTCGTATCGTCTAACTTTGGCAATAACTGAATTCTCAGTTATTATATATATATGTATACACACATACATAATATTATATATATTATAATATTATATATGTATTTTATTTTCTATATATAATATGTATATAATATATATCATATAATATTATATATAATTATATATATAATTTTGTGTGTTTTATTTGGATTTAAAAATAAGTATGTATTTATTGAACAAATATTTATAAAGTGCATGTTTTGTGTCAGAAATTGTTCTAAGCCTTTTAGAAATATGAATCATTTAAGTCACATAGGAGGCACTATTTTTATCAGTTTATCAGTTTTACAAGTGAGAAAACTGAGCACAGAGAGGTTAGTAACTTGCACAAGGTCACACAATTAGTAAGTGGCAGTTCCAGAGCTCCAAACCATGTTCAAGATATCCGAAAAATCGTCCCCAACCAAGTGGTCACGTTGAGCTCTTGTACATTCATTTTAACCCCTACGTACTATTCTATTGGAAGAACATCCTGATGTAAGTGTCTCAAAACTTATTTTCAAATGTCTTGTGCTGTTTTATTTTAAGCATACATTTTATAAGCAGCATATTGTTCCCTTTTTGTAAATGTATACTGTCTGATTATGTTTCTGAATTGGTGCGTTTAATCTGTCTACATTTATTTATAGGTATATTTGCTTATATTTCTAAACTTTATTTTGATTTTTTATTTACATTTTTCTTCTTGGCCTTTTCCCGCTTTCTTTTCTGCTTTGCATTAAATTGAAGTTTTCTCTATTCTCCCATACACATATTACTTTTCTTTCTCTGCAGGTCTAGACATATAGATAGATTATATTTTAGCACTAACTTTACATTTGTAACATTCATACTTAATAATATATTTTGACATAACAATCTCTGTCATCATACAGTACTTCCATCGTCTCTTGACCATAAGGACTTCGGTATGTGTTAGTTATTCATTAATCCACTCAACGACTTATTGCTTATTTTTTTCTTAAACATTACCCCCCACACACAAATCATATATAAAAGTCATTAGTTACTGAATGTATAGACATATTCTAAAAATTTCTGCATTCAGCATTATTCCCTTATTGATGCCTTTCTCCTGGTTTTACTTTTCCTTTAATTAAAATACATGCTGTCATAATTATTTTATTGAAAATTTATGTGATAAGCTCAATCTTTGTATACATGACTTAGCTAGAGGTAGTATCTTAGGCTGACAGCTGTTTTATCTCAAAATTTTGAAGGCATTTTTGCATCTTTTTTATTGATAAGAAAATTTCCTTTTGTTTAATTTTTTGTTACTTTCTAGGTTTTAAAATTTTTAGTTTACTACATAGTTTATAGACTGCGATGTGTTCAGGTAGGCATTTATATTTATTTATCCTGTTCAGTACTTGGAATGCATTTTGAATCGGAATACTTTTCTTTGATTCTAGAAATTTATCACATTCATTCTTTTCAAATATGACTTCCAGTCCTTTCCCTCTATTCTCTTCTTCTGAGACATTTATAACGTCTATGCTGGAGCTTCCTAATCTATACCTTCGTTTCTTTACTCTTTTGATAATATTCATAATCTCATATTTTTGTGCTGTGTTCTGAGGAAATTTCTCAGTATGATCTTCAAGTTCAGTAATCCTCTCCCCAGCTATGTCAACTGTGTCTAGAGTTTAGTCTACCTACTATGTTTCTTTGTTTTGTTTTAATTTTAGTGACTACTTGTTTGTTTATTAAGATTCCTTATAGGTTTCTTTCTCTCCACCTGTTTTTGGTGTTTTTTTGTTTGTTTGCTTTTAATCTCTGTTTATTTTTTTAATGCATGCAGTTATCATTTGTTTCTTTGAGCACTGTAAAACTGTCATTAATATTTTAAAAAATCTGATTCATATAAACAGTTAATTTTGGGTGATTTCAGTTTCTGTTTCTTGATATTGAGAACTATTCTACTTAGCATTGTATTTCTTATATCTTTTTTTAAAAACTTGATTGCCAGGCTTGTTTTAAGTGGGAGTTTTGTTTGTTTGTTTCTTCTTTTTCTATGTGTATGCTTATCTTTCATATTAATCAGTTTGGTGGTTGCCTTCTCTTCTTGAGTAACAGGCCTTATGGTATTAGTTCAGTGCTTTGACTCATCAGCAAGTGACAGATACAGTTGCTGAGCCAGTAGGGAAGTTAATTTATTTTATTGTCTGTGAAAATGTGTCCTACTGTCTTAATTCCACAACTGCATATAAACTGTAACCCTAGAGAATAAATCATTGTTAGCCTTCTCTAATAAGCAATAGGAACCCCCACCTCAACACCAGATATCGGTGTAAAGCAGTAGATTTGGCTCGATGAACGCATCTTATGAGACCACTTTTAATCCCTGCAGAGAAGCTGATTTTGTCACCTTCTGTTTTGGGTCTTCAGTCTCAGAAGACCAGAGGATGTAATGCTACTCAGCACCTTTTATTTATTGTCCATGAAAATGTCTGTCCGGTTTGTAGATCTAGCTACATTAAAGCATCATTGGGCATCCAGGGGCTTCAGGAAATGGAACCCATAGAACCTGTGGTTTGACAATAATTTTTAGGGTCACAGTCTAAGTGGTGATTCAGTTTTAGCAAAACAACATCATCTACAATAAGAAATTATTAGTATTGATTTCAATACTATTACTACTTTTGTTTTGTTTGTATTAACTTTGTAAATGTTTTGATAATATAGGTGCATAAGAGTCCTACATATACATATAGTCTTTAACCTCATTCTGAATATAAACTTATGTAACCAATATAATAGATATAATGTAAGTAAATGCTAGATGTTTTTCCTTTTAAAGGGAAAAGCCTAAACTTTGAGTAACACTAAATTGTGTGATCCAATCTTCATAAAAATTGTGTGAGGTAGACTCAACATGCGTTTTGTTCCCCATATTCCGATAAGGAAATTGAAAATTTTGTGTGTGTGTGCAGTGTTGTGGCGGTGGTATATCTCTCTGGGAATTTGGGAAAGGTAAAGAAGGATGGAGTCACCATTTACATAGTATAAAATACATTCAGAAATTACTAGAAAGCCTAAGTTAAAAATAGGCTTCCTCAGAATGAGAATGTTCTGAAAATTGATAATGCTTGGACATCTAAACTATGTCTTTCAGGTTGCGTTCTGAACTCAGACATGAGGCAAAATCTTTGGTGTTTTCTTTCTTTTTTTGAGGAATGAGAAAAAGGGGGGATATGGACACTAGAGCTAAGAATACTCATAACGTAAAAAGTATGATTGGCAAACTAAGAAGTAACAGTTTCAAGGATAGGCCTTATATTAACTATATGTTCAGTCTAATCACCTATATTGTTAATTCTAATTTATTATGTTCACTAATTAAAAAAAACTATCATAATGTAAGAAAATTAGCAAGCTTCAATTATATTTGGGATCCTAAATTTAATATGTCAGGGAGAGGTCATTAAAATATATCCGAGAGGAACATTCCGGTTAACTATGAATTAACAACAGTAATGACAATGAAAACAACAAATCAACCAGAATGGATATTCTCAGAATTCTTGTTACAGGGTCTACTGGTAGTAAGTCTCAGTGAGGATTTGGCAGGGCACCAATATAAGCCACAATACAGCACTCTAAAGTAGAGGTCCTTCACTATATTTTACAATATTACTTCTGCATTTAAGGGTTAGTGATCCAGTATGGAAACCTCTAAATATGCAACAAGGTAAATTGATCTCCAATTCTTCAGTTGAATCTTTTACTTATTTTTTGTTTTGGTAGCTTTTTCGCTTAGGATTTTTCAAGGACACACACATACATACATGCACAAACACACACACATACATGCACTCAAAGAGTCAGCAATGAACTTCTTTTGGATTTACAGGGCTCAATATTTAACTTTAGTAATATATAGATACTGATAACAACTTCATGGGTATTTAATATGTGGCAGCTGTGGGTTAAGTGCTTTAAATACCTTGACTCAATTTAAGCCATATTAAGTAGGTAATATTATATATTTTTTTTTCCAGTGAAGAAAGAGAATCATGAACTTTGAGTAGCTTTCTCTGTAATGTCAAAGCCAATACTCCTAACATGTATTCTTATACACAAGGAGAAACATGTATAATAAATAACTATGTACGTGAGCATATCTTTGTTATCTCTTAAATTATGCATCCTTTTCCCACAGGGCTTGGGATCAACCCTCTGGCTGTGGGGGCCACAGGCAGGTTCTGTCTCTGAGACTGCAGACCAATCTCTTCTCATCCTACAACTCCTTCCTTCTTTGCCGCCTAACTCTCCCATAGCTACTTCTCAGGATTCTTTGTTGGCTTCTTTTATTTAAATGATACGATCTTCAGAAATCTTTCCTCCACTCTTTCTCATTTGGCTCTTGCATGCTCTCTGAAGGAAACGTATACGCATGTATTCCATGATCTTTAATTATCAATGACTGAAAGATTTATATCTTTGAACTCCACTTGTTTCTAGAGTTCCATTTGAAAATGTCCATTGGCTATCCTCTGAATATCCCACCTTCATCTCCAATTAAAAAGCATTTGAATCAAAATTTATTTTCTTAAACATATTTGCCCTCCAAGTTTCTGATCTCAGTTAATGACATTGACTCCTAAATCAATGAGCAGACTAGAGATTTGGAAGTTACTTGGAGTTATTCCTCAGTCACTAAAATATGCTGATCTTGCTTTAAAAATAAAAATATTTTTAAAAGTCATTAATCCTCAACAAGATTGTATCTTCTCACCTACATATTTCAAAGCCCTTCTATTATGTTCTGCTACTAACCTCAAATGTAGCCATGATTGTGAGGATGGCACAAGACTGGACAGTGTTTCCTTCTGTTGTACATAGAGTTGCTATGAGTTGGAACCAATTTGTTGGCACCTAACAACAATAACTAATCTCCCACTCCCTGATTATCCTTATTATTTTCTTATAGCAAGAACAAAAAAAAAATGATTTTTTTATTTTCCTACTTCAACATTTCAATGACTCTATTACTTATGTCAGTAGTCGTCACACTGGGAGAGAGAATTTCCAACAGATATGGAACACATGGGTGTAGAATAGTTCTAGACCCCAAGTACCATATGTACTGTTTCTTAAACTAATCTAGCACCTCTAGCTTAGGCGTCATACCTCGTCACCTTTTTCCCCACTTTAAAAAGAAAGGCATAGCTTGCACCTTTTATGTCACATTGCACCAGGGAGTAGAACTCTGGTGCTAAACAAAGGGACAGCTCTCAATATTGGTGTTAGTTTGAGAGTGAATGAATCTAACGATCACATAACAGGTAACTGTGAGTCAGATCATTTCCAATTTTTAATTTTCAGCCAAATTTAACTAGTAGATGATTCAAATTAACAATGATGTTCTGTGATTTTTGCTGTAAACATCAGAAGGAGTTCTGAGAATTAAACGCTATTGTAAAACATAATTCTTTCCATACCCATCTATATATTTAATGACCAAATTTTCAATACTTACATTTATAAAAGTGAAGTAACAATAGATTTGATGCTTATTCTAGCAATAAAAGTTTTTTCATAGACATATGAACTATTTTTAAAAAGATCTCAAATTTATTAAGAACCATGTATCCAATAAAATTTTATATTAATCTAAATAGTACTTCATTGAAATTTATAGTATTTTATATTGCATACTAACAATATTCTGTAAATTCAGTTCAGAGGAAAACAACATCTAAAGCCTTGTGGTCACAGGAATTTTTTTTTTAATTTTTATAATTTTTTTGGTAGAGAATTATGATAAAACAACCAATCAAGAATATTCAAGAATAAAAACATGACATTAAGACACTGATTGTGAAGAGAAAATGGAATAGGAATATAAATTTAAGACAAAAAATAAATATTGGAAAGTTTTCACTGTTAAAGAAGAACTTGTTCATATATTTTCACAGTGGATGATGGCAATTTTCATATAACTGTAGGGACTATGGTGGCGCAGTGGTTAAGAGCTACGGCTGCTAACCAAAAGGTCAGCAGTTTGAATCTACCAGCTGCTCCTTAGAAACCCTATGGGGTAGTTCTATTCTGTCCTACAGGGTCACTATGAGTCGGAATTGACTCTATGGCAATGGGTTTGGTTTTATTTTTTTTTGGTAGGAACTATATTTTATGCAATATATTTAAAAACTTTACTTTTAAATGTAGTGTCATTTATAAATCCCTAAAATTATATTCTTTGCAGCTATTTAAACTTATAATGCAAAATTTAAGACATCGACCTAATTTTGGGAGGTATGCAGGCAAAAAAAAAAAAAAAGGATGAAGATGACTGAACTGTAAGAATCATGTCAAAATTGCTTATTTTGCTACACATAGTCATCATTTTACCTTGCTAATCTCATGTCCCACCATTTACCTCTCATGCTCCAACTATGCTTCATTATGGCTTCCGTGGTCTCACAGATTCTGCTTACTTTGCTTGAAATTGTCTTCTATCTTCTTTTTGCTAGACAGAAACTGTATGTCACTTTTATGCCAATCACTTAACACAGTCACTGTCACACTGTACATTGTTACTAATAAGATTGTTGTTGTGTCGTTAGGTGTGATCGAGTCTGTTCCAAACCACAGTGACCCTATGTACAACAGAACGAAACACTTCCTTGTCTTGCGCCATCCTCACAATCTTTGCTGTTCTTGAGTCCATTGTTGCAGCCATTGTGCCAGTCCATCCCGTTGAGGGTCTTCATCTATTTCGTTGAGCCTCTACTTTACCAAGCATGATGTCCTTCTCCAGGGACTGATCTCGTCTGATAACATGTCCAAGTTATGTGAGACATAGTCTCGCCATCCGTGCTTCCAAGGAGCATTCTGGTTGTACATGTTCCAAGACAGATTTGTTCATTCTTTTGGCAGTGCATGATATATTCAATATTCTTCACCAACACCACAATTCAAATGCGTCAATTCTTTGGGCTTCCTTATTCACCATCCAGCTTTCGCATGCATATCAGGTGATTGAAAACACCATGGCTTGAGTCAGGGGCAGCTTAGTCTTCAAGGTGACATCTTTGCTTTTCAAAACTTTAAAGAGGTCT
>NW_004443947.1:16247188-16283128 GCF_000243295.1 Trichechus manatus latirostris | reverse complement strand
GAGGATTTTTGTTTTCTTTATGTTGAGGTGTAATCCACACTGAAGGCTGTGGTCTTTGATGTTCGTCAGTAAGTGCTTCAAGTCCTCTTCATTTTCAACAAGCAAGGTTTCGTCATCTGCATAACACAAGTTGTTAATGAGTCTTCCTTCAAGTCTGGTGTCCCATTCTTCTTCATATAGGCAGCTTCTCGAATTATTTGCTCAACATACAGATTGAATAGGTATGGTGAAAGGATACAACCCTAACAAACACCTTTCTTGACTTTAAATCATGCAGTTATCCCCTTCTGTTCGAACAACTGCCTCGTGATCTATGTACAGGTTCCTCATGAGCACAATTAAATGTTCTGTAATTCCCATTCTCTGCAATGTTATCCATAATTTGTTGTGATCCACACAGTCAAATGCCTTTGTATAGTCAATAAAACACAGATAAACATCTTTCTGGTATTCTCTGCTTTCAACGAGGATCCATCTGATACTAGCAGAGATATCCCTGGTTCCATGACCTCTTCTGAATCAGGCTTGAATTTCTGGCAGTTCCATGTTGATATACTGCTGCAGCCACTTTTGAATGATCTTCAGCAAAATTTTACTTGCATGTCTTATAATGATATCGTTCGATAATTTCTGCATTTGTTTGGATCACCTTTCTTGGGAATAGACATAAATACGTATCTCTTCAAATCAGTTGACCAGGTAGCTGTCTTCCCAATTTCTTGGCAATAGATGAGTGAGCACCTTCTATGCTGCATCCATATGTTGCACATGTCTGTCAGTGTGTCGTACTTTGGGGGCTTGTGTGTTGCTGTGATGCTGGAAGCTATGCCACCGGTATTCAGATACCAGCAGGGTCACTACCCATGGCAGACAGATTTCAGCTGAGCTCCCAGACTAAGAGTAGGAAAAAGGACCCAAAGGTCTACTTATGAAAAGAATTAGCTAGTGAAAATCTTATGAATAGCAGTGGAACATTGATATAGTGCTGGAAGATGAGCCCCTCAGGTTGGAAGGCACTCAAAAAACGACTGGGGAAAAGCTGCCTCCTCAAAGTAGAGTCGACCTTAATGATGTGGATGGAGTCAAGCTTTTGGGACCTTCATTTGCTAATGTGGCATGACTCAAAATGAGAAGAAATACCTGCAAACATCCATTAATAATCAGAATGTAGAACTAATAAGATTACCTAATGTTTATTGAATGCATGAGATGTGTCAGGCAGTAGGACAAGCATTTTACAAGGCCACCTCCATTAATCCCCACAATAACCCTCGTGATGATGGAACTATGACCTAGAAAGTCCCCCAAATTTAGCAAAAGTCAAGTAGGGAATGAATCTGGTTGGTTGAAACAAAGGAACGCTTGGCTGCTGCTGCCTTTTATTTTTTATCTGATTTGATGACTATACATTTGGATGTGAAATTTTCTAAAAAAGTAATTCAAAGCCAAAAAAAGAAAAATTTCATTGCCATCAAGTAGATTCCAACTCATAGTGACACTATAGGACAGAGTAGAACTGCCCTATAGGGTTTCCGAGGCTGTAAATCTTTATGGATGCAGACAGCCACATCTTTCTCCCACAGAGTGTCTGGTGGGTTTGATAGCAGCTAAGCATTTAACCACTGTGCCACCAGGGCTCTATACAAAAGTAGTTCAAGTTCTGTGAATTTATGTTTTTTTAATTACCTTTTTAATGCTCCTGTCTCCTGACAAATGGTAAGATTCCTTGATATTAAACCAAAAAAATCCAAACAGGTCACCCCTGAGTTGATTCCGATTCATAGCAACCCTATAGGATAGCGTAGAACTGCCCTATAGGGCTTCCAAGGAGTGGCTGGTGGATTTGAACTGCAAAACTTTTGGTTAGCAGCGAAACGCTTAACCACTGCAGCACCAGCTCATAAATATCATGTTCACCACTGTATCATCAGCATTATAAACAGTGCCTGGCACATACTGTATTCTCTGTAATACATGTTGAATTAACAAATGCCCCTCCCCCCATTTTAGATGGAATTTTGAATTAACCCTGATGACTTTAGATCTCTAGGTAGCCTATCCTTCAATGCAGTGTTTTACTTAGTATAGTCATCCTGGCACCACCTTCTGATTTTGCCGTATCTGAATGCTGTTAGTTGTTGTTGGTTGCCGTTGAGTCAGCTCACACTCATGGCGAGACCATGAACAATAGAAACGAAATGTTGCCCCTTCCTTACCATATTCACGATCGTTGTATGCTCAAGTTCATCATTGTGGCCACTGTGTATTTTGAGTGACTTCCAGCCTAGAGGCTCATATTCCATCACTATAACAGACAAAAGTTCGGTTGTGATCCATAGGGTATTCTTTGGCAAATTTTCAGAAGTAGATTGCCAGGCCTTTCATCCTATTCTGTCTGAATCTGAAAGCTTTACTGAAACCTGTCCACCATGGATGAATCTACTGGTATTTGAAATACCTGTGGCATAGCTTCCAGCAACACAGCAACACACAAGCCACCACAGTACAAGAAATAGAGAGGTGGGTGGTGGCCATATATAAATACTCCTGTATTATTCCCTAGTTAATATTTTTCTTTAAATTGACTTTTTATCTCTGTTTTATTTATTTGCAATGGAGACTTTAAGTACCACTACTAGTAAAATACCTGTATTATTGAATATAAATATAGTAAAAGTAAACACAAAAAAATAAAAAACAAAAAGCAGTTATTAAAATCCAGTTAAACATCACCTTCACCTGTGCCTAAGGTTCTTTATCTCTCTGCTAAAGAAGAATATAATCAATAGTTTGAGAGGTGTTAAAGACAACTAGAACTAAATCATTAGTTTCTCCTTGATTTAATCAGGATGGAAAGCTCATTCCTATGGGATTCTGCTTAGCCTAATGGCATGTCTGTGTGCCCGTTAAAATAATCTTGGGTACTATGCCAGGGGGCTTGTAAAATATTTAGCCCAGTGCCTGACAGCTCTCATGCATTCACTAAGTGTTACATATTGATATAAACATCTCACACTTTGGGAAGCAATGCTATAAATAAAGCTACCTTGTTCCTATAAAATAAGATCAAATGAGGCCCTTTTCCCTTCATTTGCAGTTCATAGAGACTGCCAGTCCTTTTTGACTAATTCCTGTCTACTACTGTGCAAGTTAGTATTTCTGAGATTTCTGGCAAAGAATGAAACTGGAAATTACTGGAAGTTTTTAAAGTAAATTGAAAGAGAGTAGAAAGTGAGGGATTATATCAAGTTTGCATCACTAAGGAGGCAGGAGCTACTGGATCAATGACCACTTTGAACAGAGATGTAAGTTTTCCTCAGCGTGCCACACTATTAGGCAGAGAGCAATGGTGTGGAAGAGCCCTGGTAACACAGCATTTAGAGCACTTGGCCGCTAACCAAAAGGTAGGTGGTTCGAACCTACCAGCCGCTCCTCAGGAGAAAGACGTAGCAGTCTGCTTCGATAAAGATTTATAGCCTTGGAAACCCTGTAGGGGGCAGTTCTACCCTGCCCTATAGGGTCACTATGAGTCAGAATCAATTCGACCACAGTGAATTTTTTTTTTGTTTTTAGTCTTAATGGTGTATAATAATTTCTGGAAGCTGAAAGGAGAGAAAATAAATTGGCATCTTACAGTTATTTAAGAAGTGAAGATTCTTGATACTTAAAAGAGAATAGTGATTAAAAGAAGTTCATTGCTTTGTGCAATAGATACTGCTGACAAATTGTGTTTAATTCCAACCATATTTAATAGTCATAAAATGATATTTACTCTAAAATATGCAGCAAATTTCTTCGTAATATAGTAAAAAATAAAATTGCCACATATTCAATAGTAACAAAGTTGTTAAACCTTCCACATTTTATGAAAGTTTTTACTTTAAAAACCAAAAGGCCAGAAGTATCAGGATTCCCTCAAATACTTTAATCTATTGAATCCTATGCCCAGCTATTAGAGAGAAAATTAAGCATGAAAAGTGATTCATAATGTTTATAACAAATCCCCTTGCAGATGACTAAAAGAATGAATACAACGCATAACCTTGGTATGCTGATTTGCCACCATCCATAGAAAAGAATGCTGCCAAAATACTCTAGAGTGTGCAGTTTGAAATTGATATTTGCAGAAGAAACGGGGTAGCAGTGTTTTCCCTAATCAACAATGAAAGAGTGAGAACAATTGCAAATCCAGAATTTGACCCAGAAAATTCTATCTATCAACTCCCTATTTGAAGTGTGCCTCTCATTTAACTTACAGATACCACTTGAGTCAGTGGTTCCCTCTTCAAAACCTAAAAATGCCATAACCGTGTTTTCAGAACAATCAGCAGTCTGTGACAATCCCCTTAACATAAAAGGGCAAGGATGTTGAATTTCAAGAGAGCTAATGTACAAGAGGCATCCAGAGTCCCTGTTCACTGAGAGTGTTGGTCAAATCCTCTGGTGACCAATACCTGTTTTGGAAGCATGTGATAAATTATTATGAGGTTTTGAACAAAGGAAACAAGTACTTGGAATAGTCTTTCCTTACATTCTGAAATGCCACAGTTGTAAAAAATGACTTCTTGGTTCATGAGCTGGTAATTGGGCTCATGACTTATTCTTATCCAAAAGAATCCATAATGTTGTTGGTGTGTTTGTCCTCATCACACTCTCCATACACCACCAGCACTTCAATATACACACACACACACACACACACACACACACACACACATATCCACACACATCCTCTTTATTCAGATTGGCTTTAGCAGGGGAGACTCATTATGAAGCCCATTAATCTTCATTTTTCACAGCAAGAATCATTTTATAGGCCTGGAAGATGCAGAAATGGAACCACACAGCACTTCGTCAGCAGCTAGGATTTCTGAATGTGATGCCGAGTGAAAATTAAACACAAGAGACCAGACAGCATCTCTAATAACTCAGTAATTTCTAAGTAAATAGACTGAGATTGATGGAACTGAAAACAGTTTTCTCTAACAAGGGGGAGCATGCAGGGTAGTAATATTTACCTCAAATATGCTTTGCATAAGGGATTAGAATTCCTGAAAGCCTCTCATTTCCACATCAGAGAAGTTGTTTCTTCTATCAGTCAAATGGGTGGTTGATTATCACATTTCAAGAAACAGCTCATTAATTCATTAACTAAAAATAACTAGATATTTATGTTGGAAGATAACACATAATAAGCGATAACTTGAATAGCTCTGCCAATGTAAATTGTCCTGCAGTTTCATGAGACTTCCAGGAGGTGATTCCACACAAAAGCTTTATACTAGTTGTAAATTTCCATGTCAAGAATTTAAGAAGTTTTGAATTTTGGAATGAAATATATTTCAAACTACATCCCCGAGAGAAATCCTTCTCTCTCCATTTAGTAAATTTGTTTTGGCTATTAGGCAAAGAAGGATACAATCAAGGGAATAAGAGACTGGCAAGGGAAAAATAAAGTATCAAAATGCCTAACTAGGTCAAGGACCTTGAAAGGCGGAATGGAAAAAAAAGAGAGAGAGAAAATAGGGAACTTACTTTTTGCTCTCCTCATTTCCAAAATAAGCTCCTAAGTTCAGAAAAAGTTTAATTCATATGTGTATTTAAAAGGCTGATACTCTAAAGTTGAATCTTTCCACTTAAACTATCAATGACTGAGAAGTGTACTTTGCTTTTTTTTTTAGATGTTTTATTGTAAAATATTTGCCAAAGAGAACATAGAATATGTGATATTTATGATGAATTAATGAATAGTGATTAAATAAATACCAGTATCCTCCACTCAATCTAACAAATATACAGTTTTCGTTTAGAGAAAACTTGATTTATACTTTAAATTTCATAAAAGATATTTCTATTATGATTTTCTAGCACAGACCAGTTGCAACTATGTACTTCATTTACATAGAAGGAACAAAGGTGTGGTCCTCTGGAAAGATTTTAAAGGAGGGGGTTAAAACTGAATTTACATAGTAATTTACATAATCCTAAAATGTTACTTACCCCTGTCAAAGAAGGGAAGAGCAATCTCCCCATAATTGCTTGACATCTCTACACAGACGTGAAGATTTCTGCCCTTTGTTTTTGTCCACACATTTTCCTTGCTGCCTAGTTCTCACGCACTACAAAGGTTCTGTTAACTTGGGCATGGGGCAACTGGTATTACTAAGGAAGGCAGACAACTCTGAGATTTATAGGAGTGTGTATGTATGGGAGCAAGTGAGAAAGAGTGATAGAGAGATAGAATATGAATATGAAATAGTTTTTTGGGGGAAGAAGCTTTTGTTTTTTGTTGGCTAGATGTAGGATAAGACGAGGGTGTTTTCATACTGAAATAGAGCTGTTTAAGCAACAACTTCAAGCTTGTTTAGAACAAAAGGAATACTAATAGCGAAAATAGACAAAACAGAGGAAACAATGATAAGAAAAACAATTTAACATTTTCAAATATGAACACTGTATAGTCTATACATATTAAACTTCCAGAAAGAAGAAGCAAGGAAATCGAGATATATTAATATCTTAATACTATAAAGACTGTAGCTTACTGTATCTGATCTTCTGAGATAGCAGGTCAGAAGTCAAATCATAAAGTGAAATTGTGTTATAATATTTATGTTGCTCCTTTGAATCAAATGATAGTAATTATAAAAGTAATGATAATGGATAGGCAAACAATTTTCATTAAAATATTTCTTTAAAAGCACAAAAAAACTTTATTCATCTGTATGGTAATAATGGTAGAATAAAGTTCCAGTGTGATTTTGAGTTCTCCTGTTACTTCTTTGCATTTTTTTCATAAAACGATAGAATTAAACAGTTGTATAGTAAATTGAGGAGACTGATTGTTTGAAGTGAATTATTCCAACTAGTAACAATAACAGTGTAGCAGAAACGATGTGTAAATGCAAAGCAACAGCTTTATCACAAATGGTTCTATCCTGTCTCTATGTATCTGTTAGCCAGTGTATGCCAACATAGAAACAGGAAATGAGACTGACTTTGCCAGTGACTTACAGATAGTATCACAGGCAAGTAGAATTTAATGGAAAACTATAGCAGATGGACATTTCTCAGACTTTCATTAGACATGCAACCTGATGTATGAGTGAGAAGACTGTGCCTTGGAGTTCGGTCTTGTCTTTCTGCTGAAAAACTATCAGGAAAAGGGAGCTCAGAAGCTTCTTGTGAGAGAAAGCCTTAAAAACCAGTAGTGTTAATTTTTCCCTAAATCATTGTTTTTAAAATAAGTAAAACAAGTAAGGGAAGGATATCAACATCACCTTCTTAGAGCTATCTTCCAGAAGATTACTAGCAATGTTTCATCAGGATAACATTAATCTTCAGTGAAAGGATAATGTTTAGCCAACTTCATATACATATATATTTTTTTTCCTGTAGATAAGTATTACCCAGCTTTCAATTCTGGGCACTGGCATTATATGCAAGGACATGCTCCTGGAGGATGTCTATAATGAAAATATTGCATACAACAAGATAAATGTTGACAATGGATAGTAGATATTTCTATCTGTTTGTCAAGGGATCACTGCTTACTGTTGTTAGCAACAACACAGTTTCCTCACATACCTCATAGTATTTCAGATTTTGCACATAGAATGAGTTTTCACATAAAATTTTTCTTATACTATTTTAACTGAATGCAATTCCAATTAATATACAGGTACATTTTTAAAAGACACATTTGGATATTTTGCTGTCAAATACTTTCTTCCCAACACTTGACCTAATTTAACCCCTCAACCTATTATGGTGATGTCCTGGTCTATTTGTTGACCCTCTTGTCTTTTTCAAAGAAATTAAAGCTGAAAGAATTAAATGCTTCCATTAGATAATAATAAAATATTGACCTTAAAATTATACTTGGGTATAAAATTTTATTAGAATTGTTTTTTGTATACTATCTTAAGTCCTTAATGCAATTAGATAGATGAATGTCTTTTAAGTCTTATTTTATTGGCTGAATAGTCATGCATGCTTCTTGTTATCCATGGTGTTCCCATAGTTATTTTGCTTTTAAGAATGTGACTCTTGTGATACTTATGCTTAGGATCATATTGTTAAAAGGAACTTGGCACTATAGATCTATTTAGCACCCTTAATAATTAAAATTATTGTAAAACTGCTAAAAATCCATCTTTCTGTGAAGGGAAACATGCATTTAATAATCTTTTTGCCTTTATTGAAACAGAGTCCTATCCTTCTTACTGAAAGCATCAGACCTTTGTACCATTGTCAAAGACAATGTCATCCCAGCTTATAAAAATGATTTGTCCACGTATACCTAAGATAAACTACCACATGATTCTGACAAAAGAAACAATATATACTTTTTTAAAGGTTATTTTTACAATGCTATTTACAGTAGAAGTCTACCTTTCTTCTTTTCTTTCCAATACTGAGAAAATTTTAGACTTAAGTGGTAATAAGTAGAAAATATAAATATGTCTGCCATATAACTCATGGACTAATTAAATTAGGTTTCACTGTAAGGGAATGTTTTGTAGATGTTATGCTTAGCAGTCTCCACTTCTAAGTAAGCACTTTTTAAATAAAAGGTTATAACTAAACCAGTGCATTGCACAATATCATCACTAAGAGTGATAGTAGTTTTATGAATCTGCATAATGCACTCTTTAGAATAGATGAGTACGGTCCTCGTTTATTTTATCTGAGAAATCCAAACTGTTACTACCAATACTAAATCTAATCATATTATGTCCTAAAACATTATTTGAATCCATTGATGTGTAGGAAAGTGATCATAAAATGTTCTCTTAAGTACAGAACAGAGGAAACAAAAACACCCTAATCGTTAATTCTGAGAGAGGACTGAGTATTAAAATGCTACTTGATGATAGCCCAGCTTGGGCTTACAGAATTAATGAAGAACAAATGTTCTAGGTGACGTGTAAGCATGGCATTCTCTCTATGGGATGACCTTCATTCTTCCTCTGTTAGCTAATGAGGATTTCTTTGTTATCTTTCTTGCTGAAGGACCTCAGGGCATTATATCATTATTGAGTGAACACAATGTCACCTCGGCTGGCAGAAATGCTCCATCTCGTGTCAGGATAAGAAGTTTCCTTATTTCATCTGGAAAAGGCACAACAGAGGGACCTGCAATTGAGACCAGACGTTTCAGTCAGTAAACTCAACCCAGTAGAGATATTTAACCTGCTGGAGTTGTTTGTATCAGAGTATTTAAATTCTCTTCTTTCGCTCTTGGAATTTAGGATGTTTGTTAAGGATGAAGAAAATGTCACATTAATCTATACTCAAGATATTTCTTTTTTTTTTAATTTTGTTGTGTTTTAGGTGAAAGTTTACAGTGCAAGTTAGTATCTCATTCAGAAATTTATACACAAATTGTTTTGTGATATTGCTTATAATTCTCACAATGTGTCAGCACTCTCCGCCTTTCCCTTTCCACCCTGGGTTCTCCGTGTCCATTCGTCCAGTTTTCCTGTCCCTTCTTGCCTTTTCCTCTGCATTTGGGCAGGTGTTTCTCATTTGGTGTCCTGTACTTGATTGAACTAAGAAGGACTTTCCTCACATGTATTATTGTTTGTTTTATAGGCCTGCCTAATCTTTGGCTGAAAGGTGGACTTTGGGAGTGGCTTCAGTTCTGAGTTTGCAGGTGTCTGCGGGCCATAGTCTCGGAGGTTCCTCCAGTCTCAGCCAAGCCAGTAAGTCTGGTCTTTTTTTGTGAATTTGAATTTTCTTCTACGTTTTTCTCCTGCTCTGGGACCTTCTATTATGATCCCTATCATAGCAATCGGTGGTGGTAGCCAGACATCATCTAGTTCTTCTGGGCTCAAGCTGGTAGAGGCTGTGGTTCCTGTGGTCTGTTAGTCCTTTGGACTAATATTTTCCTGTGTCTTTGGTTTTCTTATTCTCCTTTGCTCTGGATGTAATGGGACAAATAGATGTATTTTAGATGGCCTGTCTTAAGCTTTTAAGACCCCCCAATGCTACTCACAAAAGAAGGATGAAGAACATTTTCTTTATGAACTATGGTATGCCAATTGACCTAGATGTCCCCTCGCCCATGGACCTCAGTCCTCAACCCCAGTAACTCAGTCTGTCAAGGTGTTTGAATGTATCTAAGAAGCTTCTATGACTTTACCTTGGTCAATTGTGCTAACTTCCCTTATATTGTGTATTGTCTTTCCCTTTACCAAAGTTAACACTTCTCTTCTATTTAGTTAGTGATTTCCCCTTCCCACCCCTCCCTCATCAAAGAGAAATAAGAGCTTTCAACAAACAAGGTTTTATAATCTGCATATTGCAGGTAGTTAACAAGTCTTCCTCCAATCCTGATGCCTAGTTCTTCATATAGCCCAGCTTCTCAGATTGTTTGCTCAGCATACAGATAGAATGAGTAGGTGAAAGGATAGAACCCTGATGCACACCTCTCCTGGTTTTAACCACGAAGTATCCTCTTGTTGTGAAAAATTTTTTAAATTTATTATCTTATGTGTGGAGCCCTGGTGGCGCAGTGGTTAATTGCTAATCAAGAGGTTGGCAGTTCGAATCCACCAGCCACTCCTTGGAAACCCTATAAGGCAGTTCAACTCTGTCATATAGGGTTGCTATGAGTTGAAATCAGCTCAGTGGCAAAGGGTAATGGTATCCTATATATTATCCAGATATGAAATAATAGAGCATAACTTTTAACATAAATATTATGCAAAAACACGATAACTGCCGGCCGACATGCTTTCATAATTGCAGCACTCCCTCTGTGTAATGGAAATAGTGTTGCTTCTGTGTTTATCATCTCTCTAGAACATTGCTATATACCTTATGGCACAATTTGCCTTGTGTTGAATTGGCATAAACTGAATGTTGGATAATCCGAAGTCCACTGTTACATTTTTATCTGTCTTCTTTCCAGTGTTTTCACTTTAAATAGCTTGAAATTATTCTCTATATGTGTGCTGTATTATATAAATATGCATATCTAAGAAAATGATGGTATAATAACGTAATTTTCTGAGTAAAATAAAATTAATTGCCTGTTTATAATGGGTCTATTTATAATGTTACATTCAGCTACTTTGGAAAACAAACAAAATGTTCAGGCATAGGTTAAGCATATAAAGCTTCATACTTTTGTCCTTGTCTGTTTCATATCATTAGGTTATCACAAGCCGTATGATGATAGAGTACATCACAGATAGTGTAATCCATTGTAGCAGGCCTTATGTTAGGATGTTGGAAAATGAAGAATCTGTTCATTCACTTATGTTGGCCACCTGGTATCGTGTTAAGGTTAATAACCTGAGACTGAAGAATGAAAGGATTTGCAGATTAAAAAGATAAAGAAATGTTGTAATTTGTATTATCTCTGAATAAAAATCCCCATTAAATAAAAACATTTAAATTCATTTAGGGTTCTGAGTCAATGTCTGAAGCTATTATCAGTAAGGAAAGGTTCAGGTGGTCAGGTGGTGTTTTAGTTTGTTTTGTTTTTTACTATTAGCTACTGATAAATCCCCATTGTCCAATTTTCACATGTATCTCAAACATTATTTAAGAAGCAAGGCTTTCAGTTCAGGGAAGAATCATAGAAAGAAAGCACTAGTGGTTTTAATAGAAATAAAAATACCAGAATACAAAAAGAATAAGTAAGAGAATATATAAAAACTAAATCTGAAAATATAACTAGACTACCTGGTATATCAGTGACATGACAATATCAAGAGCAAAGCAATCTCCAGAACAGTGCATTGGGTCTATAGTTATTCTGCACTTATCTAAAAGTAAATTCTTGGAAAATATTTTTTTTTAATTATTGTGCTTTACATGAAGGTTTATAGAAAAACTAGCTTCTCATTAAACAATTGGTACACATATTGTTTGTGACATTGGTTACTAACCCCACGACATGTCAACAGTCTCCCTTCTCAAACTTGGATTCCCTATTACCAGCTTTCCTGTCCCCTCCTGCCTTCTAGTGCTTGCCCCTGCGCTGGAGTGCCCCTTTCTTCTGGTTTTGTTTTATGCACCTGTCTAATCTTTGGCTGATGGGTGAACCTTAGGAGTGACTTCATTACTGACCTAAAAGGGTGTCCGGGGGCCATACTCTTGGGGTTTCTCCAGTCTCTGTCAGACCAGTAAGTCTGGTCTTTTTTTGTGAGTTAGAATTTTGTTCTACATTTTTCTCTAGCTCTGTCCAAGACCCTGTATCGTGATCCCTGTCAGAGCAGTCAGTGGTAGTAGCCAGGTACCATCTAGTTGTGCTGGACTCAGTCTGGTGGAGGCTGGAGTAGTTGTGGTCCATTAGTCCTTTGGACTAATCTTTCCCTTGTGTCTTTGGTTTTCTTCATTCTCCCGTGCTCCAGACAGGGTGACACCAGTGCAGTATCTTAGATGGTCGCTCACAAGCTTTTAAGACCCCAGATGCTACTCGCCAAAGTAAAATGTAAACAGTTTCTTTATGAACTATATTATACCAGTTGAGCTAGATGTTTCCCGAGACCATGGTCCTCACAGCCCTAAGCCCAGTAATTCGGTCCCTCAGGGAGTTAGGATGTGTCTATGGAGCTTCCATGACCTTGCCTTGGACAAGCTGAAATTCTAGCTTGAAGTTGGTTTTGGAAAGAATTACATTAAAGTCTGTTTTCTATTGTGTGGTTTCACAAATTGGTAGATACAGTCAAGTCAAAAAACCTATTCAAGAATATATACAGCAGTATGCAGATTTCCGTGCACTGAGTAAGTGTTATGAATGCTTTAGTCTTCAAACATTTTTTAAAAAATCAAAATTGTGTATATTAACAAATGAGGCATGACTGCTTAGAGTTCAGTTTTGCATTCACATTTCTAAACATACCAGAAAAGCAGAGTACACTTAGTATGCTTAGCTTTTTTTGTCATAAATGATACTTTATTACATTATTATTTGTATAGTGTATTAGTCATTATTATTTACTTCATTGTTTTACTATTTATTGTTATTTATAACATTATTATTTATATCTCAATTATAAGTCAAGTATACGTGTTAGCTACTGGTTATTAGGACACACATGTTTGCTATGCATTAATTTCACTGTCCTTTAGGGGACACAATAATACAATAAGAACAGATGAGTGAGCATATGGTTTGTTAAATTGTGTTTATAATAAGTAGACCCAGAACACATTCGAATAAAGGGTCAGTGGCACATACATTGGAAACACTTATTTAACACTTTTTAGGGGCCAGAGGTCAGTGGCACTACTACCAATGTGAATAGTAAAGCCAGATGCCATGAAACAAACAAATCTAATTATTAAAATGTTAAAACACAGAGTTGCATAAGAAAGTAGTACATTTCAAAAACATGTTTAGTGCTTCTGTGTAATCTTCACCAGATGGCCAGTCACTACAAGTCCACAACTAACGTAGAAGTTTTTTTCATTCTAGAATACATGGACAGCATCAAAAATGTGTGGGTAAAGAATAATATGAATATTGTGAAAACACTTCTATACTAGCAAAATAACTACTTATGCCTTTAATTTTTTTTTCTTTATCTTATCCAGTTTGGGAGAGCCATGTTTATGACTTCCTAATGTAATAACTCAATAAAGATGCATTTAAGTTTTTATAATATAGATCACTTTGGATAAGTCCTTTAGAAACCATTTCCCTCAATATCACTGGATTACTGTAAATATATTAAGTTGTCCAAGTGTGTTACTTAGACTCATTTCTGAATACTATAAGCTCTGCAATTCTGAGGTAAATCTGTCAATATGAGATGACATGAATTTCACTGGGTATTGTATTCTTTTAGATAAATAGAAGGATTAATCAGAGATAAATTATGTAAATGATGAGTCAAATATATCACAATTTATAAAAACAAGATGAAAAGGAAGATGATATTAAAACTGTCTGTGGACTCCTAACACATCTCATATATCTTAAATGTATTTCAAAGTTATTCCCCCTTAATATGTCTGTCCCAGAATTTGCTGAATGCATTGTAATTGCAATAATTACATTCACAGTAATAACCAAACTACCTTTAGTGCTTAGTATACATTAAAAGCTTCAATATTCACTTGTCAAAATATTCTTTTTAGAAGTACAACTTAAATAACATTAACTGTATGTTTATCTTCCAAATCCACTGTTTCAGAGTTTCCTAAAATATCTGGATGATGTTAAGAAAGAAAAAAAAAAAAGGAGGAAAGTGTGTAATTATCTTCATTAGCTATATTTGGCTAATAATGTATATCGAATGCCGTTATTGAAGAATCACAGTTCAAATTAGTGTGTCAAAGTCTTCAAGTTATAATAATCTAATATAAATTTCTATTGATTTCAGTAAACCCTAATTCATTTGCCTACAGAACCCTTTTTCCATATCACACTATTGACATCTTCTCAACTTCTAGTGCTTTATGAAGCAGAGTTAGGAAAAATTACTTTGGTAAATAAAATTTTTCATATATATACCTATACTTAGAATTTTTATTTACTAATCATGTTTGTAGCAAAGCCTCAGATAAGTATTTCTGAAACCTCCTCATAATTTACTGGATATGTGTTTAAAATGCAGGTTCCTGTGGTCTATTCCTGTTCTAGTGAATCCTCAATATAAAACTGTAGCTGGGCAATATGCATTTTGCCAGGTGAATCTTAAGTTTTAAAAATACTAACATAGATAGTGGAGGTCTATAAATAAAAAAAAAAATTATTTTTTTTTGTAAACTCCATATTGGACAATGCTACTCAATTTGTAGAATTGTGATCATCAAAAATGCTATCAGTAATCCAAGAAAACAATGAAATTTTTAAAAAAGGATAGGTCTATGGAAACAAGAATGAATTAATGAGAAATCTACATCAATATAGGTCCCCAGTTTAAAAAAAAGAAAAAACATATATAACATCAATGTCAGTTAACCTGCTGGGTAATGACATGAAAAGGGAGAAGAGGTCTGTACCTGGAGAATAAGAAAACTATTGGGATTATGTGGAGAAAGGGATGCAGAAGGGATGGTTGCCAGAGAAACCAGAGAACCAATATGTTGTTATTGTTAGGTGCTATCAAGTCCCTTCCGACTCATAGCGACCTATGTACAACAAATGAAACACTGCCTGGTCCTGTGCCATCCTCACAATTGTTGCCGTATTTGAGCCCATTGTTGCAGCCACTGTGTTAAACCATCTTGTTGAGGGTCTTCCTCTTTTTCGCTCACCCTCTGCTTTACTAAGCATGATGTCCTTCTCCAGGGACTGGTCCCTCCTGATAATATGTCCAAAGACAAAATCTTACCATCCTTGCTTTTATGAGCATTCTGGATATACTTCTTCCAAGACAGATTTGTTCTTCTGGCAGTATGTGGTATGTTGAATATTCTTTGCCAACACCATAATTCAAAGGCATCAATTTTTCTTTGGTCGTCCTTATTCATTGTCCAGCTTTCGCATGCATATGAGGCTATTGAAAATACCTTGGCTTGGGTCAGGTGTACCTGAGTCCTCAGAGTGACATCTTTGCTTAGATTTTTCCAGTGCAGTACATTGTTTGATTTCCTGACTGCTGCTCCCATGGGTGTTGATTGTGGATCCAAATAAAATGAAATCCTTGACAACTTCAATTTTTTCTCAGTTTTTCATGATGGTGCTTATTGGTCCAGTTGTGAGGATTTTTGTTTTCTTTTTGTTGGAGTGTAATCCATACTGAAGGCTGTAGTCTTTTCATCTTCATCAGTAAGCACTTCAAGTCAAGTCCTCTTCACTTTCAGCAAGCAAGGTTGTGGGTTGTGTCATCTGTATATTGCAGGTTGTTAATGACTCTTCCTCCAATCCTGATGCTGTGTTCTTCTTCATGTAGTCCAGCTTCTCAGATTATATTTGCTCAGCGTACAGATTGAATAAGTATGGTGAAAGAATCCAACCCTGATACACACCTTTCCTGATTTTAAACCACACAGTATCCCCTCGTTCTGTTAGAATGACTGCCTCTTGGCTTACGTACAGGTTCCACATGAGCACAAAGTGTTCTGAAATGCTCATTCTTCACTTCTGTGCGTATGCAAACCTCCAATCTTATGGCCAGCAGTCCAGTACTTAACCGTTTGTGCCATGCGGGGACTGCCTAAGAGTCCCCGAGGGCTGGAATTTCCCCATTCCCAGAAACTTGGACCCTTGAAAAAGAGAGAAATATAAAGGCAGAGTTGCAAATTGAGAGTCTGAGTAATTTTCACCTCAAATGTGCATAGTGGATGCTCGATAAATCATAATTGAATGAATTAATAATAATTTAAAAAAGTAATTGTGACTGGATTACTATCATTGGGCCCTTAATTTGGCCATTGGAAATGATGGAAATTCCCTGAGACCTATTTACATAAAGGAGTCAAATCTGTGGATGCTCACATTACCATGGGAGTCCAGATGGTGTCTTCTTCTTTTTTTGTATTATTTTTGATGTGAAAATTCCGTATTTTTCTAATTAGTCTCAGGCAGCAACAAAAACAATAAACAAATAAATGAAAACAAAACAATTCCAACTGTACATGTATTCTGGAATGATCTTTTAGATTCTCTTTACCTGTGCAGATATTGCTAACATTTATAGCATTTAATCAGCCAGACTTTCAGGTAGTCTTCTCTTTTGAAAATTTTTAAATAGAAATTTTTAACCAGATTACCGTCCCTACTGCTAAATAAACAAGAGTCTTCGCTGAAGGTAAGAAGACTTACAATATTTGGGAAATGCCATTGGTATTTTAAAAAATCATTCTAATTGTTATGTGGATAACATATATATTTTCATTCTTACTATTGTTAGAATAGGTCTGAGTTTACCCTAAGGCTGGGAAACCAAGCAGAAATACCTAATTTGTTCAATTACCTTCAAAATTTCAATGACATAACATTCTGGCTCCAATTGGGCATGCAATAAGGCAATTTTTTTTTTCTTATTCTTCTGAAGCATTATTTCATTAAGGTATCTCCATGTAATTTATTTTCCCCTTTTTTAAACGTACTCCTTTTCTCTTCAATTATGCAGTATGAAATAAATAGAAAGCGAATTTTGATTATTGCTGATAAAAATGAATGTAAAGCATAACATTTGAAAATGGGTGGCTTTTCACATAAACTTCTAATTAACTATATAAAAAACACTGAGTTTAGTTATTAGGCATGGTATTGAACCTCTCCAATTACGTCTACTTTTTTTTTTTTTTTGGCTTTAACAAACAGAAGTTTATTCTCTCACAGTCTAGTAGGCTAGAAGTCCAAAAATCAAGGCATCAGCTCCAGAGGAAGGCTTTCTCTCTCTGTTGGCTCTGGGGGAAGGACCTTGTCATGAATCTTCCCCTGGTCCAGGAGCTTCTCCAAACACGTACCCTGGGTCCAAAGGACTTGCTCTTCTCCTGGTGCTGATTTCTTTCTGTTTTTTTTTTTTTTTTTTTTTTTTGATTGTTGTAGTTTAAATGAAGTTTACATTTCAAGTTAGTCTCCCATACGAAAGTTTATACATACATTGTTATGTGACCCTAATTGTTCACCCCATACTGCAACAGCACACTCCTCCTTTCTACCCGATTCCCCACGTCCATTCAACTAGCTCCTAGCTCTCTCTGCCTTCCCATCTCACCTCCACACAGAAGCTGCCTGTTTAGTCTCTTGTATCTACTTGAGCTAAGAAGCACACTCCTCATGAGTGTCACTTTATGTCCCACAGTCCAGTCCAATCCTTGCCTGAAGAGTTGGCCTTGGAAATTGTTTTAGTTCTGGGCTGATAGAGAATCCAGGGGCCATGCTTTCCGGGGTTCCTCCAGTCTCAGTCAGACCATTAAGTCTGGTATTCTTACTAGAATTTGAGTTCAGCACCCCACCTTTCTGCTGCTCCATCAGGGACTCTCTGTTTTGTTCCCTGTCAGGGCAGTCATTGGTGGTAGCCGGGCACTATCTAGTTCTTCTGGTCTCAGGCTGATGAAGTCTATAGTTTATGTGGCTCTTTCTATCTCTTGGGCTAATACTTTCCTTGTGTCTTTGGTATTCTTCATTCTCCTTTACTCCAGGTGGTTGGGACCAACTGATGCATCTTAGATGGCTGCTTGCTAGCTTTTAAGACCTCAAACACCACTCACCAAAGTAGGACGCAGAACATTTTCTTAATAAGCTTTGTTATGCCAATTGACTTAGATGTCCCCTGAAAGCATGGTCCCCGGACCCCTACCCTTGCTACTCTGTCTCTCAAAGTGTTTGATTATATTCAGGAAACTTCTTAGCTTTGGTTTAGTCTAGTTGTGCTGACTTCCCTGTAGTGAGTGCTGTCCTTCCCTTGGCCTGAGATAATTCTTATTTACTATCTAGTTAGTAAATACAACTCACCCTCCCTCCCCACCCTTCTAACTATCAAAGAATGTTTTCATCCGTGTTTAAACATTTTCTTGAGTTCTTATAATAGTGGTCTTACACAGTATTTGTCCTTCTGTGACTGACTAAGTTTGACTCATAACAACCACATGTGACAGAATAGAACTACCCTAAAGGATTTTCTTGGCTGTAATCTTTATGGGAGCAGATCGCTTGGTCTTTCCCAGGGAAGGCACTGGATAGGTTAAAATCATCAACCTTCCAGTTAGCAGCTTGTGCTTAACTGTTTGTGCCACCAGGGATCCATAACTGTACCTATTTATATCTATAGCATCTGTATCTATCTGTATCTGTACTGGTATCTGTACCAGTATCTGTATCCATACACCCATAAACCTAACATAGAAAGACATATATATGTATATATACATATATACACATACAAGGATACACACATTTACATACAATATGTATTTTGCTGAGATACTTAAGGCAATCAATTATTCTTTTTTAGTAGTCAAAATATATTTTTTCCTTTGTATCTACTTTCTACCTTCATTTTCCTTTTTTTATATATAATAAAGGACAGATAATTGTTGCATTCATATTAAGGAAAAATTATCTGTAGATTTATTTCCCATCACTCGTTTGCCATTTTGTTGTACTGTGGTAGCTTGTGTGTTCCTATGATGCTGCAAGTTATGCCATCGGTATTTCGAATACCAGCAGTGTCACCCATGGTGGACAAGTTTCAGCAGAGCTTCCAGATTAATACAGAAGTACAGACTAAGACTAAGAAGAAGGACCTACTGGTCTACTTCTAAAAAAACTGGCCAGTGAAAACCTTATGAATAGCAGCAAAACATCATTGTATAGTGTTGAAAGATGAGCCCCTCAGGTCGGAAGGCACTCAAAATACGACTGGGAAAGAGCTTCCTCCTCAAAGTAGAGTCCACCTTAAAGATTGGAGTCAAGCTTTCGGGACCTTCATTTGTTTATATGGTATGACTCAATATGAGAAGAAACAGCTGCAAACAGCCATTAATAATTGGAACATGGAATGTATGAAATATGAGTCTCGAAAAATAAGTCATCAAAAATGAAATAGAAAGCATAAAAATCAATATCCTAGGCATTAGTGAGCTGAAATGGACTGGTATTGGCCATTTTGAATCAGACAATCATATGATCTACTATGCTGGGAATGACAAATTAAGAAGGAATGGTTTCACATTCATTTTCAAAAACATATTTCAAGATCTATCCTGAAGTACATCGCTGGCAGTGATAAGGATAATAGCCATATGCCTACAAGGAAGACCAGTTTATATGACTATTATTCAATAAAAACAAGTCCATGAGAGCCAAAGTATGACCTTGAGTATATTACACCTGAATTTAGAGTTAACTGCAAAAATAGATTTGACTCAGTGAACACTAATGACTGAAAACCAGACAAGGTGTGGAATGACATAGGACATTATACATGAAGAAAGCAAAAGGTCATTGAGAAGAAAGGAATCAGAAAAAACCAAAATGTATGTCAGAAGAGACTCTTGAAATTTGCTCTTGAACATAGCATAGCTAAAGCAAAAGGAAGAAATGATGAAGTAAAAGAGCTAAACAGAAGATTTTAAAGGGAGGCATGGGAAGACAAAGTAAAGAATAATCATGAAATGTGCAAAGACCTGGATTTAGAAAACCAAAAGGAAAGAACACGCTTGGTATTTCTCAGGCTGAAAGAACTGAAGAAAAAATTCAAGCCTCGAGTTGCAGTATTGAAGGATTCTATGGGGAAAATATTAAAAGACTCAGGAAGCATCAAAAGAAGATGGAAAGAATACACAGTCACTGTACTAAAAATAATTGATCGACATTCAGCCATTTCAGGAGGTAGTATATGATCAAGAACTGATGGTATTGAAGGAAGAAGTCTAAGCTGCACTGAAGGTATTGCCAAAAAACAGCCTCCAGGGATTGATGGAATACTTATTGAGATGTTTCAACAAATAGATGCAGGGCTGTAAGTGCTCGCTCGTCTATGCCAACAAATTTGTAAGACGGTTACCTGGCCAACTGACTAGAAGAGATCCGTATTTGTGCCTATTTCAAAGAAAGGTGATCCAAAAAATATGTGGAAATTATTGAATATATCATTAATAGCACATAAAAGTAAAATTTTGCTGAAGATAGTTCAAAAGTGGTTGCAGCAGTACCTGAACAGGGAGCATACGGAAATTCAAGCCACTTTCAGAGGAGGGCATGGAATGAGGGTTATCATTGCTGATGTCAGATGGATCTTGACTGAAAGCAGAGAATACCAGAAAGATGTTTACCTGTATTTTATTGACTATGCAAAGACATTCCACTGTATGGATCATAACAAATTACGGATGACGTTGTGAAGAATGGGAATTCCAGAACACTTTATTGTGCTCATACAGAACCTCTACATAGTCCAAAAAGCAGTCCTTCAGACAGAAAAGGGGGATACTGTGTGGTTTAAAATCAGGAAAAGTGTGCATCAGGGTTGTAGCCTTTCACCGTACTTATTCAATCTGTATGCCGAGCAAATAATTGGAGAAGCTGGACTATATGAAGAAGAACATGACATCAGGATTGAAGCAAGAATAATTAACAACCTGTGATATGCAAATGACCCTGTTTGCTGAAAGTGAAGTGGACTTGAAGCACTTACTGATGAAAATCAAAGACCACAGCCTTCAGTATGGATTACACCTCAACAGAAAGAAAACAAAAATCCTCACAACTCGACCAATAAGAAACATCATGATAAACAAAGAAAATATTGAAGTTTCAATAATTTAATTTTACTTGAGTCCACAATCAACACCCACGGAAGCAGCACTCAAGAAATCAAACGATGTATTGCATTGAGTAAATCTGCTGCAAAAGACAACTTTAAAGTGTGCATTATGATGGATCACTTTTTCATGGCCTTTCTTGCCATGGTCTTGTAACTCCCACAAAATGATTGGTGGTACTGTGCCCATAACATGCTTATGGTCCACCAAGAGAAGTAGATAGCTTGCTGATAATTCAAATGAGATGGACGGCACCTTTGTGGGGCTGGGGCCATGCAAATATGGCATATGGAACCTAAACAAGGGGAATGGTTAGGTTTACCATCCTGCTAACCTTAAAAAGAGACAAGGAGAGAGAGATAGTGAGAGAAGCTGTAACACGGAAAACAGCGAAAGACTGGGGTGAAGGATTGCAGGAACCAGGAGACCTGTGGGAGATGGCTGCAGTGGGGCTTGCTGACCCTTGAAGCTAAGAGGTGCAACACTTGCCCCAGAAGGCTCCCAGCAGGTTCCAGCAGCAGACGGTGAGAAGAACTGCCCTGATCAAGGAACTGTGTCCTGAATTGTTGTTCCTGTTACTTACAGGTTGATCGTTATCCCGAGTTGTACCCTGTTACTTCCTTAATAAACCACTTAATTGTAAGCAAGGTTTGTGAGTTCTGTGAGATGCTGCAGCAAATTACCGAAACCAAAGACAGGAGGGAGAGTACTGAGACGATGAGGAGTAGTTGATGTTAGAGATAATGGAGTGGTACAGCAGTTTGGAAAAGTTGGACATATGGGACATCTTTAACTTCTGCGTCATAGGAACCAGCTTTGTGCTGATACTTATGAAAGAAATTAATGATTTAAAGTGATAAAAAACAAAGATGTCACTTTGAAAACTAAGGTGCTCCTGACCCAAGCCATGGTATTTTCAGTCGGCTCATATGCTTGCAAAAGTTGGACAATGATAAGGAAGACCTAAGAAGAACTGATGCATTTGAATTACAGTGTTGGCAAAGAATGTTGACTATTCCCTGGATTGCCAGAAGAATGAACAAATTTGTCTTAGAAGGAGTACAGCCAGAATGCTCCTTAGAAGCAAGGATGGTAAGAATAGTCTCACGTACTTCGGACATGTTATCAGTAGGGACCAGTCCCTGGAGAAGGATATCATGCTTGATAATGTAGAGGGTCAGCAAAAAAGAGGAGGACCCTCAAAGACATGGACTGATACAGTGGCGGCAACAATGGTCTCAAACATAGCAAGGATTGTGAGGATGGCGCAGGACCAGGAAGTGTTTCATTCTGTTTTACTTAGGGTTGCTATGAGTCGGAACTGACTCGACAGCACCCAACAACAACAGCTTTATTTCAATACATCTGGGAGAGGAAATAGCTATGCCTGTTTTTATATACTATCATCCACAATGATCATGAATTATAACTACAGCAAGTACAAGTAAATTTATCATTTTGAAAATCATTTACACTGTATTATGCTTTGATAGAAAATTATGTCAACAAAACCTGTAAAAATGTAATTTGGAACTTAATATTCCATTGAGTTAGAAAAATTAGAAGTAAAAAAGGAACAATCAAACTATATACAATTTTATAAAATAAAGCACAACATTTCCATATCAACATACTTGATATTTCTACAAAATTTTGCATAAAACAGTTGTTTTATTTAGTCACACTAGAAGCTGGAAGAAACAGCTGTCAAATGAACTGAGACTGTTTTGGGAAAAGAAAACAAAAAAAAATTAACAGCAGAAACTGAAGTTTAGGATTATTGAGATTTTCCAAAATGACGAGTTTTTATTCATTGGCTAGTTGTTCTGAACCTCCATAGAAGAAGGAATAGGGAGTCTAGGGGAGTGAGAAAAGTAACTGTGTGGGGTAAAGAACTTATTTAACGCAGAAGTAATTAAGCAGTCTTCCAAGGAAGAACGTGGAGTAGGCTAAAAGCCACCCATCATAAACCATGGTGTAGTTCAGCTGATGACCATAACATCACTATATAAATTAGCCTGTTTACAATTGACAAAATTATATATATATATATATATATATATATATCATATTGTCACAATTTCATCTATATTGTCATATAACTTAAGTATGTATTAATTTCAAGATCCCTATAGGGGACAGCCCTGTTATTAATACAGTGAAGAGCAGACACTGTAGCATATGGCTTACTAATTCATATTTATGTTAATTTTATGTAAATAGGATTTTAATACAGTAACATTAATCTGTTGTTGCTTTGGTTTTCTGATGTATCACGTTACCCTCTTTTTTGGATGAGATCAATGTAGCTAGTTTAGGCTTTGCTCAAAAAGTTGTTTTTAAGAAGAGTAAGGAACAACTTACTTAAATCCTTAAAACATATGTTGAAAATAGAACGTCTCTTTGATTAAGATAACTGTAAGAAGTTATCTAAATCTTGTTCTCTTAGTCAAATTTAGTAAAGAGTTAAAAAATACCAATGAGGAATGGTATGGTATAAATGATATGGCATATTCTTCACCAACACCATAATTCAAATGCATCAGTTTTTCTTTGATCTTCCTTACTCGTTTTCCAGCTTTCGCATGCATGTGAGGCGATTGAAAATACCCTGGTATAAGGGGAGAAAAGAAACATATTTCAGTTAAAAAGTTCTCAGTTAGATAGGTAAAACAGATGAGGAAAATTCTCTAAATTAGGTACTTCAAGTGGGGGTAGTGTTACAAGTGTGTATACATTTCTTCTACTTTAGAAATTAAAATGTTAAGTAGGTCTTATTTTTAATAAAAGAGATTCTGTATAATTGTATTTCAAGGGCTTATCATCTACTGTTAGGTGATAAGCACAAAGAAGTACTGAGTTTACTTTTTATTAGCCGTTGTAGTTTTGAGAACAGAAATATACACCTAACATCTTTAACACATAAATTATAAGAGAAAATTTATCTCTTTATTTTGAGTTGCATCAACAGTATACTGAAAAGAGATAGCAGATGGACTATTTGGTACTGTTTTGATAGTTATAACAAGTTAACAGTTTTTAAAATGAAATTATTATCATTTTGAGTTTTAACTTTTATTATAAATTACAATATCCTTATGCTATATTTAACATATTTTATAATCCAGCATGAAAGGACATTTAAAATAGAAAGCAAACATCACCTAAATCTCACCCCCATAATGAAATTGTGTTGGTTTATGACTTGGATATGGAGAAGCCTCGGGAAGAAAATTGCTTCTAGCATTTTCCCCCTTAAAAATAATGGTTTTAAGGTAATTGAGAGACTTAAAAAAAAATAAAGGTCAGGTTTATACTCATGGAACTATGAAGCAGCAGAAATACATTGTATTTTGCTTTTGTGGTTTGATCAACTCTATAAAGATCAAGCCAGACTTTAAATATATATAATTCTAGGCTGAGTTGAGGAATTAATGTAACTTAATCCAGTATAAAGTCAGTTTCCAAAAGTAAATGAAGCCTATAGTTATTTAAGCATACAAATGACATTTTTGTAGGCAATTGATAGATACTTAAGGAGCAAACACTGTTGTGGAATAGAATGAGACTAAGCCCCTAGTTCCCTAAATTATACATAAATTCAAATCTCAACAAGTGATTTCTAATCTTTTAGATTTATTTGTGATGCAAGCAAAATCTCTTCTATGGTACTGAATTACATAGAAATGGATTTAAATGCATGCTTATAATGAAAAATTTCATTATTTGTTAGTATGGGAAATTATATTGCAAAATATACCCAGATTAATTCTGAAGAAAATATTAAATTGACTAGTTAGTAAGTAAACCTATACTGAGATTTAATTGTTAGGTGAGATTATCAGTTTGTCTTGATTTAGGCAGAATGCATTGTCTAACTTAATATTTGGGGCTTAGAACAATCTTAACACAGAAAATATGTGCATTCCCACATGACCTCACACTATGTTTATAGATCAATGCTTTTCCTGCCTATACAAGTTACCATTTAAAGTGTAAATTTAGGTATCTCATAAATATTGACATTAATGATCACTACTATGCCACAGAAACATTTCAAATGTTGATATCTACCTAATTTTGGAGGAGTACAAAATATCCCAGCTGGATACTTCAAAGAGCCAAGTTGTTCTTTGCAATAGTGGCCTGCACTCAATTTATTTGTTACAACAGGGTTTAAATACACTGAATTTAAGTAGAAAGATATGAAACAAAATCACATCCTGTTTCATGACATGTGTTAGCAGTTTTTGAAGTGGGCAATGGCATATCTCATGCAAAAAATACAATTTATTTATTTTGGGCGTTTACATGTTTGACATTCTTGACAATGGATTGTCATTGCAGCCTGCTGACAATATGCTTTTTAAAGCTTTTATTTTTAAAAAACAGAAACCAAAACTGCCAAAGAGAATCCAAAAGTTCTCCTGTACGTATAAAATCCTGAATACCTGAAAAGGAAAATAATTTCTTGAGAGATATAGATTCATGACCTTTAATTTGGAACATGACAAGAAAATGTAGAGAGGCAGAAAATAAAGCAGATGCAAAACCCCAAGTTACCCTGTAGGTGTGTTGATATATGATACACAGTAAGAGCACACAAATAAGAGTCGTATTGTTAAATGATAAGACACTTTATTCAGGGGAGAACCATTATTTTGAAAGGTCAATAAATTCTCTTTTTATTCTGAAAATCTGTGGTTATTGGGAAGTCCTGGGAATTTACAACCCAGCCACAGTGAAAGGACAAGCCATGTCATCATCAGGAGAATGCAATCAGATCATATATCTTTACTTGACAAGAGCTGGCAATTTAATCTGACAAGATGCTTGCCAATGAGGACAGCTTTAGGAGTTCAACTGCTGTGGTAAAGATTTGACATGTCATTGAGGGATGTTATGCAGAAGACTGACAATAAACCGGGACTTGCTAATGTAGTTCAGGATTGCTGTAAAAATTTATTAGAAACCAGAGACTGTAAAATTACTATACTCTTTCAAAACTGTTTTTCTTTCCCTTGCTGAATATTTATGTGATGTTTAATGCACAGCACATGTTTTAAAACTTGTTTCCTGATGGTGTTAAAGAAGTCTATTATAATACACATGAAATTGCATGGAATTCAATTAAATGCATGAGAGAGTAAGTAGAATGTCCACCTGTAAGCCTGTTTTGACAAGATTTGTTTCATTGATGGACTTGGTCTCTGTACATTTAAGGAGTTTCAGTAATGGTACTTATGGGGTAAGAAACAAAAGATATTTACATTCAACTAGGGACTTATTTAACCAGAACTTAAAAGCTGTATAACTTGGAGTAGCAGAATTATAGTGTGTTTTATTCAGAAGAGATGAACAGAAGGTCTATCCAAACTATTAATTGACGTTAGAATTGTGGATGCGGCGTGATTCCACACAATCCATACTAAGTCACTAAAGGAAAACAGAGACAAAAGGGAAACATTATAAATGTCTGTCTTTGCAGTATACTAGCTCTTTAAAAGGTAAATTTCCAAATAGTAATGTGAGTCAGCCAGTTCCTCGGTGGAAATCAGAAAATACCATAGCTTTCTGAACCCTCTCCCTCACCAAAAAAAAACCCAAAAAACAACAAAACATTGTGTCTTTTCAATTCCAACTCATAGAAACCCTATAGGACACTGTAGAACTGCCTCATAGGGTTACCTTAGCTTTACACAGCCCCAGATGTGGTCTGAGCCAAACTTAATGAAAGTGGAAATACTGATAACCCATCAACAAATAAGACTAAACTTGCGGGTTCAACCTCGGTCATGTTCAAGGCACCATGCAAGCTGCTGTGAGGATGTGACTATAAAAGACACAGTCAAAAATATGCATCACAAACAAACAAATGCTTAAAAATTTGAGAGTGATTCATCATAAGTGATATAATTTCCAAGTGACTGGCCAGCAGGGACAGTATAATTAAAGGTAAAAATATATGTATTTGAAATTTTGCCACTCTACCTTCCAATTAAACTCTAGGATCTTAAAGGTACCTCTCACCTGATAAATCTATTGTATGCATTTACTTAAATGGTTCTAACCATTTCATTGTCTGATCTCAATCTTTTACTGACCCCTTCAATCCCGGCTGTCCTCACCAGGAGTTTTAACTCTGTGTCACTTCTCTCTGCCAGGAGTACCGGGTGAAAGGCACTTGAAACTATTTGGGAGATGATATGCGGAATTCTCAGAAATGTTGAAGCATACCTACACAGAGAATATAGTTTGGCAGTCCATCCATCATTGCTTTATTCCCTTGTAAGAACTGAGCAGTTGTTGCCTTGAGGATTGTGACTGCTCACTGAGTTGCGTTTCAAACTTTGCTGCATTTCCTCTGCATTTGTTTGTGCAGACTTGGCACTCTCATTCACTTCACACTAATTGTGATTGCTGACTCGTGCCTGGATGAGAGGCTACCAAAAGGGCAGGTATCCCGGAGAGACATCATTACCCAGGTTGGCAAATACCTGAGAGTCCTACTTAATGATACAATCTTATTTTTACAGCATGAGGCAGGCTTCTAGTCTCACAACATCAGTTTCTGGCCAAAATATTGTTTGGCAAAAAGCTTTCATACTTGTTTGCAGAATAAAAAAGAAATAAACCATGGGGATATAGATCAATGGTCGATGGTCAGATACCTGGGAGGAGTTGGGAAGATGTGAACAGCTCTAAGGGTAGACATATTTATCTAATTGCTAAAGAATAAAAGTTGACGCTTTGCCTAGAGTAATTTAAGAAGTGATATACATGAAAAAATGGCTTTCTATAGAGAACCAGGATGCTTTTCATCCAAAGTTTGCTCAGATAGTCATTCTGCAATTGAGGTCACTGCTAACTCATTGAAAACCAGATGGAACCGGTATGACGGACACAGAGGATCTTTGTAGCACCCGTCAAGATATACAGGACAGTCTTCATGTTCATTGTTGTAGCTTAAGGCTGCTTGCTCAAAAAGTAAAAGTATTTTCATTTTATTTTATTTGCATAATGATTTTTAAAATCAAAAGTAATGCATGTCTATGGTTTAAAAAAAAAAAAAGATCTCCCTCCCACTCCATTTTCCTAAACCCCATGGCCGGTGGCAACCACCGCTAACACTTATTTTTATATATTTCAAAAACTGTCTACATGTAAAAAGACACATAATGTATGTGTATACATTCACACATGCTCCTTTAAAAACATATATTAAAGCAAAGTATAAACACTTTATTTTAATTAATTTTTTTATTGTGTAAACTGTACGTATCAACATATATACATATGAGTCTCTTCCTTTTTTTAATAACTGAAGAGTTGGATAATATTCCATTGCATAGATTTGCTGATAGTTCACAAAGCCTTTTTTAAGAACATTATTATTATTCACACTGCCAAAAGTTAATAATTTTGTACGGTCACTTAAAGAAAACAATCTGTTGGATTAATTTCTAGAAATGAAACTACTGACCGGACCAATAAATTGATGATTTACATTTTTAAATATGTTATTAAATCACCCCCCAGAAAATTGCCTCAATTAACACTTGCCACAATAAATATGAAAATGTCTGTTTTTTCACACTCTTGCTAACACTGTGTATTTCCAAAGTTTATCTTTTTCATTCTGAAAGGTTGAAAACGGAACCTCATTTAAATTTTTAAATCACAAGGCTAATGGGTGAGTATGAGAACTTAAGCAACATTTTAATGTGGGTAACTCAAGCACATCTTCAGCTGTAAAAGTTAAGAGACCCCATTTCAAATTCACAAAATTGCTCAATTTGTTAGTGGCTGTGCACCTGATTCTCTTCTAATCAGATTAAATTAACCAACATATAGATTTTATTTTAATAGACACTAATTCAAGACCACCAATTCAACTTATTGTGGATAATTATGATTTCGAAAATTAATGGCTAAAGAAGGGAGAAGACATTAAAAAGATTCCAGGCAGATAATTACACTCAATTTAAATCAATTTTTAGTGTGATAACTTAAGTATCTAGCTGCAGGCAAGTATTATGGCAATAGGGTTTTTACAGCACAGATCTGGAAGTGCAGAAAAGTTTCAACTCAGTGAAAACATTTTCCAAGTAAAAGATTTCTTTATTGTGAAATTAGAGTAGGTTTCTCACAAAAGTGAAATTTGTCAATAATGACAGTATCATGTCTATGCATAAGTCTGTACATATTCAATTTAAAAACCAAAGTACACAGTAACTATCTCTATTTACCAATATTATTGATAGGATAGCCATTAAACTGTGGTAAGCAAGTGATTTTTTTTTAAATTTGATGACATAGCTAAAAGTTTGACTCCTGCTCTTTCCAGAGCTTTAGCTTACAAAACATGCCTACCACTTCCTTACTTAAACCACATCCCTAGTTTTTAAAAATGGCTTAGTAGAGAGTAAGTCCAAGGTAGCATCTTAACCCCTATGCAGGGCAATGCCTTACATATTATTATCCTATAGTCTCTTCTATGTGACGCATTTTAATCTTTCACTACTAAAGGTGTTCTTTTGCCCTTTATTCCTATTTTCGGGGATTTTCTGCTCCAGAATAAAGCTCATATCTCTTGGAACATATTGTTGGAAGGGAAAAATCTTGCCAGGCAAGAGACTTACTGAATCTTTATGCGGAGAGAATCAGATTCTCAATTTCTCCATCTACTCTCTCATTCTCTTTTACAACCCTATTTCACAAGTGTCACAAATACAAATTCTCTCAACTTGAAGCTACTAGGTAGGGTAAATTATCTCAAGCTTCCAGTATATAAATAAACAACACAGGTAGAAAAAATACTTGTATTGTAATTCAAATGTTAATGCCAGTGTGTAGGAACACTCATCAGCAAAAAGAGTTGAGTTTATTTCAACATAATTAAATGACAATTTATCTAAAAATTCAAATCCATAACATAATTACATTAAAAAATGAAGAAACAAACAATTCCAAAACATAAATCCCTCATTTCAACAAAATTTATCTCTCATTCAAATTATATGTCTCATAGAGTTATGCGAGCCATATAGTCACCCAGGGATCCAGGCTGACAAGGCCTCCACCATATTGCCACTTTCTAACATTGAGATAATTGAACATTGTGAAAAGGGAAATGAGATATTAGAGAATGGATTTTTCCTTGCCTCTGTCTGGAAGTGACACACTTCACTTCAAATCACATTGTATTTGCTAGAATTTGTTACATAGGTCTGCCCAAATGGTAGAGGGCGGAGAAGTCAAATATTGTTAGTGTAGAAGGAGAGAAGAAGACGATATTAGTAAAGGCTAGGTGATTTCTACAAAAGGAAATTTCTCTACATGACATAAGGACTTACTGTTAAGCTATACTAATTGACACCACCATGTGTCTGTCAGTTTGTTGTACTGTGGTGGCTTGTGTGTTGCTGTGATACTGGAAACATTGCCACTGGTATTTCAAATATCAGCAGAGTCACCCTTGGTGGACAGGTTTCAGCGGAGCTTCCAAACTAAGACAGACTAGGAAGAAGGACCTGACAGTCTACTCCTGAAAAAAATGGCCAGTAAAAACTTTATGAATAGTGCAGTAGAACATTGTCTGATACAGTGCCAGAAGATAAGCCCCTTAGTTTGGAAGGCAGTCAAAATACGATTGGGGAAGAGCTGCCTCCTTAAGGTAGGGGGAAAAAAAACAAACCAAGTCTATTACCATCAAGTCGATTCCAACTCATAGCGACCCTATAAGACACAGTAGAACTACCCCATAGGGTTTCCAAGGAGTTGCTGGTGGATTTGAACTTTTGACCTTTTGGTTAGCAGCCAAGCTAGTTGACCTTAATGACATGGATGAAGTCAAGCTTTCAAAACCTTCATTTGCTTATGTGGAACAACTCAAAATGAGAAGAAACAGCTGCCAACATCCATTAATAATCAGAATGTGGAATGTACAAACTATGAATCTGGGAAAATTAGAAGTTGTCAAAAATGTGATGGAATGCATAAAGATCAATATCCTAGGCATTAGTGAGCTGAAATGGACTGGTATTGGCCATTTTGAATCAGACAATCATATGGTCTACAATGCTGGGAAGGACAAATTAAAGACGAATGGCATCGCACTCATAGTCAAAAAAAATTTCAAGATCTATCTTGAAGTATAACGCTGGCAGTGATAGGATAATATCCATACGCCTACAAGGAAGACCAGTTAATACGACTATTATTCACATGTATGCACCAACCACTAAGGCCAAAGATGAAGAAATTGAAGATTTTTACCAGCTTCTGCAGTCTGAAATTGATCGAACATACAATCAAGATGCATTGATAATTACTGGCCATTGGAATGCAAAAGTTGGAAACAAAGAAGAAGGATTGGTAGTTGGAAAATATGGCCTTGGTGATAAAAATAGTGCTAGAGATTGCATGACAGAATTTTGTAAGACAAAGACTTCTTCATTGCAAATACCTTTTTTCAACAACATAAATGGTGACTATACACATGGACCTCACTAGATGGAATACACAGGAATCAAATGGATTATGTCTGTGGAAAGAGACGATGGAAAAGCACAATATCATCAGTCGGAACAAGGTCAGGGGCTGACTTTGGAACAGACAATCAATTGCTCATATGATTAAGTTGAAGTTGAAGAAAATTAGAACAAGTCCACGAGAGCCAAAGTGCAACCCTGAGTATATCCCACCTGAATTTAGGGACCTCCCAAGAATAGATTTGATGCAATGAACACTAATGACCAAAGACCAGATGAGATGTGGAATGACATCGAGGATATCATACATGAAGAATGCAAAAGGTCACTAAAAAGACAGGAAAGAAAGAAAAGGCCAGAGTGGATGTCAGAAGAGACTATGAAACTTGCTTTTGAATGTAGAGTAACTAAAGTGAAAGGAAGAAATGATGAAGTAAAAGTGCTGAATGGAATATTTCAAAGGGTGGCTCGAGAAAACAAAGTAAAGTATTATAATGAAATGTGCAAAGACCTGGAGTTAGAAAACCAAAAGGGAAGAACACATTTGGTATTTCTCAAGCTGAAAGAACTGAAGAGGAAATTCAAGCCTTGAGTAGCAGTGTTGAAGGATTCTATGGGCAAAATATTAAACAACTCAGGAAGCATCAAAAGAAGATGGAAGGAATACACAGAGTCATTATACCAAAAATAATTGGTTGACAACCATTTCAGGAGCATATGATCAAGAACCAATGATATTGAAGAACGAAGTCTAAGCTACACTGAAGGCATTGGTGAAAAACAAGTCTCCAGGAATTGACAGAATACCAACTGAGATGTTTCAACAAATGGATGCCACACTGGAAACCCTCATTCATCTATGCCAAAAATTTGGAAGACAACTAACTAGCCAACCAACTGGAAGAGATCCATATTTGTGCCCATTCCAAAGCATGGTGATCCAACAGAATGCAGAAATTATTGAACAATATCATTAATATCACATATAAGTAAAATTTTGCCAAAGATAATTGAAAAATGATTACAGCAGTACATCGACAGGGAATTGCCAGAAATTCAAGCTGGATTCAGAAGAGGACCTGGAATGAAGGATAACATTGCTGATGTCAGATGGAACATGGCTGAAAGCAGAGAATACAAGACAGATGTTTACCTGTTTTATTGACTATGCAAACGCATTCAACTGTGCGGATCATTAACAAATTATGGATAACATTGTGAAGAATGGAAATTCCAGAACACTTAATTGTGTTCATGTGGAACTTGTACATAGACCAAGAGGCAGTTGTATGAACAGAACAAGGGGATACTGCTTGGTTTAAAATCAGGATAAGTGTGCATCAGGATTATATCTGTATGCTGGGCAAATAATCCAAGAAGCTGAACTATTTGAAGAAGAACGAGGCATCAGGATTGGAGAAAGACTCATTAACAACTTGCAACATGCACATGACACAACCTTGCTTGCTAAAATTGAAGAGGACTTGAAGTACGTACTGATGAAGATGAAATACTACAGTCTTCAATATGGATTACACCTCAATATAAAGGAAAATCCTCACAACTGGATTAATGAGCAACATAATGATAAATGGAGAAAAGTTTGAAGTTCTCAAGGATTTCATTTTACTTGGATCCACAATCAGCACCCATGGAAGCAACAGTCAAGAAATCAAACCAGTAATGGCATTGGGCAAATCTACTGCAAAAAGACCTCTTTAAAGTGTTAAAAGGCAAAGCTATCGCCTTGAGGATTAAGGTGCGCCTGAACCAAGCCATGGTGTTTTCAATTGCCTCATATGCATGTGAAAGCTGGACAATGAATAAGGAAGACCTAAAAAGAACTGATGTCTTTGGATTATTGGTGTTGGTGAAGAATATTGACTATACTATGGACTGCCAGAAGAATGAACAAGTTTGCCAGAATACTCCTCAGAAGTGAGGAACCAGACTTAGTCTCACATACTTTGGACATGTTTTCAGGAGGGACCAGTCTCTAGAAAAAGACATCATGCTTGATAATGCAGAGGGTCAGAGAAAAAGAGGAAGACCCTCAATGAGATGGATTGACACATTGGCTCCATCAGTAGGCTCAGACATAGCAATGATTGTGAGGATGGTGCAGGACTGGGCAGTGTTTCGTTTTGCTGTACATAGGGTTGCTATGAGTCGGAACCAATTCACTGGTACCTAACAACAACATGATAACTGTATCAGTCAGGTCAACCCCCTCACATCTCAAAGTTTTCCTTAGAGAGATAGCGTGCTACACTCTTTCCTAAGGACTAACTAACCAAAATCTGTTGCTGTCAAGTCAATTCTGACTCATCGCGACCCTACAGGACAAAATAGAACTGCCCTATATGATTTCCAAGGAGTGGCTAGTGGATTTGAACTGTCAAACTTTTGGTTAACAGCCAAACTCTTGACCACTGTGCCACTAGGGCTCCAAAGGACTAACTAAAGTCCAGAATTCTAACTTAATTTTGGAGAAGAAAATGTTATCTTCTCTACTCTATAATTTATAATTAAGACGAAGATCAGCAGACTATGGCCCATGGGCCAAAATCAGCCCACTCACTGTTTTTGTATACCCCTCAAGCTAAGAATGGTTTTTACATTTTTAAGTGATTGAGAAATAAAATCAAAAGTAGAATATTTTATGGCACATGATAAGTATATAAATTTCAATGTCTATAAATAAAGTTTTATTGGAACACAGCCACAACTCCCCCACCTCCTTTTTTTTTGTACTGTCTATAGTTGCTTTTGTGCTACACTGGCAGAACTGAGTAGTTGTGACAGAAATCATGTGGCCGGCAAAGCCTAAAATATTCACTATCAGGTCCTTTACAGAAAAAGCCTGCTGACCCTTGATATAAACATCTAAATAGAGACCTCAAAACTTCTGCTTTCTACATAGAAAGATAAACTACTGATAATGGGAAAAAAAAGGAAACAAAACTTTTCTTTGTAAGTGATTGACTCTTACAATAGAAAGCATTGGCTTTCAAGAGTATTATCTCTGTAATACATTAACAAAAATTTAAGTAAGTGTTCAAAAAGCCAAAAATGTATCCTTATTCTCTTTACCATTCCTACCTTAAGGACAGTGGATGAAGAAATCTCTTGCTGTTTCTTGAATGGTATAGAAAGGTTAAGTATAAAAGAAATAATAAATCATAATTTAATATATAAAATTACCTCCACTGTACCTGAAAAACAGGACTTGGATAGAATTTAAAGAAATAAAACTATGTAGTCAATAATTTTTCTGAGCTTCCATAACCAGTTAGGTGTTTTATTATATTTAGGGGAAAATTCTATGTGCATATGATCATATTGAAGTGATAAATAATAAGCTTAATATTATCTTCTATTCTATATGAGGCTGAGTAAGCAATTCACATTAAAACAATCCAACTGAAATTTGCTAAAAAATAAACCTTTATGAATACCTTTTATCAAAACATTTTGTGCTTTGCAGAGTCATACTTTTATGAAATATTAAAAAAATTTTGTTTAGGTTGGAACTCCACATGATAAAATTATTATTAATTCTTCAATGAATTGGCAGAATTTCCATTAATAATTGTAATGCTTTTGCCAAGGAGACTAAGGGCATCATCAGATTAAAATCCTCAAGTGCCAAGAACTATAAAATTCACAATCCTTATAGTTACTCTCTCAAGATTTTCAATATATCTCAAATTAGCTGGCCAGTCAAATATATACCTACATATGATTTATATATGTGTATAAACTTGCTAGCCAAAAGCCAAAGCCACTGCCATCAGGTCAATTCTGACTCGTAGTGACTTCATTGGACAGGTAGAACTGCCCCATAGAGTTTCCAAGGGTGTAAACCTTTAAGGAAGACGACTGCCACATCTTTCTCCTGCCCTGGGGGCTTCCAACCGCTGACTTTGCAGTTGTCTTTTGAGGGCTTAACCACTGCATGACCAGGGCTCCTCATATACATGCTAATGTAGTTAATATATATAATATGTGTGTGTGTGTGTGTGTGTGTGTGTGTGTGCACCTTCTATTAGTCTTTTTATCTTTATTAGTAGATAAATAAAAGGCTTATACCTTAGTCAATAAAGACCAACAAACATAACATTTAGGATGCAGTTGACCAAGTTTATGGTTTGAGCTTCTGTGAATTACCAAGTCTTGCTTCCAAGGCAACATTATTTTGGTTTTTTGGGAAACATTACCCTCTAGATATCTTATTTTAGCAAACTTTCCCTCCCTCCCCCCA
>NW_004443947.1:16230827-16247088 GCF_000243295.1 Trichechus manatus latirostris | reverse complement strand
GTTGCTGTAAAAAAAAAAAAAATTAGCATAGTGCTGTTATGAAAATACCTCATGGGTGGGAGAGCGAGGATGGCAAACAAACATAGAAGTTGTTTTCTGTTTGTGTAAAAATTCAGTATATAAATAGCTTTACTTTTTTCATATTTTGCATCCCAAACACATTCATCCTTTAGAATTAATTTAATGACTGTAGAAATTACGAGTGAGTTTATTATATTTTAAAAGTTTACCCATTTTGGTTTAGGAAACAGATTTTCAAGGATGCATTAAGCTGCTATTTTGCAGCTCCTAGATGACAAAACAAAACAAAGAAAAAACCAAAAAAAGAAAACCAGACCTGTTGTCCTGGAGTCAATTCTGACTCATAGCGACCCTATAGGACAGAGTAGAGCTGCCTCATAGGGTTTCCAAGGAGTGGCTGGTGGATTCGAACGGCCAACCTTTTGATTAGCAGCCAGACTCTTACCCACTGCACCAACAGGGCTCCCCTAGATGACAATAAAGTAGTAAATAGAAGTTGTTCTCCTGAGCCTGGTTGTCAGTAACAAACCTGTTTTAATAAATTTGTTTATTCAAACTATATTTCACTTTTTTCTCATTTTATAAGTCCATTTGAGGGAGATTTTAAAAACTGTTTGTTTAGGCAGGAAGAAAGTAAAAGAGATGATAGAAAATAAAATTGGATTTATGCATTATGTTTTTTCTTCATATGATAAGTATCAGTGGGCTTAGAGTTAAAATCATTTTGTTTTGAAAATATTTTTTCCAATTCCTTTTACACGATGTGGATGTCTTCAATTAAGTTTTCCTTATATATTTGATGCAATTATCAATAATTCTACTCTTCTTAGAGATAAAAGAAAACCAAACTATTTCACTAAAAAAGCAAGGAATTTCTTGTAAAATCAGCAATAGAATAAAACCCAAAATCTGTCATTTAGTAAGTCATTGTTCAGTTGGTTTAATAACACAGTTGTCTTTCTTGTTTTACAAACACTAGTTATAGTTTATCATGATAACCTTTAACTGAAAGGTACTTTAAGAGGCTGAGTAAATTCTATTTCACGCTTTATTACAATGTATATATACTGTAAATTATATGCTATTAATTATCACATGTGAAGATAATAATTTATATAGCTAGTCTTTGGAAATTGTTACTGTATTATCATATACTTAAAAATGAGTGGTGTGTGTGTATCTGTGTGTTCATACACATAAGTGTGCCATAGCACTATGCTAAAAAAGCATAAATTTGGCAGAGAGCTGGATCCGGATCCCAGCTACTTGTCACCCCTAGACAAATACATTTTCTGAGCCTCAGTTTGTAAAATGCCAGCCACATGAGATTTTTTATAATGACTCAAAGTTATATTAAACATATGAATCATATACATAATGCTTAAAATTTAGAGCCTATCAACTTATTCTTCTCAACTCTCTATGGTATGATTTTAATTACTGTACTCAACAAAAAGTTAGACAATTGTACTTCCAATTTAATATAATCTAAGTTTTGACTCCCAAATACTAATTAAATAACCAATTATCCCTGAAATCTCTTTTGTTATTTAAAAAAAAATTAAGCAGGCTTATTAGAGCTAAACAATCTAAGAGTAAATCTTATGGTGACATAAACAATATTAGAGTCATAAAGATGTTATGTATCCCCTATTTGAATCTCTTTTGCAAGGCAGAAACTCACTTCACAACATCTATGACGATTGCACATTCAGCCTCTGTTTTCATGATCCATCAACAGGGGACTCACTGATGTAGAGACATGACATCTAATTTTTAGACAGTTCTAATTATTTGATATTTTTACCTAAAGAGAGACAATATCCAGCTCTGTGTAATTTTATTCAACCTATTGTTCAATATAAATTCTAGGTTACTTTTCTCAATCATCTCTTTTTTAGGCTAAACATAAGTCTCTGGTGTTAGCCAGAAAAAAGTGCCATAATCAATTAATCATGTCTGCCATGGGTGCTGCAGTTGGAAGGAGTAGCATATATACCATGTATTTGCCATTGCTTAGTAGTGTACAATCTATCCCCATTTACTGTTCTGTAAAGCCCCAGAACACATTAATTTTACTTTCATAGTATTTGTAGGATCATTTTTAAATAATGTAAAGAAAATGCCTCATATACTTATCATTCTTGATCTCCATTTAATAATAAGCCCCAGTGGTTATAAGTCTCCTTTAGGAGTTTCATACCCATCTTTTTCCCGACCCAGAATCTTATTGTCCTCTCATCTCTTAAAAAGCAGCCCCCCTCCCCACACACACATATACGCACTTATGCACACCGAACAACCATCCTTTCTTCTGTGTATTTGGGATTTTTTTTCACAAGATATAAACTCTGCATAGAAAGTGTATGCTCTTACCTCAGTTGAATCCTGATTCTCCCTTAGGACAATTTACGCATCATGTTCTCAAGAGAACCTGGCATTCCAATCATGGCCTATACCAGAGGAGAATGTAGCAGCTTTGGCATCCTCCTCATTCCCTCATATGCCACTCAAGACCTTCACTCCTGTATCCTCACATATACTCCTATTCCTTTAAGAGCCATAGCTGCTGGCAATCTACTTTCCTACAAATCCTCCCTCAGCTACAATTTTTGTAGTTGTTCTTCCTCATTCACTGAATATTCTGCTACCTGATCCACAGGATTTCTTTCTTCTTTTTTTTTTTTTTAATCACTCCAATAGTCTCAATGTTTTTAATATGTCTATGGAAAATCCACTCAGAATCTTAGCATTTGACATTGTATGATATGACCTATTTTTTATATAGATTTCCCCTCCCACTGCCAAATGATGTATTTTATCTTCACTCATCCCATTTCTGAAATCTTTAGCCACAAAACCCCACTCTCTGACTATAGTCTCCTTATGAAGTTTTTTTTTTGTTGTTGTTGTTTTTGCTTTTTGCTTAATTACATCTATCACAACAGGTCAGCTTCACTGAAACCTCTAATCCCTTCACTGTTCTTCTTCCTCATGCCTTCATTTCCATTCTCAAATAGCTTAGATCCTAAGATACCTATGTTTTGGGAGTACTCTTAATTCCTGCCCCATTTGTTTTTCTAGTTCCCCAGCCTGAAATAAACTGGATAATTTGAATGAGTTCAACTGTTCATCTTCTCCTCAACTACCTTTCAATAATTGAATGCTCTTTGACAGAAAAACACACAATCTTAAAGATATCAGGTTTCTTTTCCTCAGCCTCAATGGGCCTTGCAACTCTACCCAGATATCTTTCAATATTCGTAGATAGTTAATTCCATTCTAATAATAGTTATTTCTAACGCTTTTAGGTTATGTGGTGTGGTGGTTAAGAGCTACAGCTGCTAACCAAAAGGTTGGCAGTTCGAATCCACCAAGAGCTCCTTGTAAACTATATGGAGCAATTCTACTGTGTCCTACAGGGTCACTATGAGTTGGAATCAGGTTTTTTATGGGTAGGTTATGTCAGATACCTTGGCCAACTATATTTCCCCATTCTAGGCAGACATGGCCTTCTCAATCATAGAGAAAAATAATAGAAATTAGTTAAGAAACCTCCCAGCATTCCATGACCCTGTCTCCAGATTTTTACGTATTCATGTCCATCTCGCCTTTCCAATTAAGATAGAAGTGATATCCTTCCTCATCCAGATCACTGCTCTAACTCTGTACTTTAACCCATCTGCTCCTGCCTCCTCAGAGCACTCAAGTTGTCAACTATCCTTCTTTTTCTAGTATCTTCAACTTCCTCCTCTATTGTCTTCTTCCCATATACACACATATACTCAAGTTTCTGTCATCTTTTTTAAAATTCTCACTCATTTTTATATTCACATTCTAAATAACGTCTCTTTCTTCTTCGTTATATTCAAGTTTCTTGAGGAAATTGTCAGCTACACTAGTGGTTTCTCCTTTATCAGATGTAATTACTTGGCCTCCTGAACTACTGCAAACTGACTTTATGCCTCCTACAACACATTTAAGTTGTTCTCTAAAAGGTCACTCAAATGTTCCTAAATTCTATAGACAAGACGTTATTTTTTTTCTTACATAATGTCTCAGTAGTGTTACAAATAGTTTAACCACTCTTTTTATTTTTCATTAAGGTGTGACAGTTGACTCTATTAGTGTACAGTTCTTCAAATTTTGACAAATTCATACAATTTTATAACCACCATAAAAATCAGCATGTAGAATGGTTCTGTCATCCCCAAATGTTTTCCCCGTGCCCCTTTTAACCAGCTCTCTCCCATTCAAGCTCTGACAACCACTGGTATGTTTTCTGCCACTATAATTTTGACTTTTCCATATTTCATATAAATCGTATTATGTAATATGTAGCCTTTTCAGTCAATATTCTCTCACTTAACAAAATGGATTTGATATGTACTTCTCCATAATGTTGTAGCGTGTATCAGTAGTTAGTTCCTCATTACAGAGTAATATTCCATTGTAGGAGCCCTGGTGGCTCAGTGGTTAATAGCTATGGTTGCTTTACAAAAGGTCGGCAGTTTGAATCCAGCAGCTGCTCCTTGGAAAGCCTTTGGGGCAGTTCTACTCCATCCTATAAGATCGCTATGAGTCGGAATCGACTCGATGGCAACGAGTTTTTTGGTTTATTCCATTGTATGAATATACCACAGTTTGTTTAGTCATTCACAGGTTTAAACTATCTGGATATTCCAGTGTTTGGTGATTATCAATAAAGCCTATATAAACATTCGAGCACTGGTGTTTCTGTGAACATATGTTTTGATATTTCTTGGGTAAAAGCTAAGGGTGGGATAGCTGAGTCATAAGGTAAGCATATATTTAACATTGTAAGAAACTTCTAAACAGTTTCCAATATGACTGTACCATTTTGCATTTCCACCAGCAAATTACAACAATTACAGTTGCTCAACATACTCATTATTTGGTCTAATCATTTTTTTTTTCTTTTTTTTTCAATCATTCTAGTAGCTATCTTTATATACCTATGTATTTGGTAACAATAGACAAATTGAAGAGAGGTGATAATCTGAACATATTTTTTACATTGCTCTCGCACAGCAAGACAATGACCAACAAAACATATCTTTATGGCAAAGAACATTTTGCTAATAATGTTTATCAATTAAAAGCCCTATTATTCTGTTGTAAACACAGCATATACTCGCAAAATATTTTGACTCAATACTCTAGAACAGGAAATTTGAAAAACATAAAATTTTATTATAAGCCTAAAGAGAGTTAAGTGTCCAATAAATATTTGCTTTTTCAGTGAGTAAATCACTGAAGAAATTATTAACAATTTAGATGTTTGACAAATTTAGAAAGCAAGCAAAGAGTCTAACTCAAAACCTGTCTTAACATCTTGCCTCAGTCACTGGATCCTTAAATGCACTTTTTTAAAAAAGGATAAATCTGTGAAAGATCACAGGAAATTTGAATTTCATTTTTCTTTCTGTATCTTTGTAAAACATTGACTTATAGGTCCCTCTCTCTTTCTCAAAGTCTCAAATTACATAATTGCTTCAAAATGCAATCACCTGACCAGATGACTGAAAATTACCTGATCTGTTTAATATAACATGTTTAGCTGAATCAATTTAATTTCCTGGCCATATGTTCACACAATTATTTCACTTAATCCATTTCAAGGTGGCTTCCTCTTTTGCTCCTTGCTGATTCACCTCCCTTTGATTGATCCAACTCTAGAATAAGTAATGACCTACATGAAAATTTTAAAATAACACTGCTGAAAAATCAAAAGACACATTTTATTCATCTTCATAGGCCAAGAATTCCAGGAATAATAAGTTTTCTTTAAATTCCATGCCTTGCCTGTTCTTTTGTAGAAAATGAAAGGCTTATAAAAAAAAGTCCTGTTCATAAGTACAAATTAAAATATCAATATTGAATTATTATTGAACCCACACTTAATTCCACTTAAATCAAAAGATGAACCATTATGTTTTCTATAGCAGTTTATCAAAAGTCCCAGGTCACTTTTACATGTGCTGGGACAAAGGGAACATTTAACAAATATGAGAAAAGAAATAGATGTAATTAACAATTTCCTCCCTTAGAAATTTAGGCAGTTCTATTTTTTCAACTTTTCATATCAGTTGAATTTTTTATTTTTAATTTAAATTTTAGGACTGAACTTGCTTTTCAGTAGTTTAAGCTATATTTATCAGGTTTTATTTCAGAACATAATTTTCTTAGGAAAAATAATGGAAATTTGAATGCAACACTTCTAGTCTGTGTAAATTACTCCTGAGCTTCCTTTGTCTCACTCTAGGCTGGTCATGAGAAGGCCTGGTGGTGCAGTGGTGAAAGTGCTCAGCTGCTAACCGAAAGGTCTGCGGTTTGAACCTACCAGCCACTCTGTGGGAGAAAGATGTGACAGTCTGCTTCCTTAGTAAAGACTACAGCCCTAGAAATCCCATGGGGCAGTTCTACTCTGCCCTATAGGGTGACTAAGAGTCAAATAGACTCCATGGCAACGGGTTTCTATCCTCCTGGCCGTTTCCAAAATCATGATTCAAGAACTTTAGTCTTTTCTTATGTGAGATTTCTGTAGTATCAGAAAATTTCTGCCTGTCTTTTTATTACCAATACATATTTACCTACATACATGAAAATGCCAATTTCTGCACCTCAATTTCTTGCATATATTTGGCCTACCTTTGACATACACTCTTCTTTATTAACTAACTCAAAGAGTCTTAACACTACATTTCAGTTGTGCTTGATGTATTTTTTTTTAATAAAATTTTTGCCTTTCAAGTAAGTATGTTAAACATGAAATCTTAGTATCTCAAATAAAAGATATTGGTAGTAAATGTCAGATCATCAACAATTTATCCTTTCAAAAGGATAAACTTAACTTATGCAGACTGACTTTCCTAAGAATCACTAGCCCTAGCTCTATGAATACTATAACCTTACTATGTCCTTAACCTACTAAATCGAACAGATGGGTGGAAAAAGTTTATTAATTTTCACCATGGAGTATTACATCATTTGGGCTCTAAACAGATATGAATATGTGAGACCTGCCAACCCTTATTGATTTACCTATTTTCACCTGGATGTTTTCAATGTTCTTGTTGATGGGAAGCACATTTCTCAACTTTATTCCTTGTAGTCTCAAGCAGAGAAATTATTTGTTGATTTACCAAAGCAACAGATATGGATGGAATTTACAGAGTATTTGAAAAAAATATCACATCATCTAAAAACTGTATGTCAAATCCCATTAAACCTAAAATACTATAGTCTATGATAAAAGCAGTTGATTGCTTAGTCTGCGAACTTAAATATTTATTAACTAAACAAGTACTTGTTATATGCCCTATATATAGAATATAAAGTATATGTACCAGATACTGTTGGTGATCCACTGAAATCCCTTCACTTTGATTGCTTCAGTGCATATCCGCTGTCGCTGACAGAACCTGTATTCTTTGAAGACTTTCTTGGGCACCTGACTACTCTGTCACCCGTAGGACAAGCTGGACCACCATCTCCCCAAGAGCAGCTGACTCTAATCCATGGCGACCTCATGTGCATCAGAGTAGAATTGTGCTCTATGGGGTTTTCAATGGCTGACTTTTCAGAAGTAGATCTCCAGAGCTTTCTTCTGAGGCACCTCTGGATGGACTCTAACCACCAACCTTTCAGTCAGTAGCGGAGTGTGTTAACCATTTGCACTATCTAGGGACTTCTTCTCAAACCTGTCGTTGTTGTTGGTGTTAGTCTCTTCAAGTCAGTTCCGACTCATAGCGACCCTATAGGACAGAGTAGAACTGCTCCATAGGGTTTCCAAGGAGTGGCAGTGGATTTAAACTGCTGACCTTTTGGTTAGCAGCTGAGCTCTTAACCACTTTGCCACCAGGGCTCCTCTCTCAAAACTTGGTGTGCATAAAATCACTCAGGGAAGTTAAAATACAGATGCCCAGATTATTATTAATAATAGCTCTAATTTATTGTATGTAGAGTAGGCCATGTTGACTCCAAGCTATTTAGCTCCCATAACACCACTTTGAGGTAGGTCATCATTACCATCTTAATGATAAAAAAAAAATAAGCATCGGACTATTTCAGTAACTAACTGCTGGTCACACATTTAGTTACGGAGAGTTTCAGGGTTTCAATCCCAGTTTGAATTCAAAACTAAAGCTATTTCATTAGGCCACACAGTATATAAGAGAGACAAAATGCTTCTATGCCATATTTTTGAGTGGAAAAATTACATATGTTCACTAGTAGAGACTGGATGTGGAAGAATGACAGCCATCAATTTGTTGGGATGATTTTTTTCCCACTGTTTATTTATTTTTTAATGCTGATGATTAATTTGAAAGGTTAAAGAAGTCCAACCCCTCCCAAATATCTTTGCAATATAATGGTTAATATGTAAAGGTATAAAGAGTATAATTGTTTTCAGAATAATGAGTGAAAAAGATATTTTAATCAAGTATATTCTCAAATATATATGAACACTGTAATTTCTAACATCAGAAGTTTACTAAAACGATACGGAGTGAAGAAAGATACTTTTGAAAGTAAGTGAAACATTGTGTTATTATTGGGTGCCACTGAATCAATTCCTACTCATAGCAACCCCATGTGACAGAGTAATACCACCCCACAGGGTTTTCTTGATTGTAATCTTTATGGAAGCAGATCATCAGGTCTTTTCTTCCATGGATCTTCTAGGTGAGTTCAAACTGCCAACCTTTCAGTTAGCCACCAAGCACTTAACCATTTGTTCCACCAGGGCTCCTTAAGTGAGAGGTTACTCTGGATATATTAAATTGGAATATTGTATCTTGTAGCAGTGTGAAAGTAAGCTTTCCAAGACAAGTGCTCCTATGAGTAGCAGATAGTTGAAAGGCCATAATTGCATTCAAGATGAAACATTTTTAACAGAAAATAATTGCGTTTTCCACTGCTTGTCATGCACTGAGAAACAGTGTTCTATATTAGCTTAAAACAACAGACATCCCATTTAACGAACATGTATGTAAACATTTGATGTACAGAATGATGTTGGGTCTGTACTTAGCTTTCAGTGACATGTTGGCATCTGTCCTCAATCTGTTTAGAAGACTGAGCTCCCAGGTTGTTGTTTATTTATAGCATTGCAGCTTTTTTCCATGGCAACGGGAGACTTATTAGAAAGTATGCTTTCCTCTAACCTGCCTGGAGCACTAAGGTACTGTTTCTCCACAACAAATACAATAATTCTGGTACAAAAATACTATTAATTAAAAATGATGACTTAAATACGAAATTTCTGCTTACCATCCACCCCAAAGTCAGAAATGGATGTTCACTGACTCTATCCTAAATGCAAATAACCTAGAGGTCATTTGTGGACTGTGTTTCCCTTCCTTTTCCATGTGTATCTTAGATTTGTACTTATAGCACCCAGAACTAAAGGTGAAACTTTCCCCAGTAAATTTAATTTGACAGGGTTACTAGTTGCCCATGAGTCAATTCCGACTCGTGGTGACCCCAGGTGTTGCAGAGTAAAACTGTCCTCCATAGGGTTTTCTAGGCTATGCCCTTTCAGAAGCAGATCTCCAGGCCTTGCTTCCGAGGTGCCTCTGGGTGAGTTCCAACTGCCAATCTTTTAGTTAGTAGTCAAGCAGTTAACTGTTTGTATCACTTTTAGTTAGTAGTCAAGCAGTTAACTGTATCACCCAGGGACTGGGTAATTTGATAGGGCAGACATGAAAAATGCAATCGAGCCCCTTTGAATCTCTGATCCTTACCCTCCCATAGCCTTCACTACACCAGGAAAATATGCCCTGCAACACAGGCTTGTTTTAGCCTCTCCTTAGCTCTCTAGCCTCATCTATCTCACATCTGCATTTAGTGACACTGCCCTTCTGTTGGATTTTCAATGTGGTTCTAACTCTTTCCTGCGTCAGGACACAGGCACATGCCATTTTCTCTGCCTGAAATGCTCTTACCCAGACACAGGCTGGCCATAGACAGTGCCTGCCTCAGATATCAGCTTATTTTCACTTTCTCAGACTTCCAAATCTACATCAGTATTCTTGTTTTATTCTCTTACCTATCCTCCCATTTTAGTTCATAAATATTACTATAAAGTATGGAATTATTTGCATGATTATTTCCTTAAAGATTGACTTCCACGTGGAAGTGAAAACACTATCAGGACAGGAAAAGTCTTTCCTACTACATATTTAGCGTATAGCCTGGTACCAGTCATATAGAAAAAGTCCCAGGAACTTTCATTGCGTAAATAATCTTCCCATAAATACCTGCTCTGCTATCTTATAAGGAACTTTTAAAAAGATCACTGTTAAACAAACCTTCTGTTTTAAGATGGAATCCAGGGATAAAGCTGGTCAGTAATTAAAAAGTGGCCAAATGAGTTGTTCATTAACTATAAACAAAATTGTACTATAGCTCTCTGTACTCTAGAAATACTTGTTTCTATTCAATTCATGGACAATATTATAATTATTAATATAACTATATGACTTAGCTAAGGCTGCCAAAAAAGGTCTAAGTCCAGTTGGAATTTATATGTATTATTATTATATATATATTATTATATGTATATATAGTGCAAACATTGATCTTTTATTTCGTTATATGTTTTACCTCGTGTGGATGTTTCACTCCACCTTCCCATGTTTGGGGCATTATAACTGCAATTGACACTGTTTAAAAGTAATGTTATTTGCATTCATCAAATTTTTTGTTTTAGAAAAATAGTAAATTGTGATTAGATTTGGTAAGATGTTGTTATGGCAAAGATGACTATTCAAATCTCACCTGAGTAATGGATTGATTCATCATTTTATTTGAATAACAAAATAATTTAAGTTTGTACTAACTCATAAAATAGAGGGTCAGTAAAAAAGAGGAAGATCCTTAATGAGATGGATTGACACAATGGTTGCAACAATGGGCTCAAACATAGCAACGATAGTGAGGATAGCGCGGGACCAAGCAGTGTTTTGTTCTGTTGTACACGGGGTCTCTATGAGTCAGAACAGACTCGATGGCACCTAACAACAACAAAAACAACTAATTCATAAAGGTTCAATATGATTTGATCCAAGTGACAATATTTATTAATATAATACTTGGCTAGTTTTCTAAAATATATATGTATATATATGCACACATAATTAGAATAGATTTAGTTTGCTATTATATACATTTTTCCTGGACTAAGGAATTAATTGAATATAAAAAACGTATTTAACATTTTAGCCATTTAACCTTTAAAAAAGACTTTGGATATTATAAAGATCGCCTTAAAATGTTAATTTCTCTTGCACTACTATCAGAAAACACAGCCACTTGGATAAGTAAAAAACTTTCATGGATATAGTTAGCAATTGTAGGTTTCAACTTTGAAATGTGACAATCCTGTAACGTTATACACACACACACACACACACACACATACACACACATATGTATGGAGCCCTGGTGGAGGAAGTGGTTAACAACTTGGCTGCTAACCAAAAGGTTGGCAGTTCAAATCCACCAGTCACTCCTCAGAAACTCTATGGGGCAGTTCTATTCTGTCCTATAGAGTCCCAAATTGACTTGACGCAATGGGTTTTGTTTTGGTTTGGTTTTTGGTGTATATATATATATATGATATAATAAACACAAACAAGTTTTAAATGACTCCACTTAAATTGTAGATATTGGTGGTCACCTCAACAGAATGTGGGTTTAACATGGCTCTAAACTACTCCAAGAACTTCAAGTTATTAGGATATTCCCACTAGTAAGTACGATATACTTTCCCACCAGGACCCTGTTCTATATATAAATGTATCATAACTTTTATATTTTTTTAGCCTTCAAAAACACTCTGGGTTAATATCTTAGGTTATAATTGTTTTGTAAGTCTGTGATTACTAATGATAAAATAAAAGTAATGCAAATATTTATTTAGGTTAATGTCCATTAAATCTACTATTCCCAACATAAAGAATGACATCTTTGTAAAGGTTGGTCTGATATATTCAGATTTCAGTTTTCTAAAATAAGTAACTAAAAATAAAGACATTCATGTTTTTACATTCCTTAGGATACAAAGCTATAAATTTTTTCTACAAGGTAAGAGACAATTGGGTTGAAAATTTTAATGGATATTTGATTTTACTTTATGTTATTGATTCTGAAACATATAGATCTATATAATCTGTAGAAACAAAATTTGATTTCCTGTTTTTAATTGCATCTCATGAAAGCAGCATTAAATCAGAAGGTACTTGGGGACTCTTGGAATTAGGTTATAGTCAATGTGACACACATAAAAATCATTTTGTGGGACTCCAAGGAAGAATCTCAAAAGGACAGCCTTTCTCCAGAACAGTTGCATGTGTTAATTAGAAGCCCAGCTCCATCTCATGTGGGCAGTTCTGGGAGTGTGTGCCAGGGTCAGGAGGAGCAGGAACTGATATTTGTAACATTGATTAGTGATTTTGTCCAGCATAGCATCTCTCGAAGGGTACAGTCCCAGGCAGCTCTAGCAGTGTGGAGAGACCACTATTATGGGCATTTTAATGATGTTCAGAAAAGAGAAGACAGGTCGGCATTTCATATACCTCCTCTCAAAAGTAGGGCCCACTACAGCTATATCAGCTTCTACTCAAAAAACAGGCCCCCCAAGCAATGCTGGAGAGGTCCAATGACAGATAAACAAATAGATAATGGCCATTTTTCTCATGTTTTGTATAGCCTTTGAGTCAGCACGTTTCTATCATTCAGAGTTTATTGACAGCTGAAAATGACTTCATGTTTTTCTACCATTTTAAACTAGTGAATTTGGAGAACACACAAGGGATGCTGCTTTTTGCATAGAAGAAAAATATTCTAACAGGTGTAAGAAAATGGGTTTTAGATGAGGAAGACAAGTGGATGTTTTATAAAATTTGAACTGACTCGCAACAATCAGAGAACACCTAGCAGTAGCTTAGGGATTAGTCTTTAAAGACAACGATGACGACAGCTGTGTCATGCTGACATGTACAAGCATCTCCCAAGAATTGACTGTCTTCTGTTTGTTTAGTAAAGATTTCCTACAGGTTATCTCAGTTAAGCTTGATAGCTTGTTAACAAAGAGTTCCTGCCCAAGGGCACCTCATAGACATTTCCCATTGTACTAAATAGCAACCTAAAATACACATTCTTAGACAGAAAGCAGTCTGATTATCAAACATTCCTGGGTTTCCCATCTTAGGTGCTTATTTGCAAACCAAATTTACAACACATCATGTATTAATTCATGTCTCAGATACTAGGACAATGCAGCAGGTGAAAATCAGACAACAGTAAAAAGGATAAGTTTACCTCTAGGTGTAATTTTGTTGTCATTAGTATGAACTCTGGGAACATTTCTGTCACTTTCTCTGATAGGCTGAATCCTCACTTAGCATACAACATAAAATATGCATTGCCACTGGAGATTTACATGGCAATGACTTTGTGAAACAGAAACTATTGTACTATCACCCCATTTTTTAAAAAGTAATTTCCCAAGACATAATGTTTATTTCACATTTTTAACACGTTAAAACACAACATGTTCAGTTTGTCCAAAGTTCAGAAATTTGATTTTTTTCTCTAAGAGTAGTTGGACCCTTGGACAGAGATTGGAAATACGTGTGAATAAACATGACTTCATGAGAGTTCATTCCATATACGTGCAATCTAAATTTAAGGGTTAATTGAGCCTCTATTGCTTACTTAAAATTTTAATCCATAAAATGTTGTTAGTATTTTAAAGGGAACTCAAAGTAGCTCAATGATTAAAATGAATTAGGAAAAGAGAAAATAACAAAGATACCACTGACTGATTGAGCAGAACCTGAGTAAATAAATAAATAGGCAAAAGTGAGCTAAGTTTTACCAGGTACCTTAAGAATAATAAAATATCACACACGTACATATACAACAACAACAACAAACCTACTAATTTAAGGAAAGATCATGAACTGGATTTCAAAGTCAAATGCACCATTAAATAAGACTAAAAAAAATTGAACATTATCTTATTCTAGATTATAGTCATATCATTGCCATACGCAGAAGCAGCTCTGATTTGCATAATGGAACCTAAGTCTGAAATCCTAAATTTTAACCTATGGTCATTACCACCATCGCCATCACCACCACCATTATTTCCTTCTCATTCTCAACTCTCTCCTTAAATATTTGAATGCCTATTATGTGCCAAGCACTTATCTGAGGCCATAGCACTAATAAATGGTGATTCTTGGCTACAATTTCAAGTCTATTTTGTCCTGAGCAAATGTTCTTAACTACTTACAAATATTCTTATTTTGCTAAAACCCATGCCTCTTCAGTTCCAAATGTGTTAAAAATTATTTTCATATATGTTTTTAAGTCGTGTATAGAACCAAAAAATGCATTTCAATTTTCAATGAAACACATTGGTTAGGTTTAAATTTTTAACAAAGATAGTATATGATGGTGCTTGTCTTTGAAATAGAAAATACATCTTTAAACTAAACTTTTTTTTTTAATTTTTACTTTAAAGTAGTGCTAGATTCACATGCAGTTGTAAGAAATTATACATAAAGATTCCTTATACCCTTTACCATTTGTAACATATGGCAGAACTATAGTATAACATGAAAACCTGGATATTGATATTGATATAGTCAATATACAGAACCGTTCCATCACCACAGAGATCCTTCCCATTGCCCCCTCCCCTTTTTTATTATTGTTGTAAAAATATATATAACACACATTTTCCAATTTGATGCTTTTCACGTGCACAATGTAGAGTCATCAATTAATTAATCTAGTGCAACCATAACCAAATTTTCCATCACCATAAAAAGTAACTCCATGCTTTCTAAACGACTCCTATAGCCCTTTTATAGTCCCACCTACCGCCTACCCACTCACCATTTGCCTCATGTCCACATGTCCACCTATCCTTAACACATGGCAACCACCAATCTGCTCTCCATTTTTCCGTATATTTTAATTTCAGTAATGTTATACAAATGGACTCATAGAGTACGTGTTGTTGTTGTTAGTTGCCGTGTTATCGATTCTGACTCATGGTGACCCCATGTGTGCAGAGTAGAACTGCTATATAGGGTTTTCAAGGCTGTGACCTTTCAGAAGCAGATCACCAGGCCTGTCTTCTGAGGCACCTCTGAGTGGGTTTGAAGCCAACCTTTCAGCTAGTAGGGGAGCGCTTAACCAGTTGTGCCACCCAGGGACTCCATACAGTATATAACCTATTAAAAATGGCCTTTCCCCCAACTCAACATAATTCACAGATTCTTTTAAGTCACTGCATATATTATAGTTCATTTTTTTTTACTGTTTAATAATATTCCAAGGTATGACTGGATCTCAGTTTGTTTAGCCATTCATCTACTGAAGGACAGAGGAGTTGTTTCCAGTTTTGGGCTATTATGAATAAAGCTACCAAGAACATTCACACACTGGCTTTTGTGTGAACATAAATTTTTTTTATCTCTGGAATAAAGTCCCAAGAGTGCAATTGCTTGGTAATTGATAGTTGTGTATTTGTTTTACAATAAACTGCCAAATTATTTTCAACATTATTATTTTAACATTTCCATCAGCAATATGTAAGTGATCCAGTTTCTCTGCATCCTTGCCAGCATTTGATGTTACCACAATTTTTTAATTTTAGGTGTTCTGATATGTGTGTAGTCATTGTAGTTTTAATTTACATTCCCTTAGTGGCTATGATTTGAACATCTTTTCATATAGTTATTTGCCATAATCGTAGTGGAATGTCTGTTCATATCCTTTGCCCATTTCTTAATTGGTTTGTTTGTTGTTTTTCCATTGATTTTTGAGAGATCTTTTTATATTCTAGATCCTACTCCTTTGTTGGATATGTGGTTTGCAAATATTTTCTCCCAGCCTATTGCTTGTCTTTTTCTTTTGGTGGTGGTCGGGGAGATAGCTTGTCTTTTATCCTTTTAAAAGGGTAGAAGAGAAAATCTCTTAATTTTGATGAGGTCCAGTTTATTGATTTTCCCCTGTGGATCATGCTTTTGATGTCACATCTAAGAACAGTTTTCCTAGCCCCAGATCGCAAAAATTTTCTCCTATGTATTCTCTAAAAGTTTTAGTTTTCTATTGTTATATATAAATTGATAATTCTTTTGAGTTAATTTTTGTATAAGGTGTGAGAATTAGTTTGAGGTTTTTTTTTTTTTTT
>NW_004443947.1:16178068-16204446 GCF_000243295.1 Trichechus manatus latirostris | reverse complement strand
GCTGGTCTCTGATAGGAGTCCAAGATGGTGGATCCACGCTGCGTTAGCTGGTAGGGGACCTCTGCATGAATCTCTCCTCGCTCTCCGTTCTCCGTCAGTTTTCTCACTCCATTTGGTGCTTGGCTGGGTTCTTTCTCTCTTCGTTTGATGTTTTAGGGTTTCAGGGTTGTTGTATTCTCTGTTCGGCTTAGTTTTTTGGATCTTTGCTGTGGAGGTACAGCATGGTGCTTCTGCCTAGAGCGCCATTTTGCCGGAACTCGCAGAAGGATATTTCTTATAGCATTATATAAAAGAAGAAAAATTCAAAAGAAGTCTGACCTTAGAGGACTGAATATGAGTTATGTTACATCCATATGTTGAAATACTACAAGGCTATTTAAAACCATGACAGCATGATTTAGAAAAAAAACTATGACATGAACAGATCTTTATAATATTATGTAATCTAAGCAATTTAAAAAACTGTAGGCATTATGGTGCAGTTTTTTGAGATACACACACTTCTAGAAGGTGAATGGATGGATGGATACAAAGCATTTTCACTGGAGGCATTAATGCTGACATTATTTTTCTTTATATTTTTTTCTCTTTCAAAATTTTACCATGACCATGCACTGTTTTTATAATACACTGTTAATAAGAAAATTAAGAAAAGCTGTGCATATTTGAAGATTATAAATAAATAGTTAATGGAAATGGAAGAAGAGGCTCTGGAGGAAAAAAAAAAAAAATTATAATGGGAGCCCCAGGAACAGTCATGTAAAATCAACTGAATACTGTTTCTTTCTCTGCTAAAGGAGGAGAGGAGGTACATATCATATAAGGAGCTGATAATCTCTTACCTTTCATCCTAATGGAAGACACAGAATCAACATTCTTAAACTTCCATAAAATTATACACACACACACACACACGACACACACAGCTACCAGTTCACTATTCTCCATGTCAGCAGAATGCAATAGCAGTAAAATAAAGTAGACTAAATTAGAGCAAAAAATATTACAGATTGAACCTTTTATCAAGGGAACTATTAACACTGTATTATTGGTGTTTCTTTTGCACCATAATAATCTCATGAGTATTGTTTTCTTAATAATTTAAATATATATTAAAAGACTCATAAAAAATAAACTAATTTTAAAAATGTTAATTCATCCTCATTAAAAGAGAAAAGTAGTGCTTGTGATAGATTCCAGCTCTTGAGCATTTCTTACTCTCCTTTCTATAACTTTAATATCTGCACTCTGAGAAAAGAACTTACACATTAGTCAGATAGTATAAGTAATAAAAAAAATTGTCTTTTCTTTCTGTGCCCTCAATCAGTCATATTGTATTCATTTCTTCACTGTCTTCATTCCTCAGACCCTAAAGTATTATTTCTATTAGTTACATAGGATCATCCACTAATAAAATCGAAATCATATGTTTCTCAGCCCATTGCTCACAGTAGATCCAGGAGAAATGGGAAGAAGTTGTCCAAGGAATCCTGGTGCGCAGTGGTTAAGCACTTGGCTGCTAACCAAAAGGTTGGTGGCTTGAACCCATGAGTTACTCTGTGGGAGAAAGATGTGGCAGTCTGCTTCCGTAAAGATTACAGCCTTGGAAACCCTTTGGGGCAATTTTAATCTGTCCTATGAGTCAGAATTGTCTAGACGGCAATAGGTTTGCTTTTTGGTTCAGTGTTTCAAACATTCTATCCCTCTGTGCATTTCTCTGTGTTCAGTAGCTAATTCATCAATTGCAGGACTGCCCTGTAGTTCTAACTTTTTATACTGCTTTGTACCCTTTATACTTCCATTTCAATAAAAGGTGTTTTATATAGGACACTATATAATGTGTATAGGTATTACCCTTCCCCAGTTGCACATTAGTTCCATAATAACAGCATAATAATAACAGCATAATAACAGCAACTGGCAAACTGAAAACACAATCAAAATAATACTAGTAATAATAATAATAATCACACACTCACACATATATATCCAACTTGTTTAATATGAGTAAGAAACTCCTGGTCAATATATTAGTTCAATCTATCATAAATAATTGCAAAGGACCCTAGTATCTAGGTTAGACTATGTATTTGAAGGGCTTCTTCGTCTTTTTCTAAAATTCTATCCTTCTGTGCATTTCCCTGTATTCAGAAGCTAATCAATCCATTGCAGAACATATTGTAGGTCTTCTACATTGTTATACTCCTTTATATCCATTATACTTCCATTTTGTTAAATGGTATTTACTAGTTGGTCTTCTTCACTCGACAGAACTTACAGCTCCGTTAAAACAGGTAGAAATTTCCAGCATCTTTGTATGCCTGATATCCAGCGAAACGTTCAGCACATAATAGTCAGTGGGCACTCACAACAAATAAAAAAAAAATGAGTCAGGATGATATTGATATTTTAAAAAATGTCACAGAAAATCCAAATTGTGGAATTTCAGACCTGTTTTCCCAAACAACTCTGGGCTCTTTGCTTGTAGGGGCAATTTAGATGCAACATAGGTTGCTCTTTAAGTTTATTTTAAAAAGAAAAAAAAAGCTTTAGAAATTTAAAAAAATGATTAAGTGAACTCTGCCTCAGTTTAGTTCATGTGAATTGAAAGTAAATTAACAAAAATACCAAATTTTATGTATATTAAAATACATTAAGTGCAGAGGATGAAATATATTAATGGCTTTGATGTACATGTCACTTGAGTTTTTTCAAAAATAGCACAAATGCCATTGCTATTCTGGCTTGAGAACAGAATAGATATAGATAACAAGGGAGAATGTGTGGGCCTGAGAGTATGGGTATGTGTGTGTGTGTGTGTGTGTGTGTGTATGTGTGCGTGCACGTGTGCGCCTGTGTCTGTTGGAGGGAGGTTGTGTGTGTGCGCACATGGAGAACTTGTGAGAATGTATGTGTGTGTATGCGTTGATGGTTTCAGAAATATACCAGGACAAATTCTAAACTGAATTCTAAGATTAAAAATAAAGCAAAGAATGTAATTATTTTACTTGTCTCCTTGTCTTGTAAATACATTTGGGAGAGTAGGAAAATGTCCGCTAAATGTTTGTTAAATGAGTCGGAACGGACTGCACAGCACCCAACAACAACAGCCTCCTTTCCTAGAAGACAACCCAGACAAACAGATCTATATGCAATCTGTTGGAGGCTCTTTAATAAAAACAGAAGATTTAAAAAAATGGGAGTCTGTCCTACCAATGTTGGTGTGTTTAGCTTGTTTTCTACTCTGCTCTTGAATCCCCCTTCACTGAGACTTGATTAGGGGGACTACCATGTGGGCACCTAACAAACTACATAGATGTGAAAATTTCTGTCTATCATAAGTGCAAAAAATAAGCCTCAATTAATGTTTGTCATCAAATTAGGAGAGAATGCTAGTTTTCACACTTCAGTTCTCGGCTTAATGCTTTAACTACCCTCATTAGCGGCTTTTAGCAACATCAAAAAAGCTAGAAGCAAAAGAAATAATTAGTTGTCTGATCGATTTGCTAGGCTCCAATGGTATTTTGATTTGAAAGAAATGCAATTCTAATAAATATAGTTGTCATTTATTTAACAAACCTAATTTTAGCATATACACAAATGTATGAATCTGATAACATGTACTATAATTTGCTGTCATATATTCTGTATGCACACATATACCCACAGGTAAAGATAAAAATTATTTTCAATTGCATACGAACTGTTAGAAGTATCACTTTCTAATTCAAGCCAAATTGCCAAATTCCATATTTTGGCTTCCAAATCCTCTTTTCCACAAACATTTTTCTAGCAAAAGGAAATAAAATGTACACCATCTTTAAAAAAAAAATAAAAATAATCCTACAAGCACCTACTCTGGATTTTCTTTTGATCTCCAAGAGAACATAAGAGGGAAGATTTAAATGTCTATTTCTTACAAATAACTAGACAGGTCATTGGATGATCACAATGAACTCTTTTATTTTTCCGTATTGGTTTGTACCATGATTAACCAACAAAACTTCCATCTTCCTACACAGAAGGGAAGACTTCCTTATCTTTCAAGTGTTTTATTTTTTTTAAGCCAGTAAACTGTACATAATATTGTACAATGAATTTCCTTTCCAATTAATTTGTCTATTCTAATAGGTCTGATAGGAAGACTAACTCATTTAACACTATAAGCAAATACTTAGAATGTCTTTAGGGAATTGACCACTTTATTGCAGTTAAATGTGTGTTATATGGAGGCATAAATGGATACAAGATCTCCTTTTGTATTTTGGACCTTGGTACTAAGTTGCAGTAGGCCACATCCCCACTGTTCGCTTTAATAAGATTAGTTTGGCTATTATCAAAAGAACAATTAACACCTGCTGATATGATCACAGATGGTATCAAAGAATAAGAGAAACTCAAATTTACAGGGACAGCTATCTCAGGCTTTTGTATTGAGAGTGCCAGTACAAAAATGGCTACAACATTCAACGATAATATTTTATGTAACTATTAGTGGTACAGTATCAAAATGGGTGTAAAATTAAATGTCTGTCTTTTGCTTAATTCTGAGGAAGAGTTTCCTATTTGATGGTCTGCTAATACTAGCTTTGCGACCATGGGTATGTTACTTAAGTTTCTCTGAGCATAGGTTTCCTTACCTACAAAATTGAAGCTAAAATGGAAAATAATAGCACCCAGCTCCCAGAAAGGTTGTGAGGATTAAATGAGGTAATCTAGATAACAGGCAAAGCTGTTCCTTACAAATGAGTTCTTATTATTGAGATTTTTATAATGTTATCTTTTCTGTAATGGTTTTATAGACCCTGCAGAGAAGCTTTAATAAATATGAACTTAGCCAGAAATACTTTCTGTTTTTGATAGATACCATTAGCCCACTTTCAAAGGATTATAATTTTAATTATGAAATGATAGTGAATTTTATTATATGCATCTACAACTTTGAAGGAGGTTTTTTCTATTAGTGTAATGTACTTCATAAAAAATTAGACTTCTCAGAATAATTTAATAGCAAATTTTTGTTTTAATATTCTGCTATTTCAGTTTACTAATAGTTTCTTCACCTCAGTTTTTAAATATTAGTATACTCTTTCTTTTGATTATAGTATCTTGATCTACTTTGCTTATTAGTGTCCTGCTAGCCTTACAGAATGAAGTGAGAACAGTTGGGGTTTTCCTATGTTCTGAAACATTTAAATAGGCTAGCAGTTATCTATTCATCGTCATTTATAAAATTTCACACTGGTGTTTGTAAGCAAAGGACAGGGAATGGAAGTGAGAATATCCTTGACTTCATTTTTTTCTGTGGGTATTGGTATATTCAATACCTAATCATTTTACCATCGAGATACCTGTTCATCCTATCAGGGCATCTCACTGAGGCCAAGACATGAAATAAACAAACAAACAAAACAAATGTCAACTGTCTTGGTACTTAAGCATCTGCTCCTCGTGGGGTGCTGTCCTTAACTTTCCTACCACCTCGCTATGAACACCTGTCCCTCCTCCACAGACCCACCATATCCTAGTCTTACATTCTGTATACCTCTCATCAATCCATATTCTAAATATCTGCTTATTTTATCTTCTCCTTTAGAATTGGAATTTCTAGAGAGTAGCCCGTAAAGTGTAAAGACCTAAATTCTACCCTCTGTCTCTACTCTCATGACATGGATATGAGCTGCTTAGTGTTCTATCTTCCTCACTAGTCCATAAGTTTTTGTAAGCATGAGGCAAAGTTAATAAACCTATGAAGGCTTATTTTGTGTCTAGTGCTATTCTGGATCCTAGGGATATAACAGTATAGCTACACAGATAGATGATAGATAGATACATAGATACATATACATAGTAGATAGATAGGTAGATAGATAGATGATAGATAGATAGATAAAAGGCTAAAATCTCTTTCTTCTTTGAGAAAAGACACAGATAATAAATGATATTAAATGCAATGCATGTCAAGTTGCATAAGTGCTAAAAGAAGAACAGCAGAGAAGCAGAAATAAACTGTTTGAGGATATAAAAAATTTTAGATAAGATGCCAGAGAAGGCCGCAGAGAAATTGGCTTTTATACAAATACCTGATGAAGGGAGAGGGGGCAGCCATATAGCTATCTGAGGGGAGTACGATTCAGGGAGAACAAGTGCAAAGGCCCTGAGCTGATAGCACGCCTGAGGGTGTTCCTGTAAGATCAGAAAGGCTAGTACAGTGGAACAGAGCAAGGAAAAGAGATACAGAGGATGAGGCCCAAGAGAATACAGGACCAGACCTTATATATCATTGTAAGATCTTTTCTTTTTTACTTTGAAAGAAATGAAAACCATTAATGAGGGTTTGTACCGAAGACATGTTTTTGGATATATGATGAATAAGGACCACAGTGGCTGCTGTGCAGAGCATAGACTAAGGGTGGCCAGAGATTCTTGTAATAATCAAGGGGAGATATAATAGTTGAAAAGGAAGGTGTCAGTGGGAGAGGTGAGAGGTGATCAGGTTCCAGAGTTTTAGATAGATTTGGAAGGTCAAGTCAATAGGATTTACTGGTGGACAGGGTGTGCAGTGTGACAAAAGAAGAGTCATGGTGACACCAGGGTTTGGGGCTGAACCACTAGAATAATGCAGTTACCTGTGATCAAGAAGGGAGCATCACAGATTAAATAGGCTTGGATGGAAGAGAGAGAAAATTTCAGTTTTAGACACATTAAGTTTGAGATGTGTATTAAATGTCTGTAAATACGGCAATAAAAACCAAAAAAATAAAAAACCAAACCAGTTGCCGTTGAGTCGATTCCACTCATAGCAACCCTATAGGACAGAGTAGAATTGCCCCATAGGGTTTCCCAGTGGTAGTCTTTACAGGGGCAGATTGACACATTTTTCTTCCTTGGGCCAGCTGGTGGGTTCAAACTCCCAACCGTTCAGTTAATAGCCAAGCTCTTAGCCACTGCACCACCAGGGTTCCTAATATGGCAATAGACAGTGGCATATGCAGGGATGACATTTAGGGAGAATATTGATTATTATTTTATAGGATTTTTTGTAATGATTAATATGTGTGCATGTGCAGATGCATATGCTTAACCCTGTGAAAAAACAGAATTCAGTAAACAATAGCTGCATTGATGTAACTATGATGATGATGGAGAAAGAGAAGGAGGAGGGGGGAGAGAGGGGGAGAAAAGTAAGATGAGCAATATTGTTTTCTTTAGGAATCTAACGTTCATAGTACTTTATTAGAATTACCAAAATCATGGTAAATAGTCTTAATTAGGTCCTGTGTAAATCCAACAAATAAATATGGTATAGTTCCTGTACTCTGAGAAGTTGCAGCTTATGTTAAGGTGACCTCCATATACTTTGGTTCTTGAACTTGTCAACCTTCCATGCCACATGTGTGTGAGGGAGCAAAGGAAGCAGTGTTCTTGAGTAACTGTTGGCCTTTGTTGAGGTAAAGATACTGTACTTAATGTATCTCTTGTCTTGTATTCTTCTATCATACACTCCCTTTTGAAAACAGTCTGAAAACTCCAGTGCCCACAGGAGCTAGGCAGGCAGCATAAATGAAAGAATTTCCAGATCAAGGACTGAAAGAAATGGGATAGAATGACTATAGTAGAATGAATAGTGATTCTCCAAAGATGTCCACATCTTAATCCCTGGATCTTGTGAATATATTATCTTACATGGCAAAAGGGACTTGGCAGACATAAGCATCTTGAGATGAGATAACCCTGGATAACCAAGTGGGTCACTGAAATCACAAAAGGAGACAAAAAGGTCAACTACAGAAAAAGGAGATGTGGCAAAAAGCCAGAGATTGGAATGATGGAGGAAGGCGCCAAGAGGCTAGGAATACAGATGGCCTCTAGAAGCTGAAAGAGGCAAGAAAACAGATAATCCCTTGAAGCCTCCAGAAGGAATGAAGCCCTGCTGGCACTTTAACCTCCAGAACTAAAAGAGAATAAATTTGTGTTGTTTTAAGCAGCTACCCTTGCACAAAGCAATCCAGATTAATGTTTTTACACAAATTCAATTTAAGAAATACTCACAATAATGACCCAGATTCAACTATCTCGGGCTTAATTCAGCCTAAAGACTTCCACTTTTCAACTACTGTAACATTATGATTACCAGGAAAATATTAAGCTCACAGTTATGGATTGAATTGTTTCCCCAAAAAGATGTGTTGTAAATCCTAACCTCTATGGCTATGGTTATAATCCCATTTGGGAATAGGTTGTCTTTATTATGTTAATAAGGAAGGATTAGTATAGGATGTATCTTGACTCAATCTCTTTTGAGATATAAAAGAGATTAAACAAGCAAGCTATGAAGCAGAGATGGGGGAAGACAGATGTCAAGCCGCATACAGATTGCCCAAGAGCAGAAACTCAGAAGTGACAAGGACCCTCCTCCAGAGCCCGCAAAGACAGAAAGCCTTCCCCTAGAGCTGACACCCTGTATGTGGACTTCTAGCCCCCTAAACTGTGAGAAAATAAATTTGTTTGTTAAAGCCGTTCACTTGTGGTATTTCTGTTATAGTGGCACTAGATAACTAAAGACACTTACTATTTTATTTTACTAAGAAATGTAATAAAAAGCACCATGTCTTATACATAACTTCACATTGTCATATATAATGGTGTAGATAATAACACTCCCTAATAATAATGCTAATTATTCTTCAGGTAAGACAGAAGAGAGAAAGTTCAATGGGTCAATTCTTTGTTACTTATCATTGGTTTTCACCAGTGTAAATTTATGTCTAATTTTAAGAAGCAAACTTCCTAATCAGTTATGATAAAATGATAGAAGTTCAACTTTCACAATTAACCATGGCATGTGAATTTTCTAGATTATTCAATATAAAATTTGCTTCTATAAATTATCATCATTATAAATGAGGAGAACTTTACCAGGGGAGATACATTAAATTACTCTTTAAAACACGGATAAAATATTCTTTTTAATGATATGCATATAGAACCATAGCTGAATTCTGGAATAAATACAGTAACTCAAAGCATTATTTAATCAGGAGAACTGTATGGTTAGCATTCCCTCCTATAAAATACTCTTCAGTCCAATAAGACTAATTTCCCTATGTTAAAAATAAAGAAAATTTGCTATGACAAATTGACAATTCTTAAGAATTTGAAATGATCATCTTCCATCTCTCCAATACAATCTTCCAAATTAAACAGTGCTACTTTTAGGTAGGAAACCCTGGTGGCAAAGTTGTTCAGAGTTCAACTGCTAACCAAAATGTCAGCTGTTCAAATCCACCAGCCCCACCTTGGAAACCCTACGGGACAGTTCTACTCTGTCCTGCAGGGTTGCTATGAGTCAGAATTGATTCAACAGCAACTTTGGTTTACATTTAGGTAATATTTAATCTATTTCTTGAGTAATTGTAGAGGTCACATTAATTAACGTAATGCTTAAAACTGATTGTAGATTGCATCTGAAATACAAACCAATCACAATCAGTATGTAATATGAAACTTTCTCTTTGTGCAAGTTAAGAATTCGTTATTGGGTGACTTTCATTACTGGCCAAGATAAAGTAAAATGGACCAGATTTAGGATCCTGCCCAAAACAACCAAATGAAAGACACACACAAAAAACTAAGAGACAAAATAATAAAACTATAGTTTACATGGAAACCATGATGGCATAGTGGTTAAGAGCTACGGCTGTTAACCAAAGGCCAGCAGTTCGGATCCACCAGGCTATCCTTGGAAACCCTATGGGGCAGTTCAACTCTGTCTATAGAGTCACTATGAGTCGGAATCAATTCGATGACAATGGTTAGTAGGTAGATATAGTTTACAAGACACTGGATATCAAACAAGAAGGGACAATGATCACTAAGAGGTGAGAAACAAACAAGGTGGGGCATAGCAGGGAGGGTCAGTTACAGATCACAGCTGTTAAGAGACTGAAAGAAAAAATGGGAACCGTCATGTCAAAAATGGATGGAACGGTAACTAGGAGGAATTAATGGATGCTGAGGCAGCAATTAAGGAGCCCTTGTGGTGCAGTGGTTAAAGCACTCAGCTAATAACCGAAAAGGTAAGCAGTTCGAACCTACTAGCTGCTCCGTGGGAGAAAAATGTAACAGTCTGCTTCCCTGAGCTTTATGGCCTTGGAAACTCTATGGAGCAATATCATTATCATTAATATCAATGTCAATATTATTAATATCATTAATATCACACACAGTAAAATTTTGCTGAAGATAATTCAAAAGTATTTGCAGCAACACATTGACAGGGAACAGCCAGAAATTCAAGCTATATTCAGAAGAGGACATGGAAAGAAAGATATCATTGCTGATGTCTGATGGATCTCAGCTGAAAGAAGAGAGTAGCAAAAATGTTTATCTGTGTTTTACTGACTATGCGAAGGCGTTCGACTGTGTGGATCATAACAAAAAATCGATAATATTGCAAAAAGAATGGGAATTCCAGAATACTTAATTTTGCTCATGTGGAACCTGTACATAGACCAAGAGGCTGTTGCCTCATATGCACGCAAAAGGTGGACAAGGAATAAGGAAGACCAAATAATTGATGTCTTTGAGTTATTGTCTCAGCAAAGAATATTGAATATACCATGGACTGCCGGAAAAATGAACAAATCTGTTTCGGAAGAAGTACAGCCAGAATGTTCCTTAGGACTGAGGATGGCAAGACTTCGTCTCACTTTGGACATGTTATCAGGAGGAACCAGTCCCTGGAGAAGAACATCATGCTTGGTAAAGTAGAGGGTCAGTGAAAAAGAGGAAGACCCTCAGCGAGATGGATTGACACAGTGGCTGCAACAGTGGGCTCAAATACAGCAACAGTTTTGAGGATGGCACAGATCAGGGTAGTGTTTCGTTGTGTTGTATAGGGGGTTGCTATGAGTCAGAACCGACTCGACAGCACCTAACAACAATAACAAAAACATATAGAGAGAGAGAGGAGAGAGAGAGAGATCCCGGTGGCACAGTGTGACCTTTCAGTTAGCAGTAGAACACTTAACCACTTGAGCTAACAGGGCTATATATATATATATGTCATTGGTTCTATTTCTTTAGAGACCCCTAAGACACCAAGTATAAGAAACATGAAGAAAACAACACCAAGGCATGCCATAATTGTATGGCTCAAAATCAGTGATAAAGTGAATATCTTAAAAGAAGTCGGAAGGGAGGGAAGAAAAGAAGACATGTTTTGCACAGAGAAACAAAGATATGGATGTTAGAAACATCTTTAAAGTCCTAAAAGAAAAAACAAAACTGTCAACACAGAATGCTGTACTCAGCAAAAAGATCTTTAAAAAATGAAGGTGAAATCAAGACTTTTTCAGATACATGAAAAGTGAAAGAATTCATAACTAAGACACCCACACTACAAGACTCATTAAAGGTAAAGGATACCAGGCGGAGTTATGCATCTGTAGGAAGGCACAGAAAGCACTGCAGTGTCCCAAATAAAACACATTCGGAGAGAGCTGTGTCCAAATCTGAATGCTGCGGCGTATGCTCCAAGGTCAATCAACTAGGTTCATTCAGAAGGTGTTCAGTAGAGTTTCATCTGAATCACCATGCACAATATCCTGCATCCTGTTTCAGTTTACATGAAGTTAACCATGCACCTATTGAATATACACTTTTGGTTTTCTTTTCTCTGTCCTAAAGCCTCCAAATGCTCATTGATTTGCTCGCCTGTTTCCTATATGATATGCCGTTCCTCCCTACTTTTTCCATCTTTCAGCCTCCCATAGACTTTGCCTAAGTCAAATAGTAGTACTCCACTTGACTTTGTTATTTCCACTCAAACAATATCCATTTCTTGGTAAGACTATAGAAAAATTAGCTGAGGCTCAATTCTCTAGAAGTGAAACTACTCTTTGGTGGAGAATTAGGATCATGGAAGCAGATGCAATAGCTAATAAATACTATATAGCTATGTCCATGTATAAGTTGCCATTCTGCTTCCCCTCTGATCCTATCTTATCTTATTAGATGACAACTTGTTAGATAGCAACTTGCATGAAAAAGTCTTTGATGAAAATTCACAGTTACTTACATAGCTAATAACTGACGTGTGCCTTTAGGTATTTTCTTATATTACAAGGACAGTTTTAGGGCATATTTGTGATTACTAGCTCTCAGACCAGGCAAAGAAGTAGATTTTTCCACAATTCCCAGCTCACACCACTTTACTGGTTCAGTTTGAACAGCTACTAAGGGAACTACAGTGAGTGTATATTTATGCATTCTATATTGATCTGTGAACCACATCATACAATGGCTGTGCAAAGGCAGAGCCCAATACATGGCCACAAAATATCTTTCACTTTCTGTCATCAGTATATGATTGAATTCAATTATGTTGTATGAGGAGATGTTGTAGACATTTGATGCTTCCAACTAGAATGCACTGGTCTACTGCCAAAGTGTACAGTTTCAGGACTCCTTACCTTAGAGAGCAGGACTGAGTACCTGGTCCAGCCTCTTGTATTTAAAGAAGAGGTTTTCTTGGGATGTGCCCCAACTCTTTCTCTGAATGAGTCTTTGTTCATGTCCCAGCTCCAACAGAGTTAGAAAACATTCAGAAGTCTGCTCCTCCTAGTCCAACAAGCACCTTAGCAAGATGCCCAGATGTATCTCCATTATGACCAGGTGCGACAATTCTTAAACGAATTTCCAAGCAAGTGGTTCAAATTCCAGTGATGGACCTAGAGCCTATGTGAACCATGGGTGGCAAATCCGCTGGCAGAATCACCTCTAAATTCAGTTTTGAACTGATTTGGAGGCACTCTCTTTCAATATTATATGTCCCCTTCACTACTGTTACGTTTTCCCAACCAATTTTCTTTTCTTTTTTCAAATCAGAATTTAAACATGGTCCATACATTGAATTGAAATTGGTGGATAGGTCTCCTGAGTCTCCTCTCTCTCTCTTTTTTTTCCTGATTCAATAGCTTTTAGTACATCCACACATTTGTGCAACCATCACTACAACAAAATTTATCACATTTTCATCATCCCCCTAAAAAGAAAAACCCTGTATCTATTAGCAGTTGCTTCCCATATGTTTTCTTTGCAGAAGAATCTATTCAAATCCTTTGCCCATATGTTAATTGGGTTATTTGTCTTTTTATTATTGAGCTGTAAGAGTTCTTTACATATTCTAGAAACAAACCCATTATCAAATATACAATTTGCAAATATTTTCTCTCATTTTGTGGGTTGTCTTTTTAACTTTAGTAGTGTTCTTTGAAGCACAAGAGTTTTAATTTTTATCAAACACAATTTATATATATTTTTCTTTTGTCACTTATGCTTTTTGTGTCATATCTAAGAAGGCTTTGCCTAACCCAAGGTTATAAAGACTAACTCCTATATTTTCTTCTAAGAGCTTTATAGTTTTAGCCCCTATACTTAGGTCTATGATCCATTTTGAATTAATTTTTATGTATGATGTTTCTTTCAACAAGAATGATTCAAGACACACAACCTCAGTACTAAATGGACTTTGGGAATACAGCTTTTCAGTCCACCCATTGCTACTACAAATTTTAGTAGAACCCATATTAGCTTTCATGTAGAAACATAGGAGTGTCTTCATTTCATCTCACCATCATGAAAATATATGACTATTACCTGTAGCCCTTCTTTGTTAATAGTAAGAAAATTGCTAGACTTCTGCTTGAAACTCCTATCATATCCCTCTTCTACCAGGTCCAATAAAATGCTGCATTCTACCCAGGAACCCTGCTTTCCTCTATCATCCACTCACAACGATAGTAGAAGTGCCTTAATATGCTCCACAGGCCATACTAGACTCTGCAGATGCCAGGACCTTTAGTGGTACACTGGGGAACTCATCATCCATACAGGTAATACCTTTACTTGATAGCCTCATGTCAGCATAGATATCACAAATTCTTGGAAGATGGCCACCCTTTAAACAACGAAACAAGTTGCCTTTTTTTTTTTTTTTCAACTCTTGTCTATTTTGCATTTTGTTCACATTTTTTTTTTCCATTACTTAAAGATTGAATACTGACTTTGACTCAGGGAATGGTCAAGAATGAAGAGTAAAGTGACAGCAATGATTTAAAATCACTTTCTGAAGTGGTATTTTCTCAGAGATTTAATTCTATGACATCTTCCTAGAAACTACACTGCTCTCTATAATTAACGTCCTATTAGATTTCATACTACCCCATTAGACAAACCTTTATCAATATACAAGCTAGAGAAATAGCTACAATTAGAGGAAGATTCTGAACTTTGGCCAGTATACATTACTATGCATATAAAATATATTAAACTAAACACATAAGGTTTATGGTGCTTTTCTAGGCATTATAAAGTATTCCTGGAAAAAATAAAATAATTTGGTCCCAGACAAATTAGCTTTCATGTGGAAACACAGGAGTGTCTTCATTTCATCTGATCATCATGAAAATACATGACTATTACCTGTAACCCTTCTCTGTCAACAGTAAGAAAATTGCTAGGCTTCTGCTTGAAACTCCTATCAGATCCCTCTTTTTGTATATATATGCACATATATTATATATATATGCACCTATGATATATATATATGATATATAAAATGATATGATCATTGCCCATTAAAATCTCAAACCTATTTTTTATCTAAAGTAGTTTGGGTGGAGGGGAGGGTGTGGGCAGCAAATGTACACAATAGAAAATAAAAAACAAGAAAACCAAAATGGTCTGAAAAATGAATAAATCTATACTTTATATATACAAAATTTTTAGTGACTTAAGAGAGAATAAGGAGCCCTGGTGCTCAGTACTAACTGAAAAAGGTTGGCTGTTTGAATCCACCAGCCCACTCCATGGAAGAAAGATGTGGCGGTCTGCTTCCGTTAAGATTTATAGCCTTAAAAACCCCATGGGCAGTTAGTTCTACTCTGTCCTATAGGGTCACTATGAGTTGGAATTGACTTGATAACAACAAGTTTGATTTTTGGTTTTTGAGAGAGGATCAAGAGAAAGATTATCATAGGGAAAGCAAAAAAAAAAATCCTTTTAATATTAAATCAGCACTTGAGAGTTGAAATAATTGGTTTCATAATATTTAAATGATCAAAGTTTTAAAATAAGAACAAACAAGAAAATGTAATTTGTCATCCCACTGGATAATTATTGTAAAGGCATAAAATAATTCATTTCAGGACAGTCATTTGAAGATAAAAATTCAAACCACTGATTTCTTAATGAGTAGAAATAAAAAGGGGAAAAAACCTTATTAAGCTTTAAAAGTAATCTTTCAATTTTTTAAGTTATGTTATAACAGAAGAAGATCTGAAGACTTAAGTTACTCACCATATAAACTTCTATTCTAATATAAAGCAGTAATACTACAGTTTATTCACTGTAAAGGCATACAGTGCTTAAGATGTTGGATCTATTTGTTGAAAGGGCACTTATTACATGCTGTTTATGTTACAAACAGCAACAATTTATAAAAGTGCTTTCTCCTTTAAATATTATCATGTAGTGTTAACTATTGCAAAAACGAACGTTAATATGTTGTCAGTTTTTATGTTAAATGGAAATTACTAAATATTTCTTAGAAAACAATTCAATATTATTTTTCTTTGCTACTTTAAAATGACATATCTCTACAAAGATTATTACGTACACATTGCCATGGAGTCGATTCCAACTATAGCGATTCTATAGGACACAGTAGAACTGCCTCATAGAGTTTCCAAGGAGTGGCTGTGGATTCAAAGTGCTGACTTTTTGGTTAGCAGCCAAACGCTTAACCACTGTGCCACCAGATTAAAAATTATCAGCAATCTATAAATCTGAATGGCTACTATTCTAGAAGCATTTCCTTCAAATTTATGTCAAGATAACCCACTTTATAATGTTTCTAACATTACAGAGCAAGTACATTACAAAGCAAGTAGTACAATGCTTTTTTTGCAAGACCACATACGTACTCCCTTCTAACTGGTATGTAGATGTAGGTCTCATTATAATTTTGCTTCAGGGCTAGTCTCATTCCTTACAATTTTGTTTTAGTCTATATGTACACGCACACACTAAGAACTTGATATCACATTTGTAAATAACCTATTTTATGTTGCTACATGTTACTTATCAAGATATCTTAATTATTAAAAAAAATAAAAAATACAACAAAAATAACAAAACTAATGTCTAGTAAAAAGTAAATACACACTTCCCTATTTTTGATGTTCACCCCACCTTAGCCCATCCATCAGTAAGTTCCAAAAAGTATTTTGGAAAACATTTAATGGAGTTGCTTAAACACAGAATCTTAGCCTTTTCTGGTGACGCAGTGGTTAAGGGCTATGGTTGCTAACCAAAAGGTTGGCAGTTCAAACTCACCTGTCACTCCTTGGAAACCCAATGGGGCAGCTCTACTCTGTCCTATAGGGTTGTAATTGACTTGATGGCAACAGGTTTGGTTTGGTTTAGGAATATGAGCATCGTTTTACCATAAGACAGGAAATAATTAAATGCACTACTTCAGGAAAAGGCATATTTTGATTTATTTTAAGAGGTGTCAGGGAAACTCACAAATACTCAACCATTTACATATCTTTTAAAGTAATTATTCCCAAAGTGTGGTCCTAGACCAGCAACATCAGCATCACCTGGGAACTTGTTAAAAATAGAAATCCTTTGGCTCTACCACAGACGTACTGAGTTAGAACTTCTGACGATGGAGCCCATCAATCTGTATTTTATAAGCCTTCCAGCTGATTCTAATACACACTTAAGCTTGAAAACCACTACATTAAAGCTATGCTACAGGACAACAAACAGGAGTAAGCTGTGCTTAGTCTCCTGGTTCAGAACGACAAACTTTGAAGGCATAAAAAAGGCTTGGAATCCTGTTTCAGACTTAAGAGTATCACATTATTGGGTGAGACTCTTAACTTCGCTCATCTTTCTCCTTTATAAAATGAGGATAATGCCTTATACATATTTGAAGAGTTATTATAGGTATAAAAATAATATGAATAAAACACTCAATACGATGTTGCACAAATAGCAGGTTATTATAAAGAGTAGCTACTATAATACCAATAGTTTTATTAGACAGTGGTATGTTCCATGATTAGAAACAGCTAGTGAACTTTCCCTGAAGTCTGAATCAAGTTCTCTAGTTCTAGTTCTCCTTGACACACAGTTGTTTAAACATTACACATGGGAATTATGTTTAACACACAAAAGTAGATGGCAGGCTTACATCTGGGCAAATCAAGAATCCTACAAGTGATTGGTTTATTTAATAGATTAATCTCTCTGTGTTTGTCCCATCTAAGTGTTATCCTTTCATAAATTTTTCATACAGAAATTAAAAAAAAAACTTTTGAAGCAAATAAATTATTAACAAGACAATGTTACAAAATGGCGCTAGATCAAAACAGTGTAAATTTGGTTTGGTATGGCACAGGAGGAGACAAAAATAAACTAAATCAGTAAAGAAAGAAAAAGTATTTACATAGTTGAAGCATCTAGAGAAAACTAACTCCTAAAGTTTAATTTATTTATTAAAGATAAATATTTATGTGTTAAGGATATCATAACACCTAAAATGTACTTTTGAGTGGTTTTCCATGCCCCAATGACCTGTTTAAGATCAATATGCAGTCTTTTAGATAATCTATTATCTTGACTTTGAGCAAATGCATTCCTTTTTCACTCTTGAATTTCTTTAAGTCACGCTGTGGGCTGTTAAAATCTTTCTGTAACTCCCTGGGCAGAGCAAGCTAACTTGGAGCTCTTGGAGTTTTCCAAAGGAGCTGTCATGATCTGTTGACTCAATGATCCGTTAATGACACCCGACTGCTCACAGCAGAGCAGGCCTCAGCTTGCTGTTGCCCATGGCAGCCCATTGAGAATGCAGGTGCCTTGTAAGAGACACTCAAATCAGGCATTGGGTCACTTTTATTAGTGGCTTCTGCTTACAAAACAGGGCTCTGGGGGAACATGATTCAGTCTGGGCGAAATCCTGACAGCTTGGAAGAGAGTCACACTGTTAAGAGCCGGCCAAAATCTTGTTAAAATAAAATAAAGGAAGGAAAACAATGTTGCTGTTTCTTCTTCTTCTTCTTTTTTTTTTTTTTACATACACAGATTCATATATTTTATTATGTGAAGAATTGAGGATAAGTGGTTTCCCACCCCAAGAGCTAACTAGTTTTAAAGTAAATCAGCACCGCTATCTCTTTTCTTAATGAACTAAACTTAATTCCTTTGGTAATGTCACATATGGTTTGCTGAAAAAAAGTCCATTGAGCAGAGGCATAACTCGAAATGTTTAATAGACTGGCAATACAAACGTTGGTAATGAAAGCTAAACAGCTTTACACTCAATTTGTGGAGTACTCCGATGTGAGCACAGCCTCAAGTGAGGCACTTTTCCTACATGTTCTTTGCTCTTCAGGCAGCCTTGTTACAGATAAAGCAAAACAGGGCCCTCATTGTTAGACACCGAAAACTTGGTTCTAAGCTTTGATCTTCAACTTGTGCCCTTTCATTTTAGTTAATGGAATAATGATTCCACGTACTCAACTGTCTTACTCTTCCTAGAATTTGAGTTGCCTAATTGTTCTTGAAGCATATTTAAAACCATTGGACAAACACACCAGTCCTTTTTTTTTTTCCAGTATCCTCACCATTCTTGATTTGTCACACAAATAATTTCTCTTCAATAGATATTAGAAAATGATTATACTGTACTTGAATAAAACAATCCATACTCATAGCCATACCGTACCAATAAAATATTAAAGAAAAACCAAAAAAAAAGACTTGAACAAATACCCTTCACAGAAAAACTTGATTTTATAGAATTGGAGAAAAACATGTTTAAAGAGCATGTGATGTGCACATCCACATTATTGGTTGGACATAATCCGATCATCAGACTGCCACAATTGAAGAAATGGATGATTGTTGGTCAGTCATTAGAATTTTCATTTATAGAAGAACTCCTTGGTGAGTTAGGGGAACCCATTGCCATTGAGTCAGTTCCAACTACTCACTGTGACCCAATACAACAGAGTAGAACAGCCTCATAGGGTTTCCAAGCTGTAAATCATTATGGAAGCACAGTGCCCAATCTTTCTCCTGTGGAGTGCCTGATGAATTCCAACCACTGACCTGTTGGTTAGCAGCCTAGCACTTTAACCACTGTGCCACTAGGGCTCCCTGGAGTTAGGGGAAGAAAAAAAAATTCTTTCTTTGTTTTGGATTTCAAGTTCTGTCACTTTTACCAGTGGTATATCTTTTGAAGTATATTTCAGTCTCCCTTGCCTCTCACTCAGGATGGCCTCATGCCTGGGGTAGGCTGATGACTTTTATTCCTTCCAACTTTCGCTATGCTTCCAGTTGAGATTATCTGAAGCAAAATTCTTACCATGTCTCTTACTTGCTCAAAAAATCTTCACTGGCTTCTTGGTATAAAATATAACAAAAAGCTCAACAACAGCCTGTAATTCAGAACCCTCTGTGTTCTTGTCTCAACATAATTATAAACCTCACTTCTAATTCTGCTCTTTATGCCCTCAGGACCAAACTGCACTATACCACAAATGACCTCCTTAACCTACTTCCACTTAACTAGTTCACCGGTTTCAATCTCCCTACCCCATTCTCCCCTCTAAAATATTTCCCTGATGTGCATCACATCTTCCTTACACACAGGTAGTAGGCTAGTTGCTATTTGCTCTCCCACTTCATCAACCAGTTGAATAATACGATTATCAAGAGTGGTTGTACCCAAACCAGTTGTTATTTTTATAATTACATAAATTAATTATATAATAACCAATTATATATATGCCTAAATATATATTTGGAGCCCTGGTGGCACAGTGGTTAGGAGCTTGGCTGCTAACCAAAAGGTTTGCAGTTTGAATCCACCAGCCGCTCCTTTGAAACCCTATGGGGCAGTTCTACTCTGTCCTATAGTGTCACTATGAGTCAGAATCGACTTGATAGCAATGGTTTTTTTTTTTTTTTTTGGTTTAAGTATATATTTATATATACATAAATAGATATATATATAATTAAATAGATATATATATGTATGTATATACACATATATGTTGAAAATAACTTCCTATGAAAATTAGTTTACATAATCTGGAAATAATTGATAAATTCCTGTCTCTAAAGATACTGCTTTCAAATCAAGTGTGACAAGATAGCTGTAAAATATTGGGGGAAGATTATGGAAAACAAGGACACTGAATTTATGTCTTGAGTCTAATATCTTTAAATTTTCACTTTAAATAAACTGAAAATGAAATTCTAAGGTCACATATTAGGGGTGTGAATCATGTAAAGAAAATGACATGTTTACAAGAAGTCAACTTACAATAGTGGATTAATTACAATAGTGGTTACGGTTTTTGGAAAAAAAAATTATAGATGATGCAAACTTCATATAAGTAGTGGCAGAAAAAAAAACAAATCTAAATATGATGCAGAGGAGATTGTGCCAAATCCAGAATAATAATATGGAGTAATAGTAGTAACTATTCCCTCGGTTAATGGTATTTTCATTATGAAAATTTTCAAACAGAATTAGAGAATAATGGAATAAATGCCTAATAAATGCCAGAATACATACTACCAAATTAGAATGAATGCCAATCTCCTTTCATCTATTCTCTTTATACACTTTTTTCCTTAATTTTATCAGCCTATATATGCAGATAAAAGTGATGTTAAATGATAGCAAGAGCATGATTTAAAAAGTAATTCTTCAAACCAAGTGAAATTTACTTAGATTATTAAATGAATGGAAATCTGTATGGTTAAAGTAAAAATGTTTCCAGTAAGTATGGTAGTTTTTGTATTAGAGTCTAATTTACATACATAAGCGTACACATATCAAAAGCATGATTAATTTTCATAAACTGTACACATTTGTGTAACAGAAAGAGCATTACCTGCACCCTGGAAATTTCCTTCATGCTCCCTCCAGCCACTATGCTTTCTCCCAGCAAGGGTAACCACTCCAGCTCCTTAACAGGATAAATTAGCTTTGCCTCTTTTTGTAAAGTCTATGTAAATTTTATATATAATTTTGCATCTGTCCTCTGTCTATTAACATTTTGTTTATTAGATGTTTGCTTCATGCATCTTTACAACATTCAGTCTCATTGAATTTGTTTTTGTTTTACTTTATACGGGCCTTTAAAACAGCAAATACTAGTTGCAATTTAGTGAGATAAAAGCCTTTCTTTCGCTTGCTCATTCTTGTACATACCGATTTTGCATTTTATCACTCAGTTCCCTCTACCTGGATTGCTCTTTCTCTTTTTTTCCACTCTGGATTTATTGTCAAAATGTAATTTTTAAAAAGTCACAATGTGACTTTCATATAAAAATAAAATGAGCAAGTGCCAATATTTATTTAACTTACTAATAAGGAAAACAGCAAGAGAGCAAAGCTAATTCAAAGAGAAACTCTGAGGAATCAAACGTATGTAGAGACTGAGAAAAGAACATTAGCATAAGATATCTAGGTTACATAAAAAACTGGTAACTGTCCTATGGGTCAACATGCAACTTCAGAGCCTGGGCCCCATTTAGTAGTAAATATCATGTCAAACAAGAATGTATCCCCCAGACAATTAAATAAGCCTTGAGTGGGCCTATTGAGCAATTCTGTAGGATAACACTAATGGGACACAAAGATGTCATTTTGCCTTATATCCATGTTTTGTATAATTTTTAAACACTGTTTATAACCAAATCCTATCTATTCTTCAATGCCAATTTAAACAGCACCTTTCTTCTGAAGTCTTTGCTAGTCCCCTAGCTGGAAGTCATCTCTTTAGCCAAGGAACACTGGTAGTACACGGTAGATGCTCAGTAGGAATTTGGTGCATGCATATTGTCTTCTGCCACTCTGGGAGCATATCACTCTTTGAGCACAAATTGCTAATTATGAACATAATTGATTTTTAAATTATAGCTAGAGAAATACACTGTAGAAGAGAGATAAATTAGAACACGTTATGGTGCAGCTAGCAGGTATATGTTTTAACACAAATAAAGATGCTATGGGGAAATTTTGATTTTTTAAAGTGCTCTGCTGTTTCAACTTCCTTTTTTCTTTTTCAACTTTGCCCCCATTCTTTTGACACTGCGCTATTGAAACAATGCCTTTGTAATCCTCCCCTTCAGTCTAGCCTTGTTAAACAAAGCTGCAGGAATTATGTATCTCAAGTTCCATTTTATTCGGTTCTCTTGTCAGAGCTTGGGAACGTTGCCTTAAATCATGTTAAAACATAGACTGTTATACCTACCTGCTATCTCTTTCTTTGTGACCATCCAAGTGATTTTTCTTATTGACCACTATCAAGTACTTGCTGCTTACTGTGTGAGATTACTTCATTGTTATTTTCTCCCTTTATTTAGTCTTTGCAAAAGCATATTCTTCTGAAAAGCTTTGTTAGACACTAGTCTTTTCTCCATAGCTTTTCTAGACTGACTCAATAAATCATATCACTTAAGGAATAATGTGAATGATATTTTAGGCATCAGTGAGTCTAGTGTGGCCAGAATACAGGACTTATGTTACTTTGCCTTACTTGTTTTTCAGCTCTTTCCAAGTGTCTCCAAAGTTTTATTTTTGTGGAGATGGATTTGAATTGAATTATGTATCCTGTTGTTCAAAGTACATGTTCTTATTTTTTATACCTCCTTTCGGGGTTGGTAATGGGACATAAGGGGCGAGATGATACATTGTAAAACCACTTCCTCTTGGAGCTCTCAAATGACGTATTAGGGGAAATTGACAAAAAAAAATCTTCCATTCCTGTTCTAATATTCTGCTTAAGGGTAAATGAGCATGCAAGGGTGATAGCCCAAATTCATGCTCTTTTAGCTACATATGACTATTTAAATTTAAATCAGTTAAAAAATGTCTATATTCAGTTCATCAATCAAATTAGCCACAATTCATGTGCACAGTAAGCCATGTTGACTACTGATTTGGGCAATGGAAATATAGAACATTTCCATATTACAGAAAGTTCTATTGGATAGTGCTGTCCTAAAGTATGCGGTAGCTGATCGAAGTAGATATGCAAACTAGTGACCTCAGTTCTATTTTCAGGTAAAGTGCTTCTTGCTCTTTAAAGAATTTTACTTTCTTGAGGTGGCTAGGGATTGGTGCTATCTAATGAGCTTATAAATGAGTTGGAAGAGGCAGAGCCCAGTGAAATCTTCCAGTGTGCAGATGAAACTAAGCTCTTCTGGGAGTGGAAATGCCAAATTGAAAAAATACGCCTGGAGGCTTTATGAGGGGTAGACATGCGTCCAACATCTTTCTAAGCAACTATAATGTGATAGTTAGGTGGAAAGGATTCCACCTTTACAAATAAAGGTTTCTATTTTCATGATTAACAATTGATAAACAATGTCAGTTTCATTATGTTATATTCTCTGTAATAACAGAATTTTGTTGTGGCTCAAAATAGTAGCTATATGTCTGGGCATATAAATAATGAAGAAAATGATTCCTATGTGTTTAAAATATTTAATGCATATATATTTGGAAAAAAAATACACAGAGATGATACTTTAATTGATTGTAATAGGTTAATCATAATTTTTCAAGTAGAAAGGGAAGAAAAAGCAACTTAACACAAGGATCAATGTAAGCAAAAAACACAGGAGCATAAAAAGGGAAGTGTGTTGTGTGAGGGACAAATAGTTCCTTATTTTGTTCTTGTTAGGTTCCATCGAGTCAGTCCTGACTCATAACAACCCTACGTACAGCAGAATGAAACACTGCATGGTCTTGCGCTGTCCTCACAATCATTGCTATGCTTCAGTCCATCATTGCAGCATTGTGTCAATCCACCTCAGTGAGGATGTTCCTCTCTTTGCCTTACCCTCTAATTTACCAGGCATGATGTAGTTCTCCAGGAACTGGTCTCTCCTGATAACATGTCCAAAGTACCTTAGACGAAGTCTCACCATCCTCACTTCTAGTGAGCATTCTGGTTGTACTTCTTCCAAGACAGATTTGTTCGTTCTTCTGGCAGTCCATGGCATATTCAATATTCTTCACCAAGACCATAATTCGAAGGCATCAATTCTTCTTTAGTCTTCTCTATTCATTGTCCAGCTTTTGCATACATATGAGGCGATTGAAAATACCATGGCTAGGGTCAGGCGCACCTTAGTCCTCAGAGAGACATCTTTGCTTTTTATCACTTTAAAGAGGTCTTTTGCAGCAGATTTGCCCAATGCAATATGTCATTTGAATTCTTGACTGCTGCTTCGTTAGGTGTTGATTGTGGATCCAAGTAAAATGAAATCCTTGACAACTTCAGTGTTTTCTGTTTATCATGACGTCGCTTATTGGTCCAGTTGTGAGGATTTTTGTTTTGTTTATACTGAGGTAATACTGAAAGCTGTGGTCTTTGATCTTTATCAGTAAGTACTTTAAGGCCTCTTTGCTTTCTGCAAGCGTGTTGTGTCATCTGCATATCACATGTTGTTAATGAGTCTTCCTTCAATCCTGATGCCACGTTCTTCCTCATATAATCCAGCTTCTCAGATTATTTGCTCAGCATACAGATTGAAAAAGTGTGGTGAAAGGATACAATCCTGATGCACACCTTTCCTGATTTTAAACCACACAGTATCCCCTTGGTCTATGTACAGGTTCTGCATGAGAACAATTAAGTGTTCTGGAATTCCCATTCTTTGCAATGTTATCCATAGTGTGTTATGATCCACACAGTCAAATGCCTTTTCCTAGTCAATAAAACACAGTAAACATCTTTCTGGTAATCTCTGCTTTCAGCCAAGTTCCATCTGACATCAGCAATGATATCCTTCATTCCACACCCTTTTCTGAATCCAGCTTGAATTTCTGGCAGTTCCCTGACAATGTACTGCTGCAACCACTTTTGAATTATCTTCAGCAAAATTTTACTTCCCTCTATTTGAAGCAAAATTACATGAGTAATTATAGATATATAATTTTAGAAATGAGTACCTAGCCTGAATTTTAAAAGTCCTGGATAACAGGCTAATCTAAAAGATGAAGAAGAACCATTAAAAGGAATTATTTAAACAGCTGAATGATACAATTCCATAAGTGTTTTAGGAAGGTAACTCTAATAGTTCTCAAAGGTGGGGGGTGTTTGTATCCAAGGTACAATTGGCAATTTGCAATGTATGGAGATAGTTTCAATTGTCACGATGGGTGAATAGTGGGGTACTCACCAGGGATGCTGCTAAAATCCTGCAATGTACATGACATCCCTCAAAATAAAGACACATCTAGCCCTAAGTATAGATACTAACAAAAATAAGAAACCCTGATGTAGATGATAATCAGAGAAAAGAGAGTCTTGAAATAGTAAAATCATTTTGGATGCTGGTAAAATAGTGCATTTAAAAACAGAAGAACTAAATGAAAGTTATATTAATATGTTTATTCTTTAATTTTAGAAAGGCAGAGTATTGACACGATGAATACAATTGATCCAAATTACTAAATATTAGAACTAAAAGCAATATGTTCCCTTTAATGCATTTTGTATAACTTACGAAATTATTTACTCAAAAATGTAATATAAACTGAAAAATAAAGTTTAAGAAAAATGCACATACTACATTTAAGTAAAATTAATGGATGAAGACTTATACTGTATTTTTACACAAATGACCCACACATCATACATTTTTTGCAAACCTTGCAACCCCTCGTGTGATTTTCATAAGCGCTATACCAATATTAAAAAAAAAAGTTATTCTTGTAGTTTAAATGAAGTTAACATTTCAAGTTAGTCTCCCATACAAAACTTTATACATACATCGTTATGTGACCCTAATTGCTCTCTCCATACTGTGACAGCACACTCCTCCTTTCCACCCCTGATCCCCATGTCTGTTCAACCAGCTCCTAACTCTCTCTGCCTTCCCATCTCACCTCTGGACAGAAGCTGACCGTTTAGTCCCTTGTATCTAATTGTGCTAAGAGACACACTCCTCATGAGTATCACTTTATGTCCCACAGTCCAGTCCAATCCCTGTCTGAAGCGTGGTCTCGGAAATTGTTTTAGTTCTGGGCTGATAGAGAATCCAGGGGCCATGCTTTCCTGGGTTCCTCCAGTCTCAGTCAGACCATTAAGTCTGCTCTTCTTACTAGAGTTTGAGTTCTGCACCCCACCTTTCTCCAGCTCCATCAGGGACTCTCTGTTGTGTTCCCTGTCAGGGCGGTCATTGGTGGTAGCTGGGCACCATCTAGTTCTTCTGGTCTCAGGCTGATGATGTCTCTGGTTTATGTGACCCTTTCTGTCTCTTGGGCTAAT
>NW_004443947.1:16173236-16175620 GCF_000243295.1 Trichechus manatus latirostris | reverse complement strand
GCGTCAGTGTTCATGAGGGATATTGGTCTGTAATTTTCTTTTTTTGTGGTGTCTTTACCAGGTTTTGTTATCAAGGTTATGCTGTCTTCATAAAATGAGTTTGGGAGTATTCCGTCCTTTTCTATGCTCTGAAATACCTTCAGTAGAAGTGGTGTTAACTCTTCTCTGAAAGTTTGGTAGATTTCTCCAGTGAAGCCATCTGGTCCAGGGTTTTTTTTTTTGGTTGGGAGTTTTTTTAATTACCTTTTCAATCTCTTGTTTTATTTTGGGTTTATTTAGTTATTCTATCTCTGTTCCTGTTAGTTTAGATAAGTAGTGAATTTCTAGAAATTTTCCATTTCCTCTAGGTTTTTAAATTTGTTAGAGTACCATTTTTCATAGTATTCTGTTATGATTCTTTTAATTTCAGTTGGGTCTGTTGTGATATCACCCATCTCATTTCTTACATGAGTTATCTACATCCTCTTCTGTTTTTATTTTGCAGTTTGGACAATGGTTTATCAATTTTGTCGATCTTTTTAAAGAACCAGATTTTGGTCTTGTTAACTCTTTCAATTGTTTTTTTGTTCTCTATTTCATTTAATTCTGCTCTAATTCTCACTATTTCCTTTCTTCTGGCACCTGAGGGCTTCTTTTGCTGCTCTCTTTCTACTTGTTCCAGTTGTAGGTTTAATGTTTTGATTATGGCCCTTTCTTCTTTTTGGATGTGTGCATTTATTGCTGTAAGCTGACCTCTGAGCACTGCTTTTGCTGTGTCCCAGAGGTTCTGGTAAGATGTGTTTTCATTCTCATTTGATTCTATGAATTTCTTTATTCCATTCTTAATGTCTTCTATAACCCAGTAGTTTTTGAGCGAGGTGTTGTTCATCTTCCATGGGTTTGATTTTTTTTCCTTGCTTTTTGTGTTGTTGATTTCTAGTTTTATGGCTTTATGGTCAGAAAAGATGCTTTGTAATATTTTGATGTTTTGGATTTTTTTAAGGCTTGCTTTATGGCCTAATATGTGGTCTATTCTGGAGAATGTTCCATGTGTGTTGGAAAGAAAGTGTACTTGGCTGCTGTTGAGAGGAGTGTTCGGTATATGTCTATGAGAACAAGTTGGTTGTTTGTAGCATTTAGCTCTTCCATGTCTTTCTTGAGCTTCTTTCTGCATATTCTGTCCTTCACTGAAAGTGATGTGTTGAAGTCTCCCACTACTATTGTGGGGCTGTCTATCTCTCGTTTCAGTGCTGTTAGAGTTTGTTTTATGTATTTTGAAGCCCTGTCATTGGGTGTGTAAATATTTATCATAGTTATGTCTTCCTGGTGTATTGACCCTTTAATCATTATATAGTGCCCTTCCTTATCTTTGGTGATGGATTTTACTTTAAAGTCTATTTTTTCAGAGATTAGTATTGCCACTCCTGCTCTTTTTTAAGTGTTGTTTGCTTGATATATATTTTTGCATCCTTAGAGTTTTAGCTGGTTTGTGTCTTTAAGTCTAAGGTACATCTCTTGTAGGCGGCATATAGACGATCGTGTTTTTTTTTTCCCAATCTGCCACTCTCTGTCTCTTTACTGGTACATTTAGTCCATTTACCTTCAGCCTAATTATTGATAGGTATGAGTTTAGTACTGTTATTTTGATGTCTTTTTTTTTGTTTTGGTCGCAGTTTCTTTGTTCCCCTTAATTTTCTGTGCTGAGTCATTTTTCTTTATGTATTTTCTTTTCAGCTTGTTCATTGTTGTTGATTTTGTGTTTGCTGAGTCTTTATTTTTTCTCGTTTTTTATTTTGATTTGTAGGATTGTTAGTTTCCTTTGTGATTACCTTAATATTTACCCCTATTTTTCTAAGTTTATACCAGTCTTTTATTTCTTTATATTGCCTTGACTTCACCTCCCTATGAAAAATCTATGTCTACATTTTCTAAGTTCCTCTTTTTTGTTTTAATGTTGTCAGTTTTACATATTAATATCTTGTTTCCCTATTTTCAGTGTTATAGCTTTGATGTATTTTTGTGACTCCCCTATCTGAGTCAATATCTAGTTGCTCTGTCATGTGTTCTAGTCTTGTGTTGTTAGCTGATGTTATTGATTATCTAACAGGTGGACTCCCTTTAGTATTTCTGGTAATTTTGGTTTGGTTTTTACAAGTTCCTTAAACTTCTGTTTATTTGGAAATGCCTTAATTTCACCATCATATTTGAGAGACAGTTTTGCTGGATATATAATTCTTGGCTGGCAGTTGTTTTCCTTCAGGGCTTTATATATGTCATCCCATTGCCTTCCTATGTGCATAGTTTCTGCTGAGTAGTCCAAGCTTATTCTGATTGACTCTCCTTTGTAGGTGACTTTTCTTTTATCCCTAGCAAGTCTTAAAATTCTCTTTATCTTTGGTTTTGGG
>NW_004443947.1:16165729-16172484 GCF_000243295.1 Trichechus manatus latirostris | reverse complement strand
TTTGTTTTGTTTTGATATGCCCAAATAGCCTGCTAGTGTATGCTAGTTTGATTTTTGGCACCTTTGAAGCACTAATGTCCTGTCACAAGGTAGTTAGGTTATGTAACTGTGTGTGTCCAGGAGTCCATTAAATTTTCCTGTATGGATTCAGCTCGGTTGTCCAGGCAGTCTGTCACGAAGTGTGTGGTGCAGCCTCTCACCTACAGTCTTAGAGAAGCATGGGTGATAGGTGTAGGCACAGGTATCTGGCTGCAGTAGGGGGTCACGCACTGAACAAGGCAGGGCCTGATGGCTGCCCTGAGTGTCTGAAAGGAAAGCATGTACCTGTTCCCTAGAGTGAGTAGGTAGGTGAAGTTTACAGCTGGACTATGAGCACCCTACTCTGTTGGCTGTAAGGACTGGGGGGCACCACTTATTCTTGGAACCCTGTAGCAGGTGGCTAGATGGTGTGGGTGGAGCCACCAGTTCTCAAGCCCCTGATGTGGACAGGTAAGGCGCCTGCTTAAAGGGCAGAGCAGTGTCAAGTGTCACAAATCTGCCAATTCACAGCTGAAACAGTTGAAGTTAGACTTCAGGTGTTTACCCTGTTGTACTGTGAGAGTGAGGGCTTATGTTGTTGTGATGGGTCCACACAAGTCTATACAGGGGTGGAAGGTACTCAGAGTCTGTGGACCCTTTATGCCTGTGCCTAGGCAAAGGAGCTGTGCCAACCCTGAGTTCCTGGCTTAGGGGAGCTGGTAGCTTATTTGTTCCCTGTTTGTTAATTTGTTACCTCTCCAAGGCCAGGAGAATGGCTCAGGGTGCCTTATGGGATCTACTTCTGGCCCAGGGGAATCAGAGATCGCTGAAGCTGGCCATACCCGCTGCAGAGCAGGAAGGGGGAGGTAAATGGGAGAGAGGTATTTCCCAAATGTTATTTTTTTTTAATCCCCGCAAAACGCCAGACACATGTACTTATCTTTAGCCACTTGGGTGCTGCTTTTCACTGGTTAGGAATGTCCAAGCAGAATCTCTGCTGCCAGATCTCTTCTGATGTGGAAACTGCCTCCTGAGCGAGCAAGCAGAGCTGTATGCCCACCTCACTGCACAACCTGAGCTGATCCGGGATGAAGGGCTGCGGCTCCCGCCGGGTCAGGTCAGGCAACTCCTTGCTGCTTCAGAACCGTCTCTCTCTCGCCCCACCACTCAGTCCAATTCCTCAACTTTGCTTTGTTCAAGGCTCCTAGATATTCATATATAATCAAATCACTTGTTTTTTCAGGTCTTTGTTGTTAGAGGGACATAGGAGGCCATCTGACTGCTCTGCCGTCTTGGCCCTGCCTCCCTCCCAATATTTTTTTTACATGTTGCTGACCCTCCAATCTCGAACTCTTGCTGCCACTCTGTTCCTTGTTTCTTCTGCCCTCACAACAACTTTCAGTTTGAAGTCGGCAGTATAGGACTTGCATTTAATTCCTGCCATGATCCTAAAGGGTTCTAAGATTTAGATTTATAAACTGAAAAAATGTGCAGAATAAAATCAATAACTGACTGTTTCTAGAAAAGAGATAGCAAAATTCAAATATGAGGCATACAAGTTTCAAGGTCTTTTTACATGCTCTCAAGCATATGACTAAGGTGACTTATGATCATTGATCAAAAACATTGGCGCTAATAAGACTGTGAAATAAGCAGACCTGACATAGCTTAATGATTTCACTTAAGATGATCTGATGAGGTTTTCACATTCAACTGTTGAGCCAAGCACAATCCTGTATCGGTTTTGCTTTGTTTACTCCTCCAAAGAAAAGCCAGAGTTGGAAGACTACTGTGATAATTGTGTCAATGCAGACTTAATAGAGATTCACATTGATAGCTACTTGATGGCATTTTTGCCAGTGCAAGCTTTGTTTTGTTTACACTTCACATTGATAGTACATGATTTATGGATAGGCTTCAGTAAGTTCAAGGTTCCAATTGAAGATTCAAAAGTAATGGGGATATAATTATCACATTAAATTAATAGAAACAAATGCACAGTTTCAATTATTTATTACTAGGATACTACCAAACTCAACCCATGAATTCTTGACCATGGCTTATACCTTTATTATACAAATATAATCAAAAGTATCATTTTTGGACTATTAAATGTGGGTGAATGAAGCCAAAATTCACTTCTGGAGATGTCATGAGACATGCAGTATATGCAGGGGTGTGCTGTGCCAAAACTTTTTTACATGGTTTCATCATTTCCACACATTATATATGTATATGCATTATTTACATGGGTGTGTTATTTGTGGAAAAAATACAATACTGGTACATCTGGATTTTTTTTCTTAATTATAAGGAAAAGGGAAAATACAGGTTTCAGCTATTAGAAATCATGCACTATGAACATTCCACTGCATACCTTTTGGTAAATATTTGTACACATTTATGAAGTATGTACTTAGAAATGGAATTCCTGGGTCTTAGAGATTGTGTATGTTTAGCTTCAGGAGAAGCTGCCAAAGAGGTTCTCTAAGTAGTTGTACCAATTTTATGCTGTAACTGGCTGTGTTTGTGAATTCTGAATTTTCAATATCCTGATCAACACTTGATATTTTCTGTATTTCATTTTAGTTATCTGGATGATTAGTTTGTGGTATTTTATCATGACTATAATTTGTATTTTCCTGATGCCTAATGAGGTTTATCACCTTTTCATATAGTTAGTGGCTGTTTGGATACCTTCAAAAACAGGTTTTTAATGCAAAGAAATGTTTATAAAAGTGATAGAAGTGCAGAAAAGGGGAAGAATGTGTCTTATCCCCAAATGAGGAAACCGTCCCTGCCTCTGGCCATAGCCCACTCATAACTAAACCGCTGTACTGCTTCTGAAATGAGGCTGCCTCAATCCCTGCTGCTGGGGCCTGTAAACGCTGGAGTCCACACATCCTTGGTATTTGTCTTTGAGAGTTGGAAACAAAAAGACTTGTGCCATTCTTCTGTCTTTTACATTTCTACCAGCGCCTCTCATTTGTAGAACCAATCAGGAAACTAGGAAGAGGCACTAGGAAGTGTCATTTTGAGCCTTTCAGACCTCCTTTGACCCACACGTCCCCATAATAGAGAGAAAAGCTTGGAAAGTCAGGAAGAGAGCTGCAAGCCAACAGACAATAACTGACCCAGTGCCATTTACCTTGTTGTTAATTGATGTTGAGTCGGTTACTACTCATGATGACCTTATGTGTAACAGAACTGAACATTGCTCAGTCGGGTGCCATCTTCATGATTTTGAGTCCATTGTTGCAGTTATTTTGTCAGTCTATCTCATTTAGGGTTTCCCTCATTGTCACAGACCCTCTACTTTACCAAACATGATGTCTTTTTCTGGCAATTGATTTTTCCTGATGTTATATATAAAGTAAAAGAGCCAAAGTTCCACCGTCTTAGCTTCTAAGGAACATTCTGGTTGCATTTCTTCTAAGATTCATTTATTTGTTCTTCTGTCTGTTCATCTCTAAATATCAAGGAGCAAAGAGGTTGATACAGGATATATTCATGTAAATAAGCATGTAAGTGTGTATCAACTTTTTCAGGCAACTGGTTAATCAGTAGTTTTCATGTATGCAAGTATTTCTTTACAAAGTATTCCAGAGAAATAGAAAGTAAAGTACTTGTCTTCAGAATTCTTAAAGCTTCTTAGTGAATGATAAAAACATACATGGATTATCGTGAACAATAGAGAAAAGTAGGAGCTAGATTGTGAAATATAGACTGTGAGTCTTTAAATGATTTGTCTGAGAGCAAGAGGAGATAAATGACAGCTAAAGCAGTTGGGAATGCCAGTGGGGTTCAGCGAGATCTCAAAGGATAAATAATGTCTGATTAGGCAAAGGGAAGAAGAAAAAGCATTCTGGGGAACAGGAGTAATATGAAGGAATAAAGAAAACAAAACTGAGCCATTGCATATTTCCAAAATATTAAGATACTGTCTTACCTTGACTAGAAATATTCTTTGGAAGAATATACTAGAATCAATAAACTAAATTTTGTAACATTGCTGTTGGAAACCACGCAAAGTAGGAATGAGGGAACTGAGATATTTAGTACAGAGAGAAGAAACAAAAATGTTATGAAGGAGAAGGTATAGACTTCTTTTGGTTGTTTGAAAAAGAAGAATGCACAAAAGTTAGGAGAGGCTCAGTTATGAGTTAATAAGTGGAATGTCTTAAACAATTGCAATCTAACAGGGGAAAAAACTGCCTCATATAGAACTGATCTCTCTAGCCCTGAGTTATTCCAGCAGAAGTTAAAAGACACAAGCATTCCCACAATCAGAATAAAGAAGATGATCTCAAAGACCCTTTAACCTAAAGGATAATCTGAGGTCAATAGCAACAGAGTGGCATTCATCAAGGAACTTGAAAGCCAAATACTTTAGACTTTAATAGTTAATATAATTATTTTATCTTGCATGACTACCGCATTGCATGGTACCCAGGGAACTGAGTAATAAAATAATTTTCTAAAGTATAATGTTCTCTAAAGTAAGGTGTAAGAAACCCTAGTTTTTTAAGAGATTCTATGAAAAAATGAGTCTGAGGTAAAACAATGTTGACAAATGCCACATCCATTTACCCTCTTAATACTTTACAGAAAATGTGATGGCCTTAAGGAAATAAATTTGCTTAACCTCTGTATCATCTAGAATATTTTATATTTATCTCACAAAATCCTCTTTTTGAGCTATCATATCAATATTCTGTAACTGATGCTTCCATAGGAGTAATTTGTTTAAACACATTTTAGTTGCAGTCTCAATTATTGTCTATGGGAGCCTATGATCTAGTAAGAGCAATAGTAACAATACAATCTGAAGAGCAGTGCTGTAAGGGTGAGTATGTACAGGTGCTATGGAAGCACATAGAAGGGCATCTAAAGAGGCCTTAGGGGTCCAGGGAAGAATTCCCGGAGGAGATAATACATAAGTAGGACCTGTAGGATATTCAGAAGTTACTGGGGAAGAGTGAGGGGAAGGTTTGAGTTGTGGGAAACTCCATGTATGAGGGCCTGCTAGTAAGAGAATACAGTACTTTCATGAGCAACATGGAATTTTTTTTTTTTAATGATAAATGATGATTTGATTTTTAAAGTGTACTAGCACAGACTTATATCTTGGCTTTTCTTGTAGGGTCACTACAAAGGTCATTGAAGCATAGAATGATGCAATGTTAAGAGGAGGAAAGAAGCATAGGCACCCTCTAGTCTAGAATCCTTCTCTAGAGTGATCGAATGGGAAACCATCTTACAACAATTTAAATATGTATAGACACTGGGGACTCTATCTCATGATGCATTTGTTCCTCTTATATTAAGATAAAATCAACTTTCCTATAACTTTCACCGGTCTTGGGTCTGCATTCTTCAGCTGCACAAAATAACTCTGGGCTTTATTACATTGGGAGTACCAGAGTCATTTTCTGTTGGTGATGGAATTTAAAATCAAATCTATTTAATGGAGTTCTCAGGTGCTCTGCCCATTCATTTTAATAACAGACATTTCACTACTTTTCACATGTGAAATGTATGTCTTAAAGTTTTCTTAAGACTACAATATAAATACTGAGTTTTATATAACCTTTTATTTATCAAGAGAGTATTTTGGGGATTTGGTTTCTGCATCTTTTTGTAAAAATGTTACATCTTAGGAAAATTTTCATAATTCAGCAGAGTCTGCAATGTTAATGGACCCAAGTAGCAGGATCCTTGGAGCACATACTGTAAATACTCCTCAGAGTACTTGTAATTTCAATTCTAGGGTCTAATGCTGGCTATAATTCATTTGTTTTTCTTCTCTTGTTGAAAGTGATTCACAGCAGACTTCTGATTTTGGAAATCTATCACTTTTGCTTAATTCGAAGTTTGTAGTTTTAATTTAACTTAAAGTATAGTAGTGAAAAAAAACATGGTAGAGATTGGAAAAAGTAATGCTGGAGAAATAAATATTTTCTATGAGTAAAACATTTTATTAGAGGCATTTAAATCTTTCAGAGGCAAATTAGAGTTTTCTTTTCCTGTTTCATCTCAGGTTTCCACAGTTTGGACAACTAAAGTATAAGTAAAATATGTTCTTTTCTTGATTGAAATTAATAGCTACGAATTTCTAAATAACTTCATATATATATATAAAACCTGAAATGTAACTTGATACTTTGTACGTGTTTCCTTTTTTTTTTTTTTTTTACTTACTTGGGCTTAGCCTTGAACAGAATTATAATTTTAGATATGGATAGCTATATTGAAGCAAATTCCATGATTTTATTTATAAATGAAGATACGGAGGCCGATAGAAGTTATTATTAGAATTGAAAGTCAAAAGTCTCTGATTATTTTCAGCCCACATGGTGTACTTTTTTACTTGGTAATAGACCAGTAGCGTTACAATTAATGTAAAAGTATATCAACTGTTTAAAAAGTAACAGTAACATGTATTTGAATAAATAAGGTTAAATTCAAGAAAGAAGAAGAATATAAATTTTTAAAAAGGTAACTTCTTAATATCATATGATGTAGTGTTAATTGCTTTTTAATTTTACAGTTTACTCTCTCCCTTTTTTTCTCCCACCAGGGATATCATCTTTTGGATCTTTTCTAATGAAGAACTTTTCATGGTAAGGACATTTAATCAGTGAAGATTTTATGTAAATTATCACATGTTTATGGCATGACATTATCTGTGTTTTCAAATAGAATGCCCAATATACAAAGGGCTGAGGGAAATATAT
>NW_004443947.1:16151059-16165629 GCF_000243295.1 Trichechus manatus latirostris | reverse complement strand
ATTACAGATAATGAAATGAAGTCATAGTCATATCTTTTTTATGATTTTAATTATCTACATTAGATATCCTTTACTGATCAGCACCATAATAATTTCTGACTTAGAGATATACAATTTTCCTTTTACATTTTGAATAATGGATAATATTCCAATGGATAATGTTAGCATTATTATTTCAAGAAACAAATTACATGTTGATTTACTGGCATAACCTTCTGCGAATTTTTTTAATGATATTAATGTTTGTAATTATTTTCTTCAGAATATTTTTCTGGGTACTGTAGAAATGTCAAAAGATTTTTTTTCTTCTTCTTAAAGAAATGTTATAAATATAAATATTAGAAAGTGTGTTATAGTAAACAATTGCCTGAAACAAAATGCTACTTTCTTTGAAATGAGAGAAAAAAACATATGAAATTGTGAGACCCATTTTCAAGTTGTTTGTTGTTAATAACCCTTGACCAAGACATGTTATACTTGTTTAGAAGAAAGGGACTGGGATTTCAGTTCAACAAAACAAATCCCTAGTTTTGTGACTCAGAAACAATTAAAATGTGTGTGTGTGTGTTCCCTTTATATGATGTATTTGTTTCCTTCAAAATATAAAAATATGAAAGAAGATTTCGAGTGAATTGCCTATAATTTTCTAAAAGCAGTGTGTTCAGAGATGTAAGAAAGAAATAATGAAAAAAGGGAAATTTTTTTCTTAATTAATGTTAAGTGCTTTGACAATATCAGTGTGTTAAATAATAGTGAAGCTAAAAATTGTGGAATTTAAATATTATGGTAGGTGAAAAAAACAGAAATTCGTTTACCTAAACAATGAAGTAAAAGTAGAAAATGTCTCAAAAAGAAAGTGAAACAAAGAGAAAGAATATTGGCAAACTCACTTCTGTCATCATCTCTCCTTAAAGGGTTTATTAATTAATCCCTTGGTAGTCATTCTTTAAATTAACTTTATTACAACAAGTTGAAATATCCCTCTTGATCTTTTCCATATAAGAAAGTGATCTGTATGCTCATGGGAAAGGGTAAAGTTCAGGTGACTCCCTGAAATGCCACTGATAGTCTCAAAATTTCATGATATCTGACAAATGTGATATATACATAATCTTTCCAATATAAGATCTTGGCAAATAGTGAAACTGATAATCTTTGCTAGCCCTTGCTAAATCCATTTTACATGTATGGTGCCTTTTCTCATTTTTTTTCCATCGTCAGTCTTCAGCACCCTCATGCTCTTTCCTTCTACCCCTACTAATAAAAATCTGCATTTTTTTTTTTGCACTGAAAAGTGAATGTCTGAAAATAGATTGAAATTTTATTTCCTTAACAATCAGTAAAAATAGTGCCCTTTAATGGGAAACTGAAAGAGAAGTTGAAGAGTTAAAAGAAGAAAAAATAAGGACACACAGCGTCCACCCTGAGCTCCTCACCAGAGTACATTGCTCCACTCCCACAGGTACTCTTCCCCCGCCCCTGCCATTGAACTTTGTTTTTAATTTTTTTATTGATATTTATCACTAAGTGATATTTTCTTATGTATTTATTCATTTATGCCTCCATTGTTTATCTTCCAGACCAGAAGGTAACTACCAGGGGGGCCCAAAGACTTGCTTATTGGCAAAGGCCAGACCCATATTATACATTTGTTGAATGGGTACATTAATCATCAATACAATGATCACCTATTATGTGCCAGACATTGAACTAGGTTGTTTGACTGACAACATTCCCACCTACCCTCATAGTGTAGCTAAGAAGGAAGTATCAGCTCCATTTGTAACTAGAAAAGAAACTCAGAGAAGAAAAATCACTTGCTCCGGATTATGTTAACTGTTAAGAAGGTGCTGGAACATGAACTCTTCTTGTCCTCTGATTTAAGCCTTTAAAGAATGAGTTTTTTTTTTTTCCAAAATTTTTGGTGGTTGTTTCACTAATGGAATTGATGCTGAATCATTGCTTGTTGGTAGTTTTTTATTATTGGAAAAAATAGGGTACCAATTGCAAACGAGCCATATTGGTATCATGTTCCATGAATTATATCACAGATGCGGTGCATATTGGTACCATGGGCCAGGAAGTGTATAAAAAATGTCATCAGGGAGGTGAGCACTTTACAGGGAGGTGACTAATGCAAGCAGGCCATATCCGTCCCATGTTCCATGAAGCACATCACACACGTGGTACATCACACACCATGGCTCAGGAAGTGCTTCACAAACTGTTTTTTCACCCCCAAAATAACTCATTTACTTGAATATTTCCAAATGCTGGTAACCATACCTTCCCAATAACACAAAGGAAACAAAAAACATACTTGAAAGCCTTATCTCTCTATATAGAAGCCAAAAGACACAAAAGTTTCACATTTTCACTCCTCTGAGAAGCGTCTCCTCATACGAATGGCTCTCAGCAACTCAGTCGTGGCACAGACCAACTTCCTTGTTTTTTAACATCTACACTATCCGCCGCGACGCCGGAACATACTAAAGTGGCTCAAATGCCTCCTAGTAAATCTCCAGGGGTGGAACATGTAAGTGGTAGTTTTACCTACTATTCTGAATTAAAGGGTTAAAATAGTAAGCTCTTTCTTTTTTGGAGCAGATCTCCTGAAATTCAATATTTGTAAAATATGCAAAAAGGAGGAATTAGACAATTATGCAAAGGCCAGAAAAAACATGTAAGCACAAATTTTCATCTGTGATTCAGAGGCCACTGTGATCCTAGTATAGCACTCTTTTGCGCCATCTAAGCTTGATGCTGGATAACTCATTCTCTAGTTCCAGCTTGGTCATGTGTAGTTGACATAGCTCTAGCAAAAGAATAAAATTTTGGAGATGAAGTACTGACTTGATCTTCACTGTTAAGATGCTTGTTAGCAGTTTTGAATCAGTGTTTGTCCCATACAAGTATTATCGAAACATTGGTCAGACATGGCTAATATATAAATTGTAATTATAAAAAAGTCAAGTAATTTTCAGATGTTCACACTCTTATTAGAGATCATATTGCCTGTAATTTAGGAATCAAGTCACACTATTTTTCAATTAAACTTTTTATTTTGAAATAATTGTATATTCACATGCAGTTTTAAGACATAATACAGAAAAATTCCAGATATTCTTTACCCACTTTTCCCCATTGGTAACATCTTGCAAAGCTATAGTACACTAACACAACCAGAAAGCTGATGTTGGTAAAGTCAGATACTGAACATTTCCATCACCACAAGTATTCCTCCTGTGTGTGACTCTTTTATACTTATACTCACCTCAAACTGCCCCCTCTACCCCTGGCAAATACTAATCCAGATATAAAATGTTTTCATTTCAAGAATGCTGCATGAATGAAATCATATAGTATGTACCCTCTTGGAATTGGCTTTTTTCTTACTCAGCATAAGTCTCTGGAGATTTGTCCAAACTGTTACGTGTATCAGTAGTTCATCTTTATTGCTGAGTGGTATTCCATGGTATAGATATACCACAGTCTGTTTAACCATTCACTTGCTGAAGGCTGTCTGGGTTATAGTCAGTCTTTGGCTATTATGAATAAAGCACCCTATGAATGTTCAAGTACAGGTTTTTGTGTGAAACTAATTTTCATTTCTATGGGATAAGTCACATTATTAAAACAATATTCAAAAACAAAAATAATGATTTTCAAAATGATAAATCACCTGGGAACTTCACATCACAAAAATTTGCTAAATCAGGACAAAAATGAGAAGACATAGAGTAAATTTAAAGCAAGTTAAATAGCCTATTTTTTATTGATGTACGTAAGCATCCTTATGTTATTATGATTATTACTGCTACTGTTGTTGAGGCCGGTGAATCTCTGAAATCATTAGTCTTGTCTTCTTTCTCTAAGAAACCTCCTGTTTCCTCAACTTGTTATATTCCTTTGAATACTTACATGATAAGCATTAAACTTGAGTTCATTGTACCATCTGTGTGCATTAAAACAAGTGCCAGCTTTACGTTCATAGATCATCTTGTAAAGGATTGGAGATGCAGTGTTTCCCTTAAGAATTAATGGTACTCTTCTCATTTGCTGGAGCAGGACACACCAATGTGTCAGAATATGTTTTATAGCATTTATAAATAATCTGTATCTCTGATGGGTTATATTTGATGCTGACCTGGAAGCTTACCTCTACTAATCTAACCGTGAACTATAAGAGAATGAACAAATTTCTGTGAATAAGCATATGGAAAGGAGAGTGTTCTAAGTAATCCAGAAGTGTATGTATGTATCGTATGAAGTCCTAGATATGTCACAAAGCCAGATATATGGAGGCTTTGGGGTCTTGTTGGTCGTTTAAACCACATTGTCATCAAAAATATGCTATATATATATACACACACACACACACATTTACATGTATATATATATATAGTATATGTATTAAAAACAAACAAACCAAACATGTTGTTGTCAGGTTGTTTCCAACTCATAGTGACCCTATAGGATAGAGTAGAACTGCCCCATAGGGTTTCCAAGGAGTGGCTGGTGGATTCAAACTACCAGCCTTTTGGTTAGCAGCCAGAGCTCTTAACCACTGCACCACCGGAGCTCCATAGTATATGTATAGTATCTATATATATGTATAGTGTATGTATATATTAATTTATTTACAGTTACATTTATATTTATGTATGTATGTATGTGTGTGCATGCATTACATATGTATACACATATATGAATGTTTATATGTATATATGACTACAAACAGTAAAATACTGTTTATCATAGAAAATTAGTGCCACTGAAGGTTAAGACTAGGAGACTGACAGAAAGGCTGTGTTGACTGAGCACTTGTCTTATAAGAATTGCTAAAATTGTATGTGTCTTATTTACAACTGCCAAGATAAGTAAGGAACAGATCCTAGTTTACACATAGTAACTGTATTAGAGAAAGGTTAAATGCCTCTCCACAAAATTCAGAAATTCAGGAAAAATTCAAAAATTGCCATGCAGAGTGCTATTTTTTTCACTATTCAAATTAAGAGAAAGAAAATCACCGATTTTATTTATGCATTTAAGAGGTATTTATTGATCATTTGCTTTGTGAAGGCTCTGATCTAAGCCATGGGATATCAAAGTCCTTTTAATGGAGCTTAGATTCTAGTGGAGAGAGGTAACCAATATTCATGCAATTGAATGAATAAGAAAATGTCAGATACTGTGCTGTGAAGAAAATAAAATAGGGTGATGAGATAGAATGGATAGGGTGAGCGTGATGATGGCTCCTTTGGCTAGCATGGTCAACAAAGTCTCCATGAGGAGCTGACATACTAGCAGATACCTGAATGCTGAGTTGAAAGCAGCAATTCAGACACCCAGAGGTAGAACACTCCAGGCAGAGTAGATATAAAATGTAAAGCCTCAAAGATAGGAAAGAGCTACAGAACTTTGTTTGAAAGACCTATAGAGTTCACCGTCCCCATATTAGAAGTTAATTATCTAGAGCACTGGCCTCTGACAGGCAGCACTGTTCACATGCCACCCCACCACCTAGATATTACTTTCTAAATGGACTGTGAGAAAAGTTGTTATGACAGAGAAAAGGATGTCGTGAACTAGAGAATGATGCAGAAATCAGCAGCTAGAAGAACAGAATACTTTAGTACCAAGTGAGGTGCCAACATGTAAGCAAAGAGGCAAGGAATGTTTGAAATGATTAAAGGAACTATCAGCACTGTTTTACTGAATAGTTCAAGGAAGAGCAATGAGACTGGAGTGATAGAGTGACTAGAGGAGTAGGCAAAGGGGAGAATCTTATGGATGAAGTCCACGATATGTCAGGAAGACAACCTTATGGAGGCTTTCGGGTCTCGTTAGTCATTTAAACCACTTTGTCAGGAAATCAATATACTCACAAATATGGGCTCTGAAAACAGTATTCCTAAGATTGAATTTTAGTGCAAACATTTACCAGCCTGTAAACTTGAGCAAGTTACTATCATTGTTTTAGCCTAAGTTTCTGGTCTATAAAATGGTATTGATATTTAAACGTACCTCGTTTGGCTTTTGGAGGAATAAATGAGTTATTACATGTAAAAAAGGCTTAGAATGAACCCATGGACATAGTATGTGCTATATAACTGTTAGATGTTTTAATTACATTTTCTTACTCCAAATGAAATGGGGAAGTATTTGAGAATTTTAAGCATAAAGGGTGACATGATATTACCTGAATTTTAATAGGGTCCTCCTGGCTGTTGTTTTGAGAATACACACTATAGGAGTACAAAGATTGAAGCTAGGAAATCAGTTAGGAGGCATTTGAAATAATTCACTTTGGAGCAGGATGGTAGCAGTGGTAAGGTAAAAAAGTGGTCAGAATGTGGACATAATTTGAAGGTAGATTAACAAGATTATTAGTCAGATGTTGGATATGAGATAAAATAAGGAGTCAAGAATGACTCTAAACTCTCGTTATTAACAATCAAAAGGATGGAGTTGTCTTAACGGAAATTGGCAAGACAGAAGAGATAAAGTACTTTCGGTGGGAGGATTAGAATTCAGTTGTATGCATGCTAATTTTGAGATGCCAATTTATAATCCAGTTGGGGATGTTAATTCAGCAATGGGAAAACTGTGTTAGGAGTTCAGGAACGAGCCTGACCTAGTTTATAAATATGAAGCTGACAGTATAGAGAGAATATTTAAAGTCATGAGGCAGAATAAAATTATCAAGGAATGAATCAGAAAGAAAAATGAAGAGATCCAAGAACTGAAGATTGGGGTGCTAAGGTAGGAGGATAACGTGGATGCCATGTGAAGAAAGTGCTTCCAGAAGGGAATGATCATCTGTGTCTCCTGCTGCTCGTGAGTTAAATACTGTGAGGCCAGAGAATTCAGATGCTTGGTGGCGCTATAACACTGATGAAAGTGGGCTTAAAAAAGAATGACAAGAGAAAAATTGAAAACACTGAGCATAGATAATTATTTCAAAACATTTTTCTGTAGAAGAGAACAAATAAAAGGGATGGTAGTTAGAAGATGGGGCCAAGGGAAGGCTTTTTTAAGTGGGAAAAATAATGTTTGTGTATAAATGAGAATAATCTGTTAGAAAGAGTAAATGTTACGACGAAAGAGAGTGATAAACCCTGAGAAACCATGGAATCTGGTCCTTATATGGAAGGCCTTAGATGGGGGTGTGACCACTTCGTTTATATCATTAGGCTGGAGAGCAGAGTAAATGGATGCAGAAGTTTGTAAGAGGGTGGGAGTTTCTGGGGTTCATTTACAGTTACTTAGATTTTCTCAATGAAATGAGAAGGAACAGAGACTGAAATTGGGACAGGAGATGTTGGAGGTTTGTGTTGATACAGTTGTTGAAGCACGACGGAGTTGTCTGTGAGGGAAAGAATATAATACAAACACCAGGCAGTGTTAAGGACCCATTTGAGGTCCATGCTCACTCATTTAAAATGAGAACAGCAATATTTTTTTTATTTTTTTATTTTTTAGTTTTAGTTTTGCTCAAGCCATTTTCAGCTGCAAGTACAGAGTCTTTGGAAAGCAGAATTTCATTAGGGTTGTAATTTTGTCAAGTGAATACAATGAATCAAGAGATGCACAAGAAAGTTGAGTGAATATGTTTGTGTGTGATTATTATGATTAATCGTGGAGTTAAAACTGGGTAAGTTTAAAATGAGAATGAGAGAATGAAAAGTGTAAGATCGGTAGATTGTATGTGTAGAACGGATTGTTGGAGTTGAGGTACTGGAGGAAGTGAGCTGTAGAGAGAGGAGTAAGTGATCAGAAAGTGAGATGCTTCAACTGAAATACAGAGAGTTTACTGTTATGGATATATCCACGGGTTTTGTGGCTGAGATAAGGTAGAAAACAGGATCACTGGAAGAGAAGATTTCAAAGTACTGGGAGGTCAGAACGTTGGAAGAATTATCTCTGTATAAATTGGTATCACCAAGATTTAAGACTGGAGTGGTCTTAAGACAGGAACTAAAATCTTCAAAAAATGAGGAGGAATAACATGGGAGACAATAGCTGACTGCAAGAAGGGTTTGTGTACATTAATGTCTGATGACAGAGTTCAAAAACATTTCAGAGAAGCATAAGGAATGATCTGGAACTGGAGATGAGGCAGAACAAAGACACCTAGCCTACCACCAGGTCCAGTGGTAAACAGAAAGAGGAAGACAACACTAAATTATCCATTGGGAAAGCATGGTTCTCAGAGGAGATCTAGGTTTCCTTTGAGGAAGATGCTGAAGGGAACTTTCAGAATAGAGTTTGAGGATATGGGGGATTTTGAAGGTGATACACTGTGAGCTCCACAGAGCACAGTGGGGAAGTTTTGGGAATTGTGGAAGGCTGGGAAATGGAAACTAAGAAGGAGATGTGCAGAGCCTAATGTGGTAAAAATATCAGAAATGAGAGGTGAGGTCAGGGACTTATGGTGATCAGAAATAAACAAGAACAAAGGGTATGGATTTGGTGGTATCATGGAAGGTAGCAGTGGCTACAGTTTGTGGGTGTTTGGGAATCCTCTTCTCTCCTGCTGAAGGTATGAAGGCCATAGAAAGTTCGATATTGCACCCATACATCTCTCTCTTGATTGTTGTCACTGGGGGATTTTGACAACTGGTGGGAGGTGATCTTATTCTAAGTGTAAAGATTTAGAAGTTTGCACTGAATTTCTAGTTCAGATAATATTCACTTTTGAAGTGAAATAAAAATAAATATGATTTCTTTTAAGATTCAGCCTAGTTCTAATCACATAAAGATTACGTGAAAAGGGGAGGTGGACACTGTCCCAGAGTTTCCCACAATGTTTCTTGTTGAATAGGAATCTTGTTTAGGTCACATTCTAATTATTTTTTTTTTTTCTATCTTCGATTTGAGCAATATGTGGTTATGCTCTGAAGCCATCCCTTTTGTACTGAATTTCTCCAGTGACTTGATTAATCTCAACAGTTTTTCACTTGGAGATTTCTCTCACCAGGAGGTTTTTCACAACTCTCTATCTTTTCTCTTCTCTTGGTCATCCAGGCAATAAAATCATAATCCTATCTTTTACAACATGACAGGATGATAACAGTGTGAATACACTCAGAGGATTCTTACTCTCGTTAAGGTTTTAATTTCTTTATTGACTCTAATTAAACTTGAAAAGCTTTTTCAGTAACAAGAAAGAAACATGTTTGTATGTTGGATTAATAGCATTGTATTAACCGGGCTGTAGATGATATTTTGAGGAAAGGGATAAGCTTTTCTCTTATCCTAGAAGCCCAAATGTGAAATTTTCCATTGTTGCATTTCTTGCTTTAGAAGAAGATAGACTTTCTACTAAATGGTCCACAATTGCATTGCTTCCTTGGCAGAGCCTAATGAGGCAATGACTCTCAGGTGAAATTTTCTAAACAGTATTTCAGCTGCCTTGCTTTGTGTAAATTATTTTGAAGACTGCCTTCATTTTTTAAAATGCAAAGAGAATATTTATTAACTCAATGAGCAAATGTTTATTGAGCACCTCCAATGTGCTATGCACTCTTCCAGCAAGGAGTGGTGGTGGTTGAGGGAAGAAATACACCTGCTCTCACAGAGCCTGAATGAGAGTAGAATAGAAGAGATAAATGTAAACTGACTTAAATAAATATGTTCACGTAGCTATATGAACCATGAGAAAACTAAATAGTATTACATGACGGAATGTCTGGTGGGCCATAGGGTGGGGACAATGACAGAAGGTGTTCAGAGAAGATGTATTAGAGTCATAGGGCTGCAGCAACAAAGTACAACAAACTGGGTGGCTTCAAACAACATTTATTGTCTCTGAGTTATGGAGGCTATGAATCTGAATTCAACATGTTGCCAAGGCCAAACTCTCTCCAAGAACTCTAGGGGAAGATACTTCCTTGTCCCTTCTAGCTTCTGGTGGCTCCAGACATTCCTTGGCTTGTAGCAGCATAATTCCAGTATCTGGCTCCATCTTCCCGTGGTGTCTACCCTCTATACCTCTCTGTTTCTCTTCTCTTTTTATAAGGACACCAGTCATATTGCTTTAGGGTCCACCCTGCTTGAGGATGCCCTGGTATTAACATAACTAATTACATCTGCAAAGATGTTGTTCCCCAGTAAGTTCGCAGTCACAGGTACTAGAGGTTAGGACTTCAGTGTATCTTTTTGGGGAACACAATTCAATCCATAACACAAGCTTCTTTGAGGAGCTGATATTTAAGACTATCTCATTCAAATCAAACCCATTGCTGTTGAGTCAATTCTGACTCATAGTAACACTATGGACAGAGTAGGTTTGCCCCATAGTGTTTCCAAGGCTGTAGTCTATACAGAAGCAGACTGCCACATCTTTCTCCCATGCAGCGGCTGGTCTGTTCGAACTTCTGACATTTCTGTTAGCAGCCAAGCACACTTAACCACTGCACCACCAGGGCTCCATATTTAAGACAAAAATGTCATTAAATTATTACTCAGTCTTTCCTTCTCTAATTTTGATGAACTTTTATTAAATCTTCATATTGATATTAAGTAGCATATAGGCATTTGGAATTAAAGCTATGGGGAGAAAACGAGGGTTTATTTTAAATAATAAACTATTTCCTTTATTTTTCTTAAAAGGATCAAATTGAAATATGTTTATTTGTATATTTGAAGTATTTGGAAGAATTAGAGCCATGTCATAAAGCAGAAAAATAAAACAGATAAAAAAAATGCACAAAACCTGAGATTTTTTTCCGCAGCAGGTATTAGTCTGTAGCTGCACTATCTAACATGGCATCCATGAGCCAAACGTAGCTGTTGAGCACTTGAAACAAAATATCGTGTCCTTAGAATAGTAGGTCCCTTGCATGGTGACTCATGGTTCCACGAGTGAGTGTTTCAGTGAGTAAGATAGAAGCTGCATTGGTTTTTATCCCCTAACCTCAGAAATCACACAGTATCATTTCTGCTGCATTGCATTCGTTGCAAGAGAATCACGAGCCCACCCAGATTCAAAGGTAGAAGGGGGCATAGACCCCACCTCTTGATGGAAGGAGTGCCAAAGAATTTGCAGACATGTTTAAAACCATTTTACCTGGGAAGAAAGATCTCTCTTCAGAATAAGTCCTGAAAGACAATTATAGAATTGTAAAGCTAGATACTAATGGAGCAGATGGTTTTCCGGTAGCCTAAAGATTGGTAATATATGATTTGTATTATTGGGCCTTGGGGGTGGGAGGAAAAGAGTTGAAAGCTCTTCCCCATGGAAAGAAGTTCTTTCATCCATTAAGAAATTAGCAAACATTCAATTTTCTTGAATCTTCAAAAGAGGATTTGGAATTTAATCTTTCAGCAACAAATCTCTTGCTTTCACTGCATCAACTTTCATTTTCTTTAAGCTTTCCTGTCTTGATTAGTCCTGAAAATAAATGCATTACTATTACTTTTTTGAGTAAATGACCTACATATAAATTTTTATAGAAAATTAGCCCTTGCTGAATGAGACTGTGATGATTGGGAACTAATTATTTATTTCACCTTTTAAAATTTTGACATTGATTTTAGGGTTATTTGTTTGCCTACTTTAATAATAGCCGGTCTCCTAAATGAACAGGGATATATGAAGACTGAACTTTTTGTGTGCACATCAGTTGTTGTTATTATTCACATATAAGACACATCCCTAGATTAGACTCTCAGAATATTCCAAGGAGTATAATGATACGGGCCTGCTCTTATAGAACATAATTCTTGGTGGAAAGATATATACAAAAAAAAAAAAAAAAAGGATATATAATTAACACAAAAATATTAGGTAGGTGTAAGTGTTCTGGTGAAAGAAAAATGGGGTGAAAATAAAACAAGTTGATGTGATAAAATTAGAGGGAAGATCTTGCTTTAGATTAGAGCATCAGAGAAGACCTCAGTGGGATTATGATACCGAAACAGTTACCTAAATGACAAGACAACTGTAGTTTTATGAAAACTCTGGGGGATGATGGTGACCATTTTAAGTAGAGCAGCTTTACCAATCACCACCCCCTTTGGGTATCTATACTCCAAACTTTGGACCAACTTGGTGTTACTAAAACATTCAGTCATTTTGCCTTGCCATATGTTAGCACTTGTTCCTCTGCTTGTCATGGACTTTCTCTCCTTTTTTAGCCAGAAAAATAAACAAACAAATGAACAAGCAAACAAACATGAAAAAACAAGATGTGAAAAATCTTCTCTTATTTCTTCAGATCCAGCTCAGTTGACAACCTACTTTTCCTTACATCTCTCAAAACAGTCATTTTCCTCTTTATCTTTTCAAAATATTTTACTATTTATCACATTGTAGTATCAGTGTACTTGTTTTATTGGTTTTATTGTTTCTTGTTTAATTTTAACAGAAAATCTGTTTTATTTTGTGTGTGCGTGTCTATGCCTTGCTCAGTGTTTGGCATGCAGTGCACTAAAAAAATAAACAAGACAAAAAACCTTTCCTTAATATAATTTTGACTCCAAAACAATAAATTGTTTTTATGAAGAGATTGCTGTATGATACAAAATATTTCCAAGAGACTTCAACTCATTCAGTAATATTTATAATATTTAATCATTTGTTTTTGTCTCTACCATTCCAGGGTTGGAGGCATTATGAAAACATATCTGGTAACTCCCCTGGGACAGTTTTTAAACTTGAATGATAGTTTAATGAACTGCATGAATGTTTCAAAGTGTGATGATCAACAACCCCTGAAAAAGAGGATTGATATTTGTTTTATGGAATTTGCAGCTTTTCTATCACAGTCTACCAACTAATTACCTCTTGTTAAGTGTAAACATGTTTTCAGCATCCTGCTATCCAAAGAGCTACTCTATTCATTGCTTGGCAATTATAGGTTATCTTGTCTATTAAGACTTGTGAAATAAAAATAATAACAATGATAAAGCCATATATGTATATTCTGTTACATCCTGGTCTTCAGCCTCTTTCTTCACTTTTCCTTCCTTGCCTATCTTGAGTTGCCCCTTTCTATTGCCTAAAGTTCAAAGTCTTAAATTATTTTCTTTCTAAATTCTTGCTACTTAAAAATATATTACTATTTGACTTCCATGTTATGGAAGAAGGAGTGATGATAGCAACCTCTGATAACTAGACTACAATTACATTTTACAATTTCTAAGAACTTTCCAGATATATAATATTTAACATGACCTTTATTCTTTTGAATAAATAATACCTATTATGGGTGGAATTGACTCGATGGCAATACTTTTGAGTTTTTTTTTTTTTTTTGGTTTATTGAATACAAAGCAAAATTAATATCTACCTGACTTTTACTTCTTCACCATTATGCTGCAGTACTCCTCAGCATGTACCCTGTGTTTTATATAAGCTAGTTTCCTGACTGCTCTGTGATGAAGTGAAGCTGATAGCTTCATCCTTGTGATCACGTTTTATTTGCTCTTGTTTCACTCCCTTTATAAAAGTCTATTTATCTATCTTAAAATTTCAAATTTGATCTCTATGAAACCTTCCCTCAGTCATCATGAACATTTCTATACACCCTACTATAACATTGGAGGACTTGACCAAATAAACATATTCTTATATCCCATTACATGTTGTTAGAGAATTTTAAGTATTTCTAAGTAATACTGGAAATTGCTCAAAAGGAAATTCCTGAAAAGGAGAAGAAACCAACAGAACTTAAAATTTTTAATACCTAGTCTATTGTGCTGTACATAACAGGCATACAATAAAACTTATGGAAAATTGATTTTTCAGGAGAAAATAGCTCATTAAACAATTTGGTAAACCAATGTACAAATGAAAAAGGTTATTTTTTCACGTCTCTTATAAAATATTAATGTTCTTATTTTGGAATCCTGGTTATGCAATGATTAAGCATTTGGCTACTAACCAAAAGGTCAGTAGTTCAAATCCCCCGACTGATCTCTGGAAACCCTACTGGGCAGTTCTACTCTGTCCAATAGGGTCACTACGAGTTGGAATCGACTCGAAGACAACATTTTTGTTTGTTTGTTTGTTTTTCAGTGTATTAAAATCCAGAACTGTCCCATTTTGTCAGTGGAGAGTCTCTGAGTTCCAGTAGCCTCATTAATGCCGGTTTGGAGTCAATAGGTTTTACAGAAAGGTAAAGTTTGAATAGTTAAATTAATCGTGGATTAGGTACTATATTCAAAGAATTAATTCAGTGAAGAACCTGCAGAATGAAGAGCAGCTTTTGAGAGGTTCTTTGTAACACAATGAAGATAGTAGCATAATTCTTGTTGAGTTGATAATCTTCTTTAAGTGTTGACACGTGCGTTCAGTTGAATTTGCTAATCTACTGAAATACTGATCATCATCCTAGAAACTTATTTCAGCCAGTAGACAGATCTAAACTTAACACACTATAATAGTTCTATAATTGTGAATACCACAATTTTTCTTACAAAACTGAGAGGGGGAAAATGAATGTGTCCATTCCCTTTATCAGTCAACAAAATATCATTTAAGGCACCGTAAATGCTAGACTCTGGTGAACATAGCACTTATGGAAGACCTGTGAAATCAAAACAATAGCAGTGATAAAGTC
>NW_004443947.1:16148365-16149799 GCF_000243295.1 Trichechus manatus latirostris | reverse complement strand
TAAAATTAAGGTGGAAAGATCAGGTTAGAAGCATACCTAACAGAATTTTACTTCAGTAATGCTTGTTTTTTTGTCAGTGTGCACTACATTTACACCTAAAGCTATGGAGAACGTATACAGAAGAATATGGCTAATTGCTGTTAGGTGGTCTTGAGTCTGTTCCAATTCATAGCAACCCCATGTACAACAGAACGAAACACTGCCCGGTCCTGCGCCATCCTCACAATCATTGTTATGCTTGAGCCCATTGTTGCAGCCACTGTATAAGTCCATCTCGTTGAGGGTCTTCCTCTTTTCACTGACCCTCTACTTTTCCAAGTATGATGTCCTTCTCCAGGGACTGATCCCTCCCGATAACATGTCAAAGTATGTGAGACATAGTGTCGCCGTCCTTGCTTCTAAGGAGCATTCAGGTTGTACTTCTTCCAAGACAGATTTGTTTATTCTTCTGGCAGTCTATGGTATAGTCAATATTCATTGCCAACACCACAATTAAAACGTATCAGTTCTTCTTATCGATTGTCAAGCTTTCGCATGTGTATGAGGTGATTGATAACACCATGGCTAGGGTTAAGCACACCTCTTTTCTTTTCAACACTTTAAAGAGTTCTTTGCAGCAGATTTGCCCAGTGCGATGTGTCTTTTGATTTCTTGACTGCTGCTTCTGTGGGTGTTGATTGTGGATCCAAGTAAAATGAAATCTTTGGTGATAACTTCAATCTTTTCTCCATTTATCATGATGTTCCTTATTGGTCCAGTTATGAGGATTTTTGTTTTCTTGCTGTTGAGGTGTAATCCATACTGAAGGCTGTAGTCTTTGATCTTCATCAGTAAGTGCTTCAAGTCCTCTTCACTTTCAGCAGGTAAGGTTGTGTCATCTGCATAACACAGGTTGTTAATGAGTCTTCCTCCAATCCTGATGCCCCACTGTTATTCTTCATATAGTCCAGCTTCTTAGATTATTTGCTCAGCATACAGATTAAATAAGAATGGTGAAAGAATACAACCCTAATGTACACTTTTCCTGACTTTAAACCACTCAGTATTCCCTTGTTCTGTTTGAACGACTGCCTCTTGATCTAGGTACAGGTTCCTCATGAGCACAATTAAGTGTTCTGGAATTCCCATTCTTCACAGTGTTGCCCATAATTTGTTATGATCCACACAGTTGAATGCCTTTGCATAGTGAATAAAATACAGGTAAACATCTTTCTGGTATTCTCAGCTTTCAGCCAGGATTCATCTCACATCAGCAATGATATCCCTGGTCCACAACCTCTTCCAAATCTGGCTTGAATTTCTGGAAGCTCCCTGTTGATATACTGCTGCAGCCACTTTTGAATGATCTTCAGCAAAATTTTACTTGTGTGTGATATTAATGATATTGTTTAATAATTTCTGCATTCCATTGGATCACCTTTCTTGGGAATAGGT
>NW_004443947.1:16134859-16148265 GCF_000243295.1 Trichechus manatus latirostris | reverse complement strand
CTTGTTTGTCCAGGCTGGAGTCACATGCTAACCTTGGACTTGAGAATGAAATCAGTTTCATGAGAACCATATGTATTGGATTGTGGGGCAAGGGGGTTGTTGCCCAAATAAGACACAGTAGGTTTGAAATAACATGGGTAGCTTTATAAACGAGACAGGAATAAAACTTGGCCTTAAAGAATGGATAGATATCATACGATCTCCTTGTCTAAGTAGGAAAAGGCAAACTCAAGAAGGATTCAGAATTTTGTCTGTCACGAGAGCAAATAGAGTTGTCAGTGAAGTTATCTCTTTTTTGAAAAAGAAAAGACCATACTTATTACTTATAAACCAATAAAAACTAATTAATTTACTAAATAATTCTTAATCATACTAAATAATTACAAACTAATTCATTTGTATAAGAATGTAGCTATTTCTGAATTCCCGGTAAATAGAACAGCAGAATACAATTTTTTTTTAATTTTCAAGAAAATTTTATACATAAATTCTGTTTCCTTTTAATTTTATAAAAGCTCAAACCAAACTTGCTGGCTTTGAGTCGATTCTGACTCAGAGCGACCCTATAAGACAGAGTAGAACTGCCCCATACAGTTCCCAAGGAGCAGCTGATGGATTCAAACTGCCAGCATTTTGGTTAGCAGCCGAGCTCTTCACCACTGAAGCACCAGGGCTCCTTTAATGGTGTAGGAAAAGTCATATTTTAAAGGCCAGATTTTTATTGTGCCATAATGTTCTCTTACAGATTTTCTTTAGTTTCCTGACCTTCAGGTGTGCAAATATTAGTCAGTTGAACCAATGGCGGATAGACAGAAAGGCTTCTATCTTGAAAATGTAAGCTATTGTATAGATGTTGTATTCTGAGTTATATTTTCTACTGGGCTTTATATAAAACTTTGGTGCTCAGGAATTTCATTGATTTGACTGATTTATATGTATTGATTAAGAAACTATTGCTTCTGGTGTGACTTAGCAAGCAAACTCTGGGGTCAAGGAGAAGGAGATGGAGAGAGAGGGAATGGAGAATAGTTTTGAGCATAAATGAAATGTCCTCATATACTATATATGAGGGATTCAAATATTTCTTCATCTGCAGAATGTGTGGAGTATATTTCATTAGAATGGAAATGGCTTGCAGTGTGAGCTTTTTATATTATAAAGAAGGCAACTGGTTTTCAATCCATGCTTCAGCCTTACCTTTTACCATCAAAGAAGATGCTGCTATTTTAGTATCAGGTCCTGAAATGTGCTGACAACATATGACCTTCACAGATTCTGAGTGCAATCCTGTGGGTGGTATATGCACCCAACACCTGTGTTTCTCTCAAGCACAGTTACTTATACTCTGGATAACTTTACTTCAGCTGTGTTAATGATGTTGTATCATCAAGTGATAACACTATCACAGCTTTTTGACACTGATTTTCCTAGGTATGGGATTAGTTTTCTTATAAACTTATTACCCTCTTCTTTTCTTCCATTAGCTTCATTTTATTTTGACTCTGAGGTTAATTTTCATTAAGACTGAATGAAATACTGAAGGGAAAATATAGAATCTGACAACTTCAACAAGGAAGGAAAAAGTAAAGTGGCAGAAGATTTCACAACAAATGTAATGGAAGACAGGGCAACATTGACTCTGTAGTTAAAATTAAAAGTAAAAGAAATAGATGCCTGGAAATTAAACTGAGGAAATACTGGAGTTCATGTAGTGTTCTGAAAGGGAGGTTGAATTGATCTCTACTTGCCTTGCCTCAGAGTCTGTTTTATTGAGCATGTCAGGTACTCTGAGATCATAGAATTGTCAGTGTGGATGAACTTATAGTAACTTGATTCTGATTTTGTTTTTCTGTTTTACCCATTTGTTGGAAAAGATTGAATTGTTGATAATGTATGCATGAAACAGAAAGAATTAATTTATGTCACTATGTAATACACCATAAAATTAGGATATGTGATTTGAATTTTTAAAACAATGTAATACACACAACATGCCTAAGGCTTATCTAAGTCAGTTATCTCCAGACAACTGCATTGTGTATGTCTGTATGTATGTCTGTATTTATGTGTGAATGTCTGTGTGTGTGTATGTGTATAAATGAATACTGAAGGGCAATGTGAGTCAGTGTGTGTGAATCTGCATTTCCTTTTTCTTTTTGATTCAAGTAATTTGTGTTGATTGATTTAAGATTGAGCTGGCCCAGAGTAGTTATTACCTCATAAGAGCTACTTCTTGAAGAGCTGTTCATGTAGTGTTAAAGAAAGGATTGTAAAGCCAAGGAAATTCAGTAATGGCAGGCACTATACACCCATTATCAAGAACTGGTAAGCAAATGAATATGTCCTTTACCCTGGAACCTAGAAACTTAAATCATTTTTGCCCACTTTTGGTGTATATTGAAGAATGTTCAGTTTGTTGTCTGCTTTGTGGTATTTATGTACTAAAGGCCTTTTATGTATTTTGAAACAAACGAATAGATCAAGAATAGATGGTTTGGAGGCTCTTAAGTGTCTGTAGGATATTTAACATAATTAGAGTTTTCAATTTTTCTTTTTCTCTCTGAAAATAGATTTGATAAAGTTGGGGGGATTATGTAAAATTCAGATTTCAATACTATCATCTGTCATTTTTCAGATTTCAACGTCTGAATCCAGTGATAGGCTAAAGTAGACAAACAAACTCATTGCCATCGAGTCGACTCCTACTCACAGCAACCCTATAGGACAGAGTAGAACTGCCTCATAGGGTTTCCCAGGAGAGCCTGGTAGATTCAAACTGCCAGCCTTTTGGTTAGCACCCAAGCTCTTAACCACTAGAAAACTATTTCATCAGGTCTCATCAGGTTTAGCATAAATAAGCTTTTGTAAAAAAAGGATTTCTTTTTGTATTTTTATAATAAAATATGTGGAAAACATAAAAAAACAAGATAGAAAATAGTATAGAAAGTATCCATAATCTTGTTATTTATAGATTATATTTTATATATTTCAATTTATTATCTATCCTTGGAAAAGATGTTAATTTTTTAAAACATTTTATTGTAGTTTTGGTGTAAGTTTGCATAACAAATTAGGTTTAACAATTTCTATACATATTGTTCAGTGACATTGATTACACCTTCTCATCTTTGCTTTGGGGTAAATGTTGACCTTTTGGTCTCATATATATGATTTTTTTCTGAAAGTTGCACAGTAGTCGTGGGTGACATTGTTTATTTTATGAGCCAATCTGTTACTTAGCTGGAAGGTGACCTTCAGGAGTGGTTTCAGTTCAAAGTTTAAGGGGTATCTCAGGGCAATAGTCTTGGGAATTCCTCTAGTCTCTACTGGTCCAGTAAATTTGATTTTTTTTTTTTAATTTTTTTTAAGAATTTGAGTTTTGTTTTACAATTCTTTCCCATTCTATCCTGGACCATGTATGTTTTCCTTGGTCAGAATAGTCAGTAGTTATAGCTAGGCATCATCTAGTTCTTCTGGTCTCAGGATAGATTAGGCTGGGGTTCATGGAGGCAGTCTTGCAGACTAAGTTCTTCTTTGAGTCTTTGGTTATCTTTTTTCTCTTTTGCTTCAGACGAGTAGAGACTAATAGTTGTATTTTAGATTGCTGCTCATAAGCTCTTAAGACCCCAGATGCTACTTACCAAGCTAGGATGCAGAACATCAACTTTATGGACTATATTGTGCCAGTTGATGGAATTGTCTGATGAAAGTATGGTCCTAAGCCTTCAAACACGGTACAGTAAGTCCCTGGGTTATGAATGTCTGACTAAGGACAACTCATACTTGCCCTTTTATGTTATTTAAATATGCCTTCAGTTTGAAATGATTGAACCAACTCCTACTCACAACAAATTCTTCATCATAATCACCTTTACTTGCTGCATGTGCCGCTTTGACATCATTGAAAAGGCTTGAGCCTTTTCTTGCACTAAAGTAAGGCTAAATAAGAACCTTATGCACCTGTTCCAACTTACCTACAAATTCTTAAAGATTTAGGAGTGGATCTCATTCATAACCCAGGGACTGCCTGCGAACTGCCTGTAAACCAATCCTGTGATTTATTTGGTTATGTCTGGGAAGTACAGATGACTGTGTCCCCTGTATGCTTTATTGTGTATTATTATGTATATGAATATATTTGCATCACACACAAACATGTATATGCATATGCCTACAGATACACATATACATACACATATACATACACACATATACCTTCCTATACACATATATTCATACATATCTACCTATGTAACAACTCACATATTTTGGGGTTGTTATTGCTGTTGTTGCAAAATCGGAGTCCTGGTGGCACAGTGGTAAAGAGCTTGGCTGCTAAACAAAAGCTGGCAGTTCAAAACCACCAGTCATTCCTTGGAAACCCTATGGAGTAGTTCTACTCTGCCTATAGGGTCACTATGGGTCGAAATTGATGGCAACAGGTTTGGTTTTTATAGCATTTAGCAATAACGTCCCTTATTCTTGTGTACTGCTTAGTGTCATCATTAACCTTTGTCAAGTTGTGCACACATCACCCACATTCTGTATTGCCTTTCCCGTCACCACGAATAACAAGTGTCTACCGTCTAGCAAGTGATTCTCCTTCCCTTCTCCTCTCATCCCTGGTACCAATCAAAGAACGTTGATTTCTTTATGTATACCTACTTTTTTATAAAAGTGGGATCATATAATATTTATCCTTTTTTGATTGACTTATTTCACTAAGCATAATGTCACCCAGATTCATCTGTGCTATAAGATGTTTTGTGAACTCATCATTATTCTTCATGGCTGTGTAGTATTCCATTGTAGGTATATAACACATCTGTTGATGGGCATTTAGGTTGTTTCCATCTTTTTGCGATTGTGAATAATGCTTCAATGAACATAGGTGTGCATATGTCTATTCGTGTCATTGTTGTTAGATCTCTAGTGTATATACCTAGGAATGGGATTGTTGAATCATAAGGTGTTTCTATTTCTAGCTTTTTGAGGAAGCGCCATACCAGTTTTCATAGTGGTTGTACCGTTTTACCATCCTACCAGCAGTGGACAAGTTCAAATCTCCCCACAACCTCACTAGCATTTGTTGTTTTCTGTTTTTTTTGATCAATGCCATGTTTGCAGGGGTGAGATAGTATCTCACTGTAGTTTCGATTTGCGTCTCTCTAATGGGGAGCCCTGGTGGCACAGTGATTAAGTACTCAGTTACTAACCAAAAGGTTGGTGGTTCGAGCCCACAAGCCACTCCACAGGAGAAAGATGTGGCAGTCTGCTTCCATAAAGATTATAGCTTTGGAAACCCTACAGGGCAGTTCTACTCTGTTCTATAGAGTCTCTCTGAGTTGTAATCAACTCAACAGTAGTGAGTTTTTGGGTTAATGGCTAATGTTCTCTTTGGTGAAGTGTCTATTCATGTAATTCGCCCATTTTTTAATTGGATCTTTTGTCTTTTTGTTGTTGATTTGTTGAAGTTTTCTATATATTTTAGAGATTAGATCTTTATCAGATGTGTCATCTCCAAAGATTTTTTCCCAGTCTGTAGGTTCTCTTTTTATTCCCCTGGTAAAGTCTTTTGATAAGCATAAGTATTTCATTTTTAGGAGATTCCTGTTAACTAATTTGTCTTCTGTTGCTCATGCATTTGTAGTTGTGGTTGGTAATCTATTTCTCAAAAAAAAAAAAAAAAAAATAGATCTCATAGTTTTGTCCCTATATTATCTTCCAGGAACTTTATAGTTTTCATAGTTTTAGCTTTAACATTTAGGTATCTGATCCATTTTGATTTAGTTTTTTTTTTCTTTAACAAAGGGAAATTTATTCTCTCACAGTTTTGGAGGGAACAAGTCTGAATTCAGGGTATTAACTCCAGGGGAAGGCTTTCTCTCTCTGTCGACTTTGGGGGAAGGTCCTTGTCATCAATCATCGCCTGGTCTAGGAGCTTCTCAGCACAGGGACCCCTGGTCCAAAGGACGCGCTATTCTCCTGGCTCTTGTTTCTTGGAGGTATGAGGTCCCCCTGTGTCTGTGCTGATTCTCTCTTCTATATCTCAAAAGAGATCATCTATATCTCAAAATTAGATACAACCTAATCTTGTAGATTGAGTCCTGCCTCGTTAAAATAACTCCCTCTAATCTTGCTTCATTAACATCATAGAGGTAGGATTTATAACACATAGGAAAACCACATCAGATGACAAAATGGTGGACAATCACACAATACTGGGAATCATGGCCTAGCCAATTTGATACCACATTTTGGGGGACACAACTCAATCCATAACATTATACCCTTTGGCCCACAAAAAATTATGTCCTTGCCACATGTAAAACACATTCACCCCATCATATCTTAGCAAAAGTCTTAAACCAACTCCAAGACCAAAATCCAAAAATTCATTTTCATCTGTGAAATCTAGAATATAATTTATCTGCTTCAAAAATACAGTGATGGAACAAGCATAAGGTAGAAATTTCCATTACAAATGGAAGAAATTGGAGGAAAAGAAGGGATAACAGGCACTAAGCAAGTAAGCAGAACACATTACACTAGCCCTCAAGACTTGAAAATAATCCTCTGTTCTCTGAGATCATTTAGGCAGTGACCCTGCCCTCCAGACTCTGGGTATTGGCCACATGCTCCAGGCTCTGGGTGGAGGCCCATCAGCCCAGGGCTTCAGCTCCACCTTCCAGGCCCGCTGGAACGGCAACTCTGCTCCCTCGACTTTAGGCAGTCTCATTCTCCTGGTTCATCTGAGTAGTGACCCTACTCCCTCTCCCCCAGAAGTCCCACTTTTCTGTCCCTTGGGCATAGCAGACCTGCCCCCTCAGCTTTGGGCGGTGGATCTGACCCCATCCTGCTGGCACTCACAAATGGCAGCCACACACTTTGGGACCAAATTGGTGAAGATCTGACTCTTTGAAACCTAGGAGGCTGTGGCCCCAACCATTGAAACCCCAGAGGCCAAACCTCCACCCTTTGAGACCCCAGAGGCCAAGGCTCCACCCTTTGAGACCCCAGAGGTCACAGCCCTACCCTTTGAGGCTGAGGCAGCTCTGCTTCCTGTGTTCCTCATCTCTTTAGCTTCTGCTTCCTGGTTCTTTGGCCTCTCAGCTCCTCCTTTGCCCTTCTGAGGCAAGTGTTGCTTGCAAACTTCAGCCAGTAGGCACTCTGCTTTCTTGCTGTCTTGGTCAGCAGGCCTAGCTCCATCAATAAATGCCTGGAGTCACCCTACTCTGCCAGGAAGCCTCCTGCACCAAGGGACACAGCTCTCTCACTCTGTGGGTTGGCTCCAGCACAGTCTCTTTCTGGTCTCCTGGTTCTGCTGCTGCTTCTCGCCATCTGCACCATCTCCAGTGTAACAGCTTTCCTCACTCCCTTCTGAGCCCTCACCAGAGTTGTCTTTGATGTCCATAATTCCACCAACAGTCTCTTCAAGGAAATCTAGGCTTTTACTATTAGGCAGTTTAAAACTCTTCCAGCCTCTATCCATTCACAGTTTCAAAACTGCTTCTACATTGTAGGTATCTATTAGAGCAGCACCCTACTCTCTCGGTACCAAATTCTGTCTTAGTTGTCTTGTGCTGCTACAACAGAAATACCACAAGCGGATGGCTATAACAAAGTGAAATGTATTCTCTCACAGTTTAGGAGGCTAGAAGTCTGAATTCAGGGTGCCAGCTCTCTCTGTAGGATTTGGGGGGAAGGTCCTTGTCATGAATCTTCCCCGGTCTAGGAAATTTCAGCCCATGGATTCTGGGTCCAGAGACACACGCTGCTCCGGCTCTGCTTTCTTGATGGTAGGAGGTCCCACTGAGTTAATTTTTATATATGGTGTGAGTTATGGATCTTGTTTAATTTTTTGCAAATGGATCTCCAGTTTTGTCAGCACTATTTGCTAAAGAGATATTTCTTCCCCAATGAATGGACTTTGACCCCTTGTTGAAAATCAGCTGCCCATAAATGGATGGAATAACTTCTGGGTTCTCAATTCTATTACATTGATGTATACGTCTGTCATTGAACCAGTACCAGGCTGTTTTGATTACTGTGCATGTATAGTACGTTTTGAAATCAGGAAGTTTGAAGCCCCCTACTTTGTTCATCTTCTTCAATACTGCTTTGAGGATTTGAGGCCTCTTTCCTTTCCATATAAAGTTGGTGATTTACTTTTCTGTTTCATGAAATAATGTTGGAATTTGCATTGGGATTGCATTATATCTATAGATTGCCTTGGGCAGTACTGACATTTTCCCAATGTTAAGTCTTCCAATCCATGAGTATGGAATATTTTTCCATTTATGTAGGTCTTTTTCGGTTTTTTGCAGTAGTATTTTATAGTATTCATTGTATAGGTGTTTTAGATCCCTGGTTAGGTTTATTTGCAGATATTTTATTCTTTTGGGGACTGTTGTATATGGCATTGTTTTCTTTGAAAAATGTTAATTTTTAAATTAAATTGAGTCTATAGTATGCATGTTTTAAGGATTTTGCTTTAAAAATGTTGCCATCGATGTTTTTCTATGTCATAGGATATTAATGTACATCATTTTAATGAATATGTGATATTTTAGTCTTTGAATATGGTGCAATTTATTTCAACTTTCCAAAATTTTGAATATTTTATTCGTTTTTTTTGCTTTTTTATTTTAAAATAAAAATTAGGTGCACATAATTCTTTGCAAATCAGATCACTTGTGTGCATGCCTGTATGTGCTTATTCATACTGGCAAGCTGCTGTTATCTTTGCAATTTTTACCAATTTGCATTCTAATATCTCTATATTAGAATATCCTTATTAATATTAAGAATTATCTCTTCATGATGAAATATAAAAATCAGTTTAAAAAATGCTAACTGGATTGGCAAAAATTATAACTCATTTTAATTTGCATCTTTTTCTAAATAGTGAATAGAGGACATTTTTTCAAAAGTATATGATTCATTTTAATTTTTGATTTTTAATTGCATGCTTAAGTAAGTTGGTCCCTTTTTCTATTGTTTTTCTATATATTATTTTATCAGTATCCTTCAATCAATTGTACACTAGACTCTACCCATATTCATTACTAAGATCTACTAGGAGTTTTAGATTTTATGAAGACTACATACATAGATTCTTGGGGTCCTGGTGGCCCAGTGGTTAAGAGCTACAGCGTGCTACTGCTGCTAACCAAAAGGTCAGCATTTTTAATCCACCAGCCACTCCTTGGAAATCCTATGGAGCAGTTCTACTCTGTCCGGTAGGGTCACTATGAGTCACAATCAACACTGACGGCAGTGGGTATCAGTGGGTACATACATTCTATGAAATACAAAAATAACGTTTATATCCAATTCCTGAATTAGTAGCCACTTTACTTTTCTTAAAGAGCACTGGTGGCGCAGTGGCTAAGCGCTCAGCTGTTAACTGAAAGATCAGCGGTTGGAACCCACCAGCCAGCTCTGTGAAAGAAAGATGCGGCAGTATGCTTCCGTAAGATTTACAGCCTTGGAAACCCTACGGGGCAGTACTACTCTGTCCTATAGGGTCACTATGAGTCAGAATTGACTCAGTGACCGTGGGTTTAGTTTGTGTTTTGGTTTTGCCCTTCTTAATGAAGACATTTACAAAGCTTGACCTCATCCAAGCTATAGAACATCTGATTGTCAGTGATATTACTGAGGAAATATCATCATTAAACACGATGGAGACAGTCAAAGATTGGGCTTTTTTTGGCCACAAAATTCTCTAGAATTCCAAATTGCAATTTTATTTCGTAATGTACCAAACATAGATTCTGCATGAAGCATCCCGGGATCCAAATGATATAGTATAAAAAAAAAAAAAAAAACTTCAAGAAATTACATTTAGGGAAATGGGCAAATTACTATGAATTTTTCCAAATTACCATGGATCTATCCCCAAAACAAACAAACCAAAAAGAACTTGAGACCTTGTAGAGATATTTGGAGCTTTTGCTGAGTTAGTCTATAATAGATAGAGGAAAGAAAAGATTCTGAGGGACTGCACTTACAGTAAGTAAAATTTCTAAAATATCAACTAGGAATTGTCATCCAAATGACCTTCACAGGTTCTGAATGCAAACCATTGTTTCCACCATTTGCATTTCAACGAACAAGTACCCTATATAACCCCAAAGACAGACTGTACCAAGTGTTCTCTTGCCACTCAAGAACAATGCAGTGCAATGAACCAATCTAGGCACAGAAATGCACTGCTTTCATCTAAAATGCATAGCATGCGTAAGACTATCTCAGGATTTTTAACTAATAACTTAAACCCTTCATTGTTTCAAAATAAGCACAACAAATGTCATAGTTTCTCTTTATTTTTTTTTCTGCTGTTTATAATTTGTAATTTCTTATACATCCACAGGTTAGAAAAATGATATGAAATGTAGTCTCTAGAAGCCATCTGCCACTCTCATTCTCAGATTTCTATAGGGTCATCTCAGAAGTTTTGCTGTTAGAAATACACTCTTCTAAGATAATTCTAACAGATGGTTATTTTGATGATTTCTCAGATTTAAAGTAGGTATACTGGTGAACAGTTAAGAAAATGCCCAGTACGTTAGATTTATTTTTTTCTCTGTTTTGCTTTTTCTTTGCTTTGAAGATTTTTTTTTTAAATCTTCATCAACCTGAAACATCTCTTCATAAAAATGCCTCTTGGGGAAAATTGTGACATCCCTTAAGGCAATCTTATCACATTATCTTAACCGAACTCCAAACAGAAGCAGATCTGGTAGCCTAACAGAATTTCTGATTTAGCAAAGTTTGTGTAATATATTATGTCTCTGATTCTTCTCAGGGAAATGCTCTTTCCATCATGCAGTACTATGTCAGAATATAAATGTGTATCCTCTACCCCCATATAGATTAAGTATTTTTTAAGCTAAAGGTAGAAGTTTTCTATGCTGCCTAGGGCTCCAGTAGTTTAATATGTCTGTGTGTTTTTGTGGGCTTAAGTGGGTATTTAAAACTTTTGCATTCTTTTGTTTTGCCTAAGTCATGTTAAGTATGAATGTATACCAGCTCTAAAAATAAGCATTTTTCTTTGAGAATTTTAAAGATTAATTTCAATTTATTATTTTATTCGTTCTTTCAAAATTATTGTGAGCTGTGGAAAAGTGTGGTGGTGCCTCAAAAATAATAATAATAATAACACTACCATACCAAAATCAAACCCACTGTCGTTAAGTTGATTCTGAACTAATAGCGACCCTGTAGGACAGAGTAGAACTGCCCCATAGTGTTTCCAAAGACCAGCTGGTGGATTCAAACTACAACCTTTTAGTTAGCAGCCAAGCTCTTATCCGCTGCATCACCAGAGCTCCAGCACTACCATGTGACCCAGCAATTCCACTCCTAGGTATATACCCAAAAGACTTGAAAGCAGAGACTCAGAAAGAGACTTGTATACAAATGTTCGTTGCAGCACTGCTAACAGTAGCCAAAAAGTGGAAACAACATAAATGCCCATCAATAGATGAATGGATAAACGAAATGTGGTACATACATACAATGGAATACTACTCAGCCAGTAGGAGAAATGAAGTCTTGCCACATGCTACATTATAGATGGAGCTTGAAGACATTATGCTGAGCAAAATAAACCAATCACAAAGGGACAAATATTGTATGATTTCACTTCTATAAAAAGACAAGAAAAGCCAAATGGATAGAGACCAAAGTTTATTGGTTACCAGAGGTGGGGAGGGAAAAGAAAGGTTAAAGGGGATGGAAAAATAGCATTGATTAAGGGTAGGGACACACAGCCAATTATTGTAATTGCTGTCAATAAGTTGTACACCTGTAAAAAGTTGAATTAGCAAAAGTTGTGTGATAAACATGTTTACAACAATGACAAACAAACAAAGAGTAGCTGCTGAGGCTGCTTATATACAACCAAACACCTCATGGGATTGGGTTCCTTGGTTTGGAGATTTAGGGTCATGATTTCAAAGGACATCCGGTTAATTGGCCTAATAACATATTGAGTACTTCTGTTTTACCTCCTAGTTCATTGCATAGTACCTAGGGTCTTAAAAGCTTGAAAGCAGCCACACAAGTGCATAACAATTAGTCTCTATTCACCTGGAACAACCTAGGAAGAAGAAGAGTCAGGAATAAGAGGAGGATGTGGAATGTGCAGCTAATTGCCTCCATAAACAACTGCCTCCTTTGCCGTGAGACCGTAAGAACTGTATGGCACCTGGCTACCATTACTGAATGTTTTGATCAAAGATTCCATAGAAGAATCCTGATCAAAAGGGGGAAAATGGAGAATAGAGTTTCAAATTCTCATGGACTCTTCATTTTCTGGAGCTATGGAGGGAAATTGGCTATGAGTGTAATAATTCCTCATTGATATATGTGATAGATCAAAAGCTAGACTACTAGGAAATTTTGAACAATCTAAAGTTCTAGATAGATTATGAACTCTATTATAAAATCAAAAGAAAAAATATTTTCACTTTGTTATTTACAATTTGTTCGCTAGTATATATTAATTATTTAAAGGAGCCTTAGTAGCGCAGTGGTTAAGAGCTAGGCTGCCAACCAAAAGGTGAGCAGTTTGAATCAACCTGCTCCTTGGAAAACCTATGAGACGGTTCTGCTCTGTCCTATAGGGTCGCTATGAGCTGGAATCAACTTGACAACAAAGGGTTTTTTGGTTTGGTAATAATTTAAAAAATAATAAAGATTATTAAAAGAGGCACATATGAGGAAAAGAAGATTAACAAAAGGAATTTTTTTTTTAATAAATCAGAATACACTATCGAGGGTTACAAAATTAACATTACCATGCTTTAAAAACATTCTGATTTAAAATAGAGATTTGACGTTGCCTTGCCATGAATCCCAAGGTTGGTCATCATGCTTAGAGAAATGGAGAAATCATTCCATGTTGCACTTAAACTTTATGGAACGTTTTGCAGTATCAGCTATTTTCAGGTTTTATGACCATCATAGTAATTGTCCTGTCACTAAGTTACGGTAAAAATAGAGCAATGAGAATAAGTCTGTAGATCAAGTTTTAAAAGGTACTGTTGGAATCACATAGCCCAACTCATTTGGTAAATGGCACTTCTATGAATTATTCAAGACCAGAGGAGTGCTGAATCATTTACTGCATTCAGCAGTGGGGTGTTTCCAAAATTCTGCATGAAGAATCACTGCATATTTGTGACCAGAAAAATAAATATGTGAGAGCAGTAAATTTTCATTCTCTCTGCCTTTGAAGACTTATTTTAATGTGTAAAGAATGCTAGAGATGCAAGGAGCTAAGAAGGTTCTACTCAACTTCATACTTTACCAGATACATTGAATATGTTATTACTGCAGAATGATGCATTATGTTGTAAGCAGTAGAAAAACTATATTCTTTTTTTTTTTTTTTT
>NW_004443947.1:16101966-16126884 GCF_000243295.1 Trichechus manatus latirostris | reverse complement strand
TTGTTGATTCTCTGTTTGGCTTAGTTTTTCGGATCTTTGTTGTGGAGGGACGGCGTGGTGCTTCTGCCTAGACCGCCATCTTGCCGGAGTTTCAGAAAAACTATATTCTTAATAATATTAATTATTGGGCTCCACTCTGAAACATTTTAAAACTTGTTTCTTATTAATCTGTGCTTTTAAACAGCTCCTGTCTAAATCTTGACTCCTTTCAAAGAGAGAATAAACAAAACCCAGAAATGGTGGAGGAGTGTTCTCTCCACTTCAGCCAGAGTTTCTAATGACCCAGAGAGTTGATACCTGAGAAGTAAGGTTACTAAGAATCAAGATAGCAATTTGTTTGTTCCTTATTCTTTTCTAGGGTCTTCGATGTTATAGCAATGGTATTAATAAACTGTATTGTGTATAATGATTCCAGAGTTTTAAAACTTTAATTTTATAAGGTTCTACGTATTTGCTTTTAGGGAAATGCAACATTTGCTGAGAATACTTATTTAAAACTTTTTTCTAGGCCAGTATTGTCCAGTAGAAGTATAATGGGAGCCAGAAATGCAAGCCATATATGAAATTATAAGTTTTCTAATGTTGTCGTTAAGTGCCGTCGAGTCAGTCCCAACTCATAGCCACCCTATGTACAACAGAATGAAACACTGCCTAGTCCTGTGCCAAGTTTTCTAGTAGCTACACTAAAAAAAGTAAATGTATTTTAATAATGTATTTTATTTTAACAAATACATGAAAACGTTATCATTTCAATCTGTAATCAAGATAAAAATTATTAATGAGATATTTTACATTATTTATTCATACTAAGGTTTCAATATCTGGTATGAATTTTTTATTTATAGCACATCTCAATTCAGACTAGACAAATATTTCAAGTGCTCAAAAGCTACATACGATTAGTAGCTACCATATTATGCAGACATTTCTTGGCACTCAAACATGACATATGCATAATTTCTGATTATCCCAGTGCTGTTAGCTGTCATTGAGTTGGCTCTGACTCATGGCAACCCATGTACAACAGAACAAAACGTTGCCTGATTTTGCCCCATCTTCATGATATTGGTATGTTGGAGTCCACTGTTCTGACCACTGTGCATTTTCGGTGCCTTTCAACCTAAGCGGCTTCTCTTCCAACACTATATTGGACAATATTCTGTTGTGATCCATAGGGTTTTTATTGGCTGAGTTCCAGAAGTAGATCACCGGACCTTTCTTCCTAGTTTGTCTTAGTCTGAAAGCTCCGCTGAAACCTGTCCACCATGGGTGGCCCTGCTGGCATCTGAAATACCAGTGCTATAACTTCCAACATCATAGCAAAACACAAGCCACCACCGTACGGCAAACTGGCAGATGGGTCATGGGATTTTCCTGATAGATATGTGGAAATATTCAGTGTTTCCAAACCAAAGAAAACATAGAGAACACACAGTTTAGTCTCATTATTTATATCTGAGCTCCAGAAGAGTGAATTTTTAGGGAATGATGAGAGTATAATCCTGGGCAATATCTGTTAGACTCTCAGTCCTGAAGGTAAATGAGAAGGTGTGAAATGCAAGTAATCCATACTTGATAGTGAAAGAAGTAAGCAGAGATATTAATTTTCCAATAAAAGTAGAGAGAAGGAGTCAAAATGGCAATATAGGCCCATTTAAAATTAGTTAGAAATAAAAAGTCTCAAAAATTAAGAAAAAAATAAACAGTATACTTAGGAGTTAGTGGAGACTGCTAACCAAAAGGTTGGCAGTTTGAATCCAGCAGCTGCTCCTTGGAAACCCTATGGGGGCAGTTCTACTCTGTCCTATAGTGTTGCTATGAGTTGGAATCGACTCGGCAGCAATGGGTTGGGGTTTTTGGGTACCATCATTTAATTATCTCCAATTCCCAGAAGAAACTAGAAAAAAATTTGTCCACCTTTTGATACCTTATTCACATGAGAAATGTGCTTCTTAGTTCAGTCATATGTATGAGACCAAATGGGCAACTCCTGTCAAAAAGCAAGACGAGAAGGCAGAAAGGGACAGGAACAGGACAAATGGAAACAGAGAAACTGGCACAGAAAGGGGAAGCATACAGGCACATTGGGGGGACTGCAACCAACGTCACAGAACAATATGTGTACAAATTTTTGAATGAGAAATTAACTTGAGCTGTAAACTTTCACCTAAGACACAATTAAAAAAAAAAAAGTCATTGAAATAAATTAGATGAGTCAATTATATCACAGCCTGGGGATTCCAGAAGAAAAAATATAAAAATGTGACTTTTCCTATTTTTTAGCTTTATATACTACTCAAATGATATAATTTCTAAAAGTAAAATTCTACATATCACAATAGGATGGCCCAGATATTACAAGTTTCACCAGTATATCCTATTTAAGTATTTTCTGCATTTCTTGGTATTTCATCTTAGTGATTCTGATTTTTCACAGTGTCTGTGATCAGCAGCCTTATTTGTATCAGGTAAGATATATATCCCCTTGCTTTCTTGTATCTGCAAACTCTCCCTTCCCACAGACCTTTAAGCAGAATAAAATGTTTATTTCTTCCTGTCATAGGTATTCGCGCTTACAACCTTATATATCTCTCAAGTTAAAACCCCATCTCTGTTCTTTTATTTCTATTCATACATGAAAAATTACTTTGACCTCCTCACCTCCCCCTTATTGCTTAGCCCACTGTAATCTGTCTTCTATTCCATTTATTTACTCAAATACTCTTTGTAGTGTTGGCTATGGCCTCCTATGTGTCCAATTCTATAAACTCACACTAGTCCTTATTCATCTGGTCATCTCTGAATCATGCACACAGGTCCATCATGATATTCTTAAAATTCTCTCCTTCCCATAAACTGAACTCTCTTAATTTCTTCTTCTAAATGAGTGCTTATAAATTCATTCATTGTACTAGGTGATCAATCCTCTTATTTGACCTGTACCTTCAATGCTGTATGTTTGTCTGGTTCAACCCTTGGCAATGTACATCTGCCATTCAACATACTCTCCTTGTGTGCTATCTTCTACCACTGTGGCTTCCATTAAAAGTTAAATGCTAGAATTTCACAAATGTATAGCTAAACTAATGCCTTTAGAACGTGATGAAGGTGATGATGATGATAATGCCAATGTCCTTCATCTACAACCCACTAGGTACACACCTGTAGATAAACAGATTGGATTTTATTGCTTGTTGCAGAGAGAAAGAACACAGGATGGGAGCTGTGGACACCTCAGTAAGAGGGTTTTAAAAGGGACATCTTATAGGATTTGGGCTTCTCTTAGGGAATTTGGGGGAGTGCTTAACAGAATGGGGCTTGGCTCTGGATTAGATGCTAGTAGGAAGCAGGAGTAATGCTGTCATTTGGTATCTTAATAAATCTTATCTAGAAGAAAGAGATAATAGACTGAGGCTAAACTTCTAGTTGGTACAGAAGAGCAGTTCTTCAGCCAGGAAAGAAGTGTGTTTGGTACTTTTCGGTTTACACAATGAGCTGTTTTATTTTTTTAGTCTCTATTTAGATATGATTATGAAGTGGTCTTGTATACGTGTGTGTATATATATATATATATGCATTTTTGTGTGTGTGTATGTCTCACTTCATCATGGCTACAAAGTGACCTTGTCAGATGTTGGTGTTCTTTGAGATCATTTGTGTTCAACAGGAGAACACTATGCCCTTAGCTGTGAGTGCCAGGCCAGCTGCTAATGACAGCAAGACCTTGCAATTAGAGTTCCTGGATGTCAGGGGCTGCTTTTCTCTTTCTAGACAATGATGATAATAGTGGTGCTAATAATAAATAATTCATTCAGTGCTTACCTTGTGCCAGGTACTATTATAAATGGTTGATGTATATTAACACATTTAATCCTCACAGCAATCTCACGACAACATTTTGAGGTAGATTTTTCTCCATTTTACAGATGAGGAAATTAAGATACTGGAAGGGAAGATAATTTACCCCAAATCACACAGCTGGTAATTTACAGAGACCAGATATATCAGCTACCATTGCACCACTGCACGTCTTCTTGGCTGCACTAGTCTCAGGGGAATTTGGGTACTTGTTTTGCTCCTGCTGCCTTGTGGTCAACTTTTCATAGCACAATTCAATAGCACCTTCCCTTCTGCCCATGCTGTGTCGCTCTTATCTCTTGCCCCAAGGTATCGCTGATGCTGCTGAGACCCACTTGGTGTTCATGCATGAGCAACCCAGAGGTGCAGGACGGTTAAAGCTTATTGCAGCAAATCTTTTGCTAATAGTGCCAAGGGCTGGTGGATATTTGCTCTTTCTCCCTTTACATGGACTCTCCTAAAATACAGTCGTTCACACAGCCTCTTGGAAGACTCTCCTTCAAGATCAAGCAAACAAAGATGCTTAACTTAATATTTAGTATTTGTTGTTCCTTCTTCCATGATCACTCAAATTTTTCCTCATGTCTGTTTCCTTGGGGTTTCATTTTCTAATAAAGGCTATGCGTTGTGGGGAGATTTAGGCTGACTGACTCCAGAGTCTGAAAATTCCACCTGGATTTTCCACAGTCTCTACCTTGCTTACCCGGTAGAGCATAAAAGTTGAAAACCTTGGCTTTACTATGAGGTCAGTCTTAGTTGGAGTCTGATTATTGCCATTAATAAGTAATATGAACTTGACGTATGTATTTAATCTTTTTTACACTATTTTAAATTGTGAATAATAGTAGTTACTTCAAATAACATTACACTCTTACAGGAGACTGTGACAAATTTAATCATATTTCTGTGAGTAGTACACTGCACAGCACATAATAGCACATAAATACTGTTTTTATTATCATTTTAATTTCCCTCAAAACTTGCTCCTTCTCCTTTGTTCCCATGTTTGATGGTGTCAATACCATCTAACTTAATTATAAGAAAATTATTGCTCCATCAGCTTCATCTGCTCCAACTCTTTCTCATTCCCAAATTCCTGATATAATTGGTCAATAAATCAATGTTTATTTTAAAATTTACTCCCACATCCATTTTTTACTAACATCACTATCCTCATTTTGACAGCTGAGAGATGGTCCTTCCAGCATCTCATCTTATTTGCAATAGCATACCAAGCGATCTTCCTGCCTACTTTCCTTAACACAACACAATCTATCCTCTACTTTCCTGTTACAATTAGCCTTTTAAAGCACACCCTCATTTTAACGCTAATAACACTGCATCATAATTGATTATCTCTTTCTCTACTGCTCTCCACCAGGGTTTATCGACCTTGACACTATTGATATTTTGGGATGATCTTCATTGTGGAGGCTATCCTATGCATTGTGAGATGTTTAGCAGCATCTCTGGTCTCTGTCAGCTAGATGCCAGTAGCACTTTTCCTCTAGTTGTTATAACCCAAAATGTCTCCAGACATTGACAAATGTCCCCTGAGCTGCAAAATTGATTCTGGCTGTGAATTACTGCTCTAGACTGTGAGTTCTTTAAGGACAGGAGTTGTGTTTTATCGACATAAGTCCCCAACACTGTGCACAGTGTTGGGAATATAACAGATGTTCAATAAATATTTTTGAATAAATAGATTCATGAGTTGGCACTCTAAAGTCTTCTTTTTTAATCCTACTTGTCACCCTACTTTATTCATGTGCCCATAGTTGTCATCATATTGCTGTGCATATGTCTGTTTCTTCAGCTAAATTTTAAGCTTTCCATATATCCTCAGCACCCACAGAAAAAAAAGAATGTAGTTGGTGCTCAATAAATACTTATTCAATTATATTTAATTAATATATTAACATATTTGAATTTACTTTATAAATATGATCAGACTTTTTTTTCACTGTTAAAGTATTAAATAATTGTATGCTTTCAAAGCCTTCCCCTTTGTAGCACTTATGCCAACTATAATTTTTTTTATTGTGTACTTAGTTGTTTAATATCTGTCTATATAAGTTATGTAAGGGTGACAACCGGGGCCACCTGTTTTGTATGCAAGTGGCTAATACAGAATGTTTTGCAGAGTTTATATTCAGTAAATTGTACATCCTTGTTGAAGGAATGAATCAATGAATGAAATAGTTTCATGCTTCTGCTAAACAAAATGGAATAATTAAGGTACTTGAAGAATTTGGATCAACAAATATATCACATTTCCCTGACTGATACGTTACAGTGGTCTTTGAACCTATATTGTGATATGCAGTTTAGACAGTTTTCATTTTTATCAAATAAGTAAAAAAGTGATTTCCCCCTCTAAATCATGTAAAAAGATAGAGAACTGCAGGCTGTCAAAAGTCAATATAAGATGTTTGATATCCCAGACTTGCAATCTCTTATAGCTCAGCACATTCATTTTTTTCCAGTACTAATGAATTAGCCACAATCTTAATTGACATATTGACCTTGAAAACTCCAGAAAATGACCCTGTCTGCCAGCTTCATTATCTATGGCTTTCTTAGCTGAGGAAATTTGACAATAAAACTTGAAACAATCCTAATTAATCTGCATACCAGTGTAATAAATTATATTTCTATCATGTAAGAGTAATCAGTGCTATCCCTAATACTGGATTCCACAAAAACATTTTGGTCTCATATTCCAACTATAAAATAAATAGCTTTGGTCTGTCATTTCTAAAACAACCTATTAACCTATGATTTTTTTTTTTAATCTCAGAAAAGAATGTTTTATAAGTATTTCAGAGAACAGAATACTGTTTAAAACCCTAAATTAGTGTCTTTTGAGAAATAGTCTCATATCAGAGCAAGCCGGCACGCTATCTTAAAGAATATTAGAACTAAGAGGGGAAAAAAGAATCTCCTCTCATACACATTGCTGTGTATTTTCTTTCCTTACTATAGATTCCTGTTGTTCCCAGTGGGGATCCCAATTTTAGAATATGCAATAGACATCTGTACCGTTGAAGCCAGACCTCTCAAAATTGTTCGAGAGAAGCTGAGGTATGGCCTGTGGTTTAATAAGAAGATGGAAACAAAGGAATCAGTAAACAGCGTGCAATAAATGACCTCTAATGGAAATAAGCCATATATATATTTTTTTATTTACTGACTTAGAATGCTCTGATGGAAATATTATGCCAAAACAAATTTGAAAGTGATCCTAACCATATGCAGTCATATTAGGCACCTGTTGATGCACACATAACTTAATAAAAAAAATCATTTCTTACAAAAGTGTATGAATATGTTCCTGATAGGGAACAAAAATTACAAAAGTAATAAAATGTCATTTCAGTGTAGAACCTACCAATATGTATATGGACATTTCATGTTAGCTGGAAGAGCCTCTACTATATATGCTTTCAGTCCTTTTAACTTCTTGCAACTATACAAATATTTCCCAGGATATAAGGTGAAATCTTTTATTTCTATTGCCAGTGAGATCAAATAAAAATTCCTATCCTATCCCTGCAACTCTCCCCAATACCAAAGTACAGGGAATACCTAAATATACAGTGTTTCAGCTTGTGCTGCCTCTCTGCCTGAAATGTATTGCCTGTTGTTTGCCCTCTAGGAAAATTTTTCCCCACTTTAGCTCAAGCCAACACTGCCTCCTCTCTGAAGGCTTCATTGCCTCCTTCAGGCTGGCTTAACTATGCTTTCCTCTGTGAACCTGTCTCCTTCTTTGACATTTTCCCCACTATCTACTCTCTAGACTGAATTATCGGAGAAGTTAGCATCAGGATCAAGATAGTATCAGGACCTACTAGTGCCACTTGCTTTTACACTAATCAGACCACATTTAGAAAGTATTTAGTTCTTGACATATGACTGTTTTAGAGCAACAGTGATGAATGAGACTACTTTCGCAAGCCTTCATTTCCTCAAATATAAAATGGAAATAATGATATATGGTGTTATTATGAGATTGAAATAAAATATCACATATCTCCTTTGCTAACTTGAAAACTGAATTTTGATAAGTGTTCCATGCCAATTTACTAACTCCATTCTCCTATCATTTACTACCCAAATTCTTGCGTTCATATCTTGGGTTCCTAAGTAGGAGTCCCTAGGTGGTGCAAATGGTTAACATGCTTGGCTACTAACCAAAAAGTCTGGCTGTTTGAGTCCACCCAGAGACACCTTGGAACAAATACCTGACAATCTACTTCAAAAAAAAAAAAAAAAAAATCAGCCATTGAAAATCTTATGAAGCACAGTTCTACTCTGACACACATGGGATAGCTATGAGTCAGAATCAACTCCATGGCAATTGATTTGGTTTTTTGGTTTTCATTCATAATTAACCCTTTAGAAAAATTACCATTTTCTACCTTAAGTTTTTTAAAAAACTTATCTCCCTGATTAGAACATAAGCTTTCTTGTGGTAAGACTTTGTTGAAATTATTCTCATGCCTTTTAATACTATGCATATTAATACAAGCAGTCCCCAGGCTTATGAACGTCCAGTTTACTTACAACCTGTAGTTATGAACCAACCCCCATAAAGTCTATTATATTAAAAATTCAAGGTACATACAGTGGTTTGTAATAACAAGCAGGCACTACTTTGTGATATACATCAAAACATTATTATTATTATTGTATTATTATGTTAAAGGTGCTTTAATTTATTTGGAAGTGTTTCTTCAATTTTTGTATGCATCAAAATGTACACAATATACTATATATTAAGACAAACATTTGACTAAATGACGTTAGATACGAACCATACCTAACTGTTCCAACTTACATAAAAATTCAACTTAAAGACTGTCTTAGTTGACTTAGATGACTGTCTTAGTCATCTAGTGCTGCTCTAACAGATATACCACAAGAGGATGGCTTTAACAAGGAGGAGTTTATTCTCTCACAGTCCAGTAGGCTACAAGTCCAAATTCAATGTGGCAGCTCCAAGGGAACACTTTCTCTGTAGGCTCTGGAGAAAGGTCCACGTCATCAATCTTCCCTTGTTCTGGGAGCTTCTCTGCGCAGGAACCTCAGGTCCAAAGGACACACTCTGCTCCCGGCACTGCTTTCTTGGTGGTATGAGGTTCCCATGTGTCTCTGCTTACTTCTCTCTTTTACATCTCAAAAGAAATTGGATTAAGACACTATCTAATCTTGTAAACCTCATCAGTGTAACCTCATCACAGTGATATAATTTACAACACAAAAGGAGATCACATATAACCTCATCATAGTGATAGAGTTTACAACACATAAGGAAATCACATCAGATTTCACAATTATACATTACTGGGAATCATGACATAGCCAAGTTGCTACACACTTTTTTGGGGGGATACAATTCAATCCATGACATAGACTTAGGAATGGAATTCGTTCATCATTTGGGAACTGCCTATACTGAGCAAATAATACACAGTCTTTGAAGGAATATGAAGAATAGAAGAAATGACATTTCCACCATTATTTCATTCTTTCAAATAGTAGAAGGGCCATAATGTAGAAGAGAGGCTAAAGTCATTCTGTGTAATTCCACATGGGAACACAAGGGACGTGGTGGGTGGCATATTTCATATCAATATTGAGAAGAAACTGAAAACTTTAAAGATGGAAACACAAATGGTTATCTATATATCCAGATAAACTCTGCTAATTGAAATGCATAAAGTAATTCATACAAACAATTAGAAAATGGAAAGAATTATGAAAGGCATAAAAATAAAAATACAAGCCTAACCTTACTTTTTCTAGCCTTTCCAAAAATAAACCATTATTTAAAGTATCCTTCAAACAGTTTTTATGCATGTAAATGTATATACATGAATATTGATAATCCTTAAAAATATTTAAACTAAAGGTATCTAAAAGTATTCTCCCTACACCCTGTTCTGAACCTTGATATATATATTATAATAAGAAACTGGAGAGAGGCGGAGCCACCATGGCACTATAGACAGAAGCACCACACCGTCCCTCCACAGCTAAGACCTAATAAACTAAGTAAAACAGAGACAAATATCAATCCTGGAAGCCTAAGCTTCAAATAAAGAAAGAAAGAACTCAAACAAGCACCAAATGGAATAATAAACTGATAGAGAACAGAGGGCAAGGAGAGATACCAGCGGAGGTCCCCTATCAGCTAACACAGCACAGATTCGCCATCTTGGACTCCTGTCAGAGATCAGTGGGCAAGGAGTATGGGAAAGCAGCTTCAAAGAACTCCCAGCAGGAGACAGAGTACCCTGTAACCAGTGATATACGCTTTCCCACCCCTCGACCTTCTTCCTCTTGCCCAGCTTCTGCCGCTTCTCAGCTGGCTGAGTGACCGCAGCCTGGGAGTTGCCAGCTCTGCGCCACTTGGAATCACCCCGCCCACACTGGCCAGCTCTTTCAGTGCCATTTCATTGTTGCTGGTGTTGCTTTTTTCGGCTTGTTTGGTTTCTTCCCTGCCTCTCACCTCCTCCTCCTCCTCCTTTCTCTCGAACACCTGACTCTGTCTGCTGTCTTCGCTTCTCTTTGACAGGCTGTGAAGCCCACTGGGCTGGGGAACTGCTTCCCTGGTCCGTGCTGTGACATTGGTGGGATCCCCAGGGACTCTTTTTGTTTTTGTTTGTTTTCTTTTTCTTTTTGTGGCTTGGGAGCCCCTTCTCGCCGGAGTGTACTGCATGGCTTGGGAGCCACTTTCCCGGTCTGTGCAGCTGCACCATTGGGATACATGGGGGCATTTCTTTTTTTTTTTCTTTTTTCTTTTCCTTTTCTTTTTTTTTTTTTTTCTTTTTCAGTTTCTCATCTCTCTCTATTTACCTTCATTTCTGGTCTCCTGAATGCCTAGTGCTGTGTGTCATCTCTGCCCCTTCTAGCCAGGCTGTAACGTGCGGCTTGGGAGCTACTTCCCCGTCTCTGCAGCCACACCAGTGGGATCCCTGGGGGCTTTTCTTTTTTTTTATTATTATTATTTTTTCTATTTCCTTTTTCCTGTTTGTCTTTCTTCATTTCTCAGCTTCTCGTCTCTCTCTACTTACCTTCCTTTCTTGTGTCCTAAATTTCTGGCACTGTGTGCCATCTCCGCCTCTTCTAGCTAGGCTGTACTACATGGCTTGAGAGCCACTTCCATGGTCTGCACAGCTGCACTGGTGGGATCTGTGGGGCTTTTATTTCTTTTTATATTATTATTTTTTCTTTTTCCTTTTTGTCTTTCTCTATTCTCAGTTTCTTGTATCTCTCTATTTGCCTTCTTTTTTTGTCTCCTGAATACCTGGCACTGTGTACCATCTCTGCCCCTTCTAACCAGACTATACTGCGCAGCCTGGGAGCAACATCCTTGGTCTGTGCAGCCATGCTGGTGGGATCCCTGTGGGCCTTTTAATTTTATTTTTATTTTTCTCTTTTCCTTTTTATTTTTATTGATTTCTCAGTTTCTCATCGCTCTCTGCTTTCTTTCTTTCCCTGTCTCCTGAATACCTTGCTCTGTGTGCCATCTCTGCCCCTTCTAGATGGGCTGTGCCTCAAGGCCTGGAAGCTACTTCCCTGGTCACCAGTGGGATCCCTGGGGGCATTTCTTTTTTTTAATTTTTATTTATTTTTTCTCTTTTTCTTTTTTCCTTTTTGTATTTCTCCATTTCTCAATTTCTTGTCACTCCACTCCAATGGCAAGCGCCCTCAGCACTATTTTGTTTTTGTTGCTGATGTTTGTTTTGGCTCCTCCTTCTCCTCTCACTCTTCATTCCCATAACCATCTTAGCATCGCACATCACAACCTCCCCCTTCCCTCATGCCTACCTGCACCATGCATTGAATATCACACCCCTGAGCAGCACAGGCATGACTACCAGAACCTGTCCTGCACTGACCCCCAGCCTGCACTGTCAGCCCCAGTATATGCCATAAACAACCCAGCCCAGCCCCGTCAGCTGGACCTGCCATGCTGCAACATAGCTGAGCAAATGGCCCTGCCCATTGGACAAGGAGGTGAAAAATATCATGTCCACAGATGAGCAAACAACAAAGAACACACAGTCTGCCTGCTCAGAAATAATCAAATAAAACAAAAAAAAAGCAGGAGGAAACAAACAAATCTACAGTCAACAAATGAAGAAAATAACTACCGAATGTCCCAAAGACAGCAAACAATATCAAAACATATACAAAAACAGGACAGGATGGTTACAGTAGGCATCCAAAATAAAACACCAGATGACTTTCCAATAGAACAAAAGGCGGTAGAACTACCCTATAGGGAATTCAAATCTCTAATATTCAGAGCCATCTAAGAGTTGAAGCAAAAAGCAGACAGAAATTAGTTAAAAGTAGATAAATTCATGGAAAAGGCAGAGAAATTCATGGAAAATACAGAAGAATTCAGGAAAATAATACAAGAACAAAATGTCAAAATAAATTTACAACTAGAAATTATACAAAACAACAGTTAGAAATCCAAAAGATAGTCAACAAGAATTCAGAAATGGACAGTGTCATAGAAGGTCTGATGAGCAGGTATGAAACAATGGAAGATAGGATCAGTGAAATCGAAGACAATCACTTGGATACAACTCTGAGGAAAAAATCAGAAAAAAGAACAAAGAAAATTGAAGAAACCCTGAAATTATGTGGGATATAATCAAAAGCAAAAAATTTCCGAGTGATCAGAGTTCCAGAACACGGGGAGAAAACGGAAAACGCAGAGAGGATCATTGAAGAATTGCTGACAGAAAACTCCCCTAATATCATGAAAGATGAAAAGCTGTCCATCCAAAAAGCTCAACAAACCCCATATAGTATCGACTCCAAAAGAAAATCCCCAAGCCATATCATAATCACACTCGCTAAAACCAAAGACAAAGAAAGAATCCTGAGAGCAGCTCGAGAAAAACAAGAAGTCACATACAGAGGAGAAACAATAAGACTAATTTCAGATTATTTGGCAGAAACCATGCAGGCAAGAAGGCAATGGGATGACATGTATGAAACCTTGAAAGAAAAAAATTGCCATCCAAGAATAATATATCCTGCAAAACTCTCGTTCAAATATGATGACATTTCCAGATAAACAGATATTAAAGGAATACATAAAAACCAAACCAAACTTACAAAAATTATTAAAGGGAGTCCTTCAGTTTGAGAACAGACAACAACAGACCACAGCCTGAATCCAGGACACAAGATCACACCAGCCAGATACCAAATTCAGAAATGAACTCTCAAGGACTATTTAAAACCCAAAGATTTACAACAGGGTAACAGAGAGGTTAATCTTTATAGACAACAATGTCAGAACAATTAAAAAGGGAATAAACGGTGAAGGTATAGAACTTTCTAATGGAGAGGAAGGCAAGGCAATACCAAGTAATAATAGACAGGTTCAAACCTAAGAAGATAAGGGTAAATCTCAAGGTAACCACAAAGAATGTTAACAAACCTACTCATCAAAATAAAGAAGAAAATCATAAAGTCTCAGTAAAAACAAAATCTACAAAAAGAAAAGAAGTGGGAAAAATAACCCACATACAAAAGGAATACAGCACAAGAAAGTAAGAGGAACAAAGAAAACGTCAGCACCGGTAAAAGAAAAAAAAGCACTACAAAATGACAGCAATAAACTCACACCTATCAATAATTACACTGAACATAAATGGCCTAAGCACCCATAAAGAAACAGAAACTGACAGAATGGATAAGAAAACAGGATCCATTAGTATGCTGTGTACAATAGACACACCTTAGAAACAAAGACATAAATTTATTAAAAATCAAAGGATGGAAAAAAATATATCAAGCAAATAGCCACCAAAAAAGAGCTGGAGTGGCAATACTAATCTCAGGTAAAATAGCCTCTAAAACAAAAACCACCATAAAAGACAAAGAAGGGCACTATATAATGATTAAAGAGAGAATCCATCATGAAGACATAACCATAATAAATATTTATGCACCCCATGACAGGGCTCCAAGATACATAAAGCAAACTCTAACAGCACTGAAAAGAGAAATTGACAGTTCAACAATAATAGTAGGAGATTTCAACACACCACTCTCAGTAAAGGAGAGAACATCTAAAAAGAAACTCAAAAAAAAAAACAGAATATCTAAAGGATACAGCCAACATGACCTCATAGACATATATAGAACACTCCACCTGACAGCCACAAAGTAAGTACACATTCTTTTCCAATGCACATGGAACATTCTCCAGAATAAACCACATCTTAGGTCACAGAGCAACCCTCAATAAAATCCAAAACACTGAGATAATACAAAGAATCTTCTCTGACCAAAGCACCATCAAAGTAGAAATTAACAACAGAAAGAACAAAGAAAAAAAGAATCAATTACATGGAAACTGAATAACACCCTACTTGAAAATTACTGGATAATAGAATAAATCAGAGATGGAATAAAAAAATTCCTAGAATCAAATGAGAATGAAATAACGTCATACAAAACATTTGGGACACAGCAAACGCAGTACTCAGAAGTCAACTTATAGCAATAGATGCACACATCAAAAAAGAAGAAAGGGACAAATTCAAAATATTAACTACAGAACTCAAACAAATAGAAAGAGAACAGCAAAAAAAGCCTACAGCCACCAGAAGAAAGGAAATAATAAAGATCATAGCAGAAATAAATGAAATAGACAATAGAAAAACAATAGAACCAACCAAACCAAAATTTGGTTCTTTGAAAGAATCAACAAAATCAACAAACCACTGGCCAAACTGACAAAAGAAAAAGAGGAGAGGACGCAAATAACTGAAATAAGAAATGAAATGGACATTGCAACAGATCCAAGTGAAATAAAAAGAATCATAACAGAGTATTATGAAAAAATATACTCCAACAAATTTGAACACCTAGAGGAAATGGACAAATTTCTAGAAACACAATACCTACCCAAACTACAACAAAGTAATGTTGAAAATCTGAACAAACCCACAATAAGAGAAGAGATTGAAAGGTAATTTAAAAAACCGTGAACAGAAAAAAAGTCCTGGCCTGGATGGCTTCACTGGAGAATTCTACCAAACATTCAGAGAAGAGCTTATACCAGTACTAGTCAAACTATTTGAGAACATAGAAAAGGAAGAGATACTTCCAAATTCATTCTGTGAAGCCAGCATAATGCCAATACCAAAACCAGGCAAAGACACCACAAAAAAAGAAAATTACAGACCAATATCTCTCATGAATATAGATGAAAGAATTCTCAACAAAATTCTAGCCAATAGAATTCAGAATTACATCCAATAATAATACACCACGACCAAGTAGGATCCATACCAGTTATGCATGGATTATTCAACATTAGAAAATCAATCAATGTAATCCACCACATAAATGAAAGAATCACATGATCATCTCAATTGATACAGAAAAAGCATTTGACAAAGTCCAACACCAATTCCTGATTAAAAAAAAAAAAATCTCAACAGAATAGGTATAGAAGGGAAATTCGTCAACATAATAAAGAGCATCTATTCAAAGCCAACAGTCAACATCATTCTTAATGGAGAGAGGCTGAAAACATTCCCCTTGAGAACAGGAATAAGACAAGGATGCCCTTTATCACCATTCCTATTTAGCATTGTGCTGAAAGTACTAGGTAGAGCAGTAAGACAAGAAAAAGAAATAAAGGACATCCAAATTGGTAATGAAGAAGTAAAACTGCCCCTATTTGCAGATGATATGGTACTATACATAGAAAACCCAGAAGACACCATGAAAAAACTAGTGGAACTAACAGAAAGATTCAGCAGAGTAGCAAGATACAAGATAAATATACAAAAATCAGTTGGATTCCTATACACCAATAAAGAGAACGATGACAAGGAAATCAGGAAAACAATACTATTTATAATAGCCCCTAAAAAAATAAAATACTTAGGAATAAATCTAACCAGGGATGTAAAAGACTTATACAAAGAAAACTACAAAACACTAGTGCAAGAAACCAAAAGATATCTACATAAATGGAAAAACATACCATGCTCAAGGATAGGTAGACTCAACATTGTGAAAATGGCAATTCTACCCAAAGCAATTTACAAATGTAATCCAATCCTGATCCAAACACCAACAACGTTTTTTAGAAAGGTGGAAAAACTAATCATTAACTTTATATGGAAAGGGAAGAAGCTCCAGATAGGTAAAGCACTACTGACAAATAAGAATAAAGTAGGAGGACTCGCACTACCTGACCTCGGAACCTACTATACAGCTACTATAGTCAAAAGAGCCTGGTACTGGTACAACAACAGATTCATTGACCAGTCAAACAGAATTGAGAACCCAGATGTAAATCCATTCACCTGTGGTCAACTGATCTTCGACAAGGGCCCAAAGTCCATCAAATGGGGAAAAGACAGTCTTTATAACACATGTTGCTGGCAAAACTGGATGTCTATCTGCAAAAATATGAAACAGTACTCATACTACACACCATACACAAAAACTAATTTAAAATGGATCAAAGACTTAAATATAAAGCCAAAAACTATAAAGATCATAGAAGAAAAAATAGGATCAATGCTAGAGGCCCTAATACACAGCATTAACAGGTTACAAACCATAACTAACAACACACAAACTCCAGAAGATAAGCTACATAACTGGGATCTTCTAAAAATTAAACTCTTATGCTGATCAAAAGACTGCACCAAAAGAGTAAAAATAAAACCTACAAATTGGGAAAAAATTTTTGGCTCTTACAAATCCAACAAAGGTCTAATCTCTAAAATCTGTAGAAAAATTCAACACCTCTATGACAAAAAGACAAATAATCCAGTTCAAAAATGGGCGAAAGAAATGAACAGACACTTTACCAAAGAAGACATTCAAGTGGCTAACAGATACACTAGGAAATGCTCAAGATCACCAGGCATTACAGAAATGCAAATAAAAACCACAATGAGATACCATATCACCCCAGCATTACTGGCACAAATCAAAAAAACAGAAAATAACAAATGTTGGAGAGGCTGCAGGGAGATCGGAACTCTTATGCAGTGCTGGTGGGAAAGCAAAATGTTACAACGATTTTGGAAAACGATATGACACTTCCTTAGAAAGCTAGAAATAGAAATACCATATGATCCAGCAATCCCATTCCTAGGAATATATCCTTGAAACATAAGAGTCGTCACACAAATAGACATATGCACACCCGTGTTCATTACAGCATTGTTCACAATAGCAAAAAGATGGAAACAACCTAGATGCCTATCAATAAATGAATGGATAAACTGTGGTACGTACACACGATGGAGTATTACACAAGGATAAAGAACAATGATGAATCTGCGAAGCATCTCACAACGTGGATGAATCTGGAGGGCATTATGCTGAGTGAAATAAGTCAATCACAAAAGGACAAATATTGTATGAGACTACTACTATAAAAATTCATGATAAGATTTACACACAAAAAGAAACAATCTTTGATGGTTATGAGGAAGAGGAGTGGTGGGGATGGAAAATCACTTAATAGACAATAGTTAAGTGGTAACTATGGTGAAGGGTAAGACAGTACACAATACTGGGGAAGCCAGCACAACTTGTACAAGGCAAGATCATGGAGGCGCCATAGACCCATCCAAACTTCCTGAGGGACTGAATTGCTGGGCTCAGGGCTGTGGGGACCATGGTCTTGGGGAACATCTAGCTCATTTGGCATAACATAGTTTATAAAGAAAATGTTCTACACTCTACTTTGGTAAGCAGTGTCTGGGGTCTTAAAAGAATTGTGAGCGGCCATCTAAGATACTCCACTGGTCTCATCCCTTTGGGAGCAAGGGAGAATGAAGAAAACAGGATGCAAGGAAAAGATTAGTCCGAAGGACTAATTGTCCACAGCTACCAAGGCCTCCACCAGACTGAGTCCAGTACAGCTAGATGGTGCCTGGCTACCACCACTGACTGCTCTGACCAGGATCACAACAGAGGGTTCTGGACAGAGCTGGAGAAGGATGTAGAGCATAATTCTAACTCACAAGAAAAAGACCAGATTTACTGGCGTAAAGGAGACTGGAGAAACCTCGAGAGTATGGCCCCCAGACACCCTTTTAGCTCAGTGGTGAAGTTACCTCCAAGGTTCACTGTTCAGCCTGGGAGTGGACAGCCCCGTAAAACCAAATGAGACTAAAGAGGTACAGGAGTCCTGTGACACGGGCCAGAAGGCAGAAGGGGAAAAGGAAGCTGGTGATAGGGAACCCGAGTTTGAGTAAGGATATTGTTGATGTGTTGTGAGATTGTTAACCATTGTCATAGGGCAACTGTTAAATGAGAAACTATTTTGTTCTGTAAGCCTTCATCTTAAGTGAGAATAACAGCACAATTGGAAGAGTGTAGTCAATATCACTGAACTGTGCATGTAGAAATTTTTGAAACGGTGTATCTTTGGCTATGTGTATGTTCACCAAAAAGAAAAGGTTGAGAAGTTAGAGGATTAATATGTTGTGGGGTTGTTAACCAATGTCATAGAACAACATGTGTACTACTGTTTCATGAGAAACTATTTGTTCTGTAAGCCTTCACCTGAAGTACAATAAAATATTAAAAAAAAAAAATGAAAGTCACTGGTAAAGAAAATTTGAATGAGGCTAATGAACTTTTTAATTAATTTTAAATGTTTCTTTTTACATTCTAGTTTGTTCATAAAAGGCAAAATAGTGTGGGCAGTTTTTATCTCTAATCATTATTCAAACAGAAAATGATATTTCTCCATTAAAATTGTTACAGTAAATTGTACATTTTCTTAATAAAAAATCTAACTTTTATGTAACAACCTTTTACCCAGTAATTTTCATATTACAAATTCAAGGCGATTTTTCTAGAAAGCCTGGTGTATAGACATGGCAGAAGAATCCACTTGTGTAATACAAAACCTATGCATAATTTTACCTGAACTCCAATTCTTACAGGAGGTCACATGTACCCACATATCACTTGCTTTTTATCATGACTGAGAAGTCAAAGTTAAAAGGACGTCTAAAAGTACACTAGTAGAAATTTAATGTTAAACTAATAAATTAAAACAAGAAAAAAAAAAGCCTGTGAGCGAACATTAAGATACTCCACTGGTTTCTCCCCTTTGGGAGCTAGGGAGAATGAAGAAAACTAAAGACAAAAGGGAAATATTAGTCCAAAGGACTAATGGACTGCAACTGCCACGGCCTCCGCCAGACTGAGTCCAGTACAACTAGATGGTGCCCGGCTACCACCACTAACTGCTCTGACAGGGATCACAATACAGGGTCTGGACAGAGCTGGAGAAAAATGTAGAACAAAATTCTAACTCACAAAAAAAGACCAGACTTACTGGCCTGACAGAGACTGGAGAAACCCTGAGAGAATGTCCTCAGCAAACTTTTAGCTCAGTAATGAAGTCACTGCTGAGGTTCAACCTTCAGCCAAAGATTAGACAGGCCCATAAAACAAAATGAGACTAAAGGGACACATCAGCCCAGAGGCAAGGACTAGAACGCAGGAGGGGACAGGAAAGCTGGTAATAGGGAATCCAAGGTCAAGAAGGGACAGTATTGACAAGTCTTGGAGTTGTTAACCAATGTCATAAAACAATATGTGTACTGTTTAATGAGAAGCTAGTTTGTTCTGTAAACCTCCATCTAAAGTACAATTTGAAAAGAAAAAAAAGAAACTGGGAAGATATATATGACAATGAATAAGGAAGCCTGAAGAAGAAGTGATGCCTTTGAATTATGATGTTGGGGAGAACATTGAATATACCACGGACTGCCAGAAGAATGAACAGATCTGTCTTGGAGGAAGTACAGCCAGAATGCTCCTTAGAAGCGAGGATGGTGAGACTGCATCTCACGTACTTGGGCATGTTATCAGGAGGGACCAGTCCCTCGGGAAGGACATCATGCTTGGTAAAGTAGAGGGTCAGTGAAAGAGAAGAAGGCCCTCAACAAGATGGATTGACACAGTGGCAACAAAAATGGGCTCAAGCATAGCAATATTTGTTAGGACGGCACAGGACTGGGCAGTGTTTTGTTCTGTTGTACATGGGGTCACTATGAGTGGGAACCAAAGCGACAGCACCTAACAACGTAGATCTATAGATCCATATGTCTCTCTCTATATATATATCTTCTCAGTTTCTTATTGGTGGGCATTAAATTATTGAGTTTATTTGGCTAATATTGACAGTGCTGTTAAGAGCAGTATTTTACATGGATACTTCAAAGTCTTGGGGACCTTTTCTAAGTATTTGGTGTTAAAGGGAAACAAAAGAAATACATTTCCTTTTAATGTAATGTTTTGTCCATCAGTGTGACTTTTCAGAGGCTTTTCTTGAAGATATTCCTGTGCTGGAAGTGAGGCTAGACTAAATGATCTCTAGGGCCCCTTTATGACTTCATTATAATAATTAACAAAGTTGTCTGTTGTCTTTTAGACAAAGTGATGCTTCTATACCCTAGCTGTATATTACAATCTTCTGGAGAGCTGTAAAAAAAAAATAATGATAATAATGTCCAGCCCACAACCATGATTAATTAAATAGAATCTCTAGAGATAGGAGTTGAGTTTCCTTAAAAGTTCGTAGGTTATTCTAATGTGTATTTGGTGTTGAGAATCACTGAAATAAAGGTCAACTCATTACCATTATTTATCAATACATTTGTTAAAAATGGCAGCAGCAAAGAGCTTTAAAGAATTGATTTTCTTCTAGCAAAATGTGGAGAGTATGACAATAACTTAGAGAGTATAAACAAACTAGAATAAACGTTAGGCAAGTCTATCTCAGTGCTTTGGTAAATGCTGGTGATTTTCTCTGAGCAGGTGTTCCTGCATCCCTCTTTCCTTTCTGCACAGGCCTTACACAGAGGAGGAAAGGGTCCATACCTGCCTGGCACTGTTTCTTATTGTTATTCATTGGTCCATGGAAGCTGAGATGGGCATCTCAGTTTATTTAATCAGTGGTTCTCTACAAGAAGTTTAGGAATCATCTCTGTGTATCAGAACTGCTATGTAGCAACGTCCATCAGAAGAGATTAGCAGGCTTCTGTCAGGGTAGACGCCGCAGGGTAAAATGAAACCTGAAGCTAGGTTAAGTAATTGGGTTCTTGTTCAATAAAAGTGCTTGTTTGTGCTGTGTAATGAAAGATCGTTGGTGCAATGGATGTCTGAATCCAAATACCCTTCGGATTTTCTGATGGATAAAGAGATAACGATGAAAGGGATTTAATTTAGAACTATTGAAAAACTTTAAAGAGATTAGAAAAATTGGGAAATGTACTTTCTTTTTTAAAAACAGGATTCTTTGTTACCTATCAGAACCAGTTATTCTTTTTTTTTCTTTTTCAATTGACAGTAAAACTTTTTTTGTGGGTTTTTTCCTCCTCTCTTTGCCATCATTAACTGAGCTTTAAGGCCCAGGTTATGAAGAATATAATAGAGAAGCTGTTATCTCTTGGCCCATGTCCCCTAGCCTGAATTTAGGAAGTGGTAATGCCTTTGGATCTCACTGGAATGTCACATGAAAGCTGTAGGCAGAGCATTGGTAAATAGAACAAACTGCACATCTTGCTTCGAAAGATGTTATTTTTTCCCCCCATAAAGTCAATACTCACTAGTGTGTCTAAGCTTCTGTTAAGAAAAAAAACTAATAATAATATTTAGACCATTAAAAAAAATGCTTTAAAAATACACGCAATCCAAAAGATTCATGTGAGCAGTTTGGATGTGGAGTAGTGCATGGAATTTGATGAAATATATGAATCTCAACAATAAAATCATTCATACATTGATTTTTTTAAAGCATTGTCCCAGCTAATTTTAATAAGTGATCATTTGAAACTATTTACCTTCTACAGGATTAAAAAAAAAAAATTCGATTATAAAAATGCAAAATTAGGAGGGCTGTGGGGACCATGGTCTCAGGGAACATCTAGCTGAATTGGCATAACACAGTTTATAAAGACAATGTTCTACATTCTACCTTGTGAGTAGCGTCTGGGGTCTTAAAAGCCTGTGAGCAGCCATCTAAGATACTCCACTGGTCTCACCCCTTCGGGAGCAAGGGAGAATGATGAGAACAGGATACAAGGAAAAGATTAGTCCAAAGGACTAATGGACCACAGCTACCAAGGCCTCCACCAGACTGAGTCCAGTACAGCTAGATGATGCCTGGCTACCACCACTGACTTCTCTGACCGGGATCACAATAGAGGGTCCTGGACAGAGCTGGAGAAGGATGTAGAACAAAATTCTAACCCACAAAAAAAAGACCAGATTTACTGGCCTGACAGAGACTGGAGAAACCCCGAGAGTATGGCTCCCAGACACCCTTTTAACTCAGTGGTGAAGTCATTTCCAAGGTTCACCATTCAGCCGGGGATTGGACAGCTCCATAAAACAAAATGGGACTAATGAGGCACAGCAGTCCAGGGACAAGGGCTAGAAGGCAGAAGGGGACAGGAAAGCTGGTGATAGGGAACCCAAGGTTGAGTAAGGACAGTGTTGATTTGTAGTGAGGTTATTAACCATTGTGATAGGGCAACATGTGTACTTACTTTTCAGTGAGAAACTATTTTGTTCTGTAAACCTTCATCTAAAGTGAGAATAGCAGCACAATAGGAAGAATGTAGTCGCTGTCACTGAACTGTGCATGTAGAAATTTTTGAAATGGTGTATCTTTGGCTATGTCTATTTTCACCAAAAAAAAGTTCGAGAAGGGAGAAGGTTGACATGTCGTGGGGTTGTTAACCAATGTCATAAAACAATATGTGTACTGACTGTTTAATGAGAAACTATTTGTTCTGTAAACCTTCACCTGAAGTACAATAAAGAAAAAAAATGCAAAATTAAAAAGACCTTTTCTTTTCATCCCACTCATTTTAACGCCTGATTAAATCAAAGGCTTTATTTAGAAAACGTTATGGATTCATAACTTGAAGGTGGAAAATATACAACTTGGAGGGGTAAAAAAAATCCTTTGACTGAATAGGGTCTGGATTTAAACTCTCTGTACTACTAAACATATTCAAAATGTTTTCATCCCTGGTGCAATTCGCCTGCCTCTTGCCCTCTCAGCCTCTTCATTTCCAATGTAGGTTATGTTCTGTAGCCCTCCCTTCACTAGATAATCTAGTTATTCACACTTTATCTACCTTTGTTCCTTCCTCAACCACCCCCCTCTTCTGTCCCCTGGTTATATACAGCCAACCAAGACCATTTTGTGAGTCAGAGTTCTAACAAATAGATTCTTGTTGAAATTAGCTTCTCCTTGGGGTTGCCTAGCAAACCAAAGGAAAACAATGGAGCTGGGAAGAAAGAACACTGGGTTGAAGCAGAAGTTCACTTAAAATATTGTGTTTAAGTCTTGGCAGCTCCCAAGCACTTTAGAGATATATTTTCTTTCCAGCGCAAGGTCAAAGGCACAACACATGATGCATTGCAGTGTTGAAGATGGGAGTGTCTTCTGAGCAAAAAACACTGTTTCCAGCCTTTTGGTATCATGCGAAGGGCTGAATTAGCAATGCTTTCAAAAAGAGACACTGCCTTCTGGTGAGTGACCCATCTTTTTTAAAAATTCAGGAGTTGAAATTCCCATTTTCTGTAAATGAAGAAGGAGACCTTCTCCATTTTCCCTACTAACTCTTGACTTCATTTTAGAACTGACAAGTTTAAACAAGATGAGAATCAGATTGCCTCTGCTATCTCATTCTTTCAGCTCCAGCCAACAACGTAATCAATGTTGCTGTAGGGGAAAGAAAAAGTTATCTTGATGAGAACTTTTTTCCTCTTGATCTTTTACAGGCACAATACTTTTGAGGGTAGGTGGTCTCTTTGACATATTACTAGGAGAAGTACCACACAAAGATGGTCTTCAGTCTTTTTTTTTTTTGTATGTCAGTTTGTAGTTAAGCCAAAAGCACTTTTTCTTTTTATCTTTTTATGGTGCACAGAGGTTTGGAAATCACCATACTTCATCATACTGTAAAAAGTAACATCCAAAGCAAAACAGACAAACAAAAGCCAATACACACACCACACACACACATGCATACTCACACACATTACTTTTAGCAGGCTTTCCTATAATATCTGATTTTCTTTAGCATGTTTGTTTTTGAATATATTTTTTTTGGGAATATTAGATTCAACAAAGTGCTGAAGTTAGTTGTATCAGTAGCTATGCAGCTTCTGTTGCAACCAGTTCCCTTCAATTGAGAGTTTAATTTCTTCTCACCTAGACTATCAAAGTAATCTTTCAACATGATTTCTACAGATTCTAGGAGCTTCCTGATCTTTTTGTGCTGGTCGTGTTTCCTGCTCAAACAACTTAAATTGGTCTCTCTTATGTACCAAATTGATTATGAATGCCTTGTTTTGGCTTTCATGGTTCTCCATAGCTAGACCAAACATATTTGATTTTCTGCACTGACTTTTATAAGCTTCAACCTCTAATCTCTAAAATAATATACATTAAAGTCTTCAGGCCTTGCTCGTGATTTTCAGTCAATGTGGATTGATCACAGTGAGTTATGATCCTCTTAGATTTACTGTAATTCTACTCACCTATCAAGACCCAGGAACTGCACAGTTGTTAAGAGCTCGGCTGCTAATCAAAAGGTCAGCAGTTCAAATCCAGCAGCTGCTCCTTGGAAACCCTATGGGGCAGTTCTACTCTGTCCTGTAGGGACACTGTGAATTAGAATATTTCTGCTTGCCTTTTCCGAGAGTATGGCCCCAAGACACCGTTATAGCTCAGTAATGAAGTCACTCTGAGGTTCACCCTTCAGCCAAAGGTTAGACAGCCCCATAAAACAAAACAAGACTAAACAGGCACACCAGTCCAGGGTCAAGGAAAAGAAGGCAGGATGGGACAGGAAAGCTGGTAATGGGAAACCTAAAGTTGAGAAGGGGAGAGTGTTGACATGTTGTGGGGTTGGCAACCAATGTCACCAAACAATATGTGTATTAATTATTTAATGAGAAACTAGTTTGCTCTGTAAACCTTCATCTAAAGTACAATTAACA
>NW_004443947.1:16092188-16101866 GCF_000243295.1 Trichechus manatus latirostris | reverse complement strand
GCTGGGGCGAGCCGGCGCACAGCGCAGCGGACTGGAGGCGAGAGCTGGGGGCGGGGAGGGGAGCGGGCCCCGGCGCCTCCCGGCAGCCGCCGCAGCGCCTAGGGGGCTGCGGGCTACCCTGGCGGCCAGGTCCCCCCGGCCTTGGCCCTCAGGCAGCAGTCCCCGAGGAGGCGGCGGCCATCCTACTGGATGGTTCCGGCGACCTGTGCCTGAGGGACTGGGGCCGGAGGGCGGTGTGGACGCTGGGACAGGCGGGCTGCTAGGCGCCTAGCTCTTCGCAGAGGTGAGCTGGCGGCGGGACGGCTAGAGCAACTCCGTGTCCAGTGTCAATGCCAACACTCCCTCCCCCTCCCCCATGACAGCTGAGGACAGCCGGGCTCTGAGCCTTGCGTCCAACTGCGAGAACGCAAATGCCTCTCTGGCTTTTCAGCCCCTTAGACTATTCGGGGAAATTGCCCTATAGTGTTGCCTCCCTCCTCCCCTCATAAATTACTAGACGTCCAGGACTGAAAATACACGTTCATTCGGAAAGACCCTCAGTCCGAAACACCCCAAACTGCAGGCCCGTCACGGCCTTGGGTGGGGCTGGGGTGCGCAAAACACCTACAAGTGTTCTTCTTGTTTTTCAATTCGGAATAAAAACCAAAACCAAAACCCACTGCCGTCGAGTCGATTCCGATTCATAGCGACCCTAGGGCAGAGTAGAACTGCCCCATAGGGTTTCCAAGGCTGTAATCTTTACGGGAGCAGACTGCCACATCTTTCTCCCGCGGAGCCGCTGGAGGGTTGAACCGCCGACCTTTCGGTTAGCAGTCGAGCGCTTAACCCCTGCGCCACCAGGGCTCCTCAATCTGGAATAGGTCGCAAAATCGAGAATGGATCTTCAGCGATGCCTCAGAAGAATAAAGACTCCCCAGATCTGGATATTGACTTGGCAAATTAAGGTTCCAGTGAGATGTTTTGCTATCTGCTGTAGAAACATTATGCGAGCTTCAGGTGTCGGATGTGGGTTTGGAATTTTAGCCCTCAAAGACATTGAATAACAGCATGGTAACACACCGGGCAAGTGAGCAAAGGTTATCCTTCCTACCACAGCACCTGCAAAAGCACAAGTGGAACTCACATATTTTGCTTCCTGAGTTCTGAAATGGCTTCTGAACCGTCCAGAGGTACCACCACATGTGGGGAGGTGGACGGAGGAGGGAGGGAGGAGTATTTCTACACTTTTTAAAGCTATACGGATATTACATTTTAATTGTTGCACCTCACCTCCCTTCCCCCCAACCCCCATCCTCATTGGTCAAGGAAGAATTTTAGTGTAGGCCAATTCAGTACTTCTATATACAGGCTTTTTCTCTACACACGCACACACCCTTACTAAAAAAAAAAAAAAAAAAAAAACACAAAAAAAAAAAAGATTGACAGTTTGAACCCACCCAGAAGTTCCTTGGAAGACAGGCCTGGTAATCTACTTCTGAAAGGTCACAGCCTTGAAAACCCTACGGAGCAGTTCTACTCTGCACACATAAGGTTGTCATGAGTCAGAACTGACTTGACAGCAACTAACAACAACAACATCAAGATCCAGTTTAAATGCCATTTTTCCATAATTTCTTTTCTTATTTACACTCTTCCCAGTGTCTCCTATCTACAACCTACTACCACAATTGACCAAAATCATAACTAATTTGTTATATTTTTCATGTTTGTTCCTATACCAATGTAACACACACTACCTTGTAATACATTTATTCACATGTATATCAGTTTCCCTTACTAATTCAAGAACCATATTATAGAAGGGACAAAACCCATCTTAATCTTATAGGCCCTATTGTATTGAATGTATATTTAAGCCCCTACTTAAATAACTCTTTGTAGAAAATTTGTTAAATGATTTAAATACTCATGACAGAATACATTTAAGTATTTTCTTATGTTTATTTTTAAAAGAGCCTATTAGATTATTATGAAAATGTTTTACTAAGAATGCATTTGATACCTCTATAGAGCAACTTAAATTCTGTCAAGAAGATAAACCAACATCTATTTTCTAAGATAAAATTTTTTGGGTTTTTTTTTCTTGCTAGTAATAATGGGAAACACTTTAACCTCCCATTTTTCAGTCAAAAGTAGAATGGTGTTATTTATCATGAATTGATTTGTTGTCTCTGAATCTACAAAGGTGGTTTGGCTGTTTACATAAGATGTTCTATATGTGCAGGGTTGCAGATGAGGACCATTATGTAAATTATTTTGAGAACTCTTTCACAGGCAGCCAAGGAGAACATTTCCTAGGAGTAAATATGGATGTGAAAGAAAGAGAATATGGGAAGATATAAGATGACTTTAAACATAAGCTTAGCACAGGTGATATTATATGATTCTCTATAAAAATCTATGTAGAAAAAAATCCAAGATTTGATTTAGTGGATCCTAAGTATACTAGAACTATTTAAGCATTTTAAGTTGTAAAAAGTAAGGACAATAACAAGCATGTAATCATTCTTCATCAGCTTTAGTATGTATGAAATATACTTAATGTTTACCATGAGTTTATTATAAATAGTAATTAATATTCTGTTATAACTAAAAAAATAGATAATAGATTATTTAGAGTATAAAGTTAAAACAATTTTAAAAAATTGTCTTAGTACATATATTCTGCATACAATTCAAAATAACACAGAATCCACTTGCATGGAAGGAGGGTGTTATGGACTGAATTGTGCCCCCCAAAAATGTGTGTCAATTTTTCTGGGCCATGATTCCCAGTATTGGGTGATTGTCCACCATTTTGTCATCTGATATGATTTTCCTTTGTGATGTAAATCCTACCTCTATAATGTTAATGAGATAGGATTAGAGACAGTTATGTTAATGAGGCAAGATTCAATCTACAAGATTAGGTTGTATCTTAAATCAATCTCTTTTGAGATGTAAAAGAGAGAAGCAGACAGAGGTACAGGGGGAACTCATACCACCAAGAAAGTAGTGCCAGGAGCAGAGCGTGTCCTTTGGACCTGGGGTACCTGGGCAGAGAAGCTCCTAGACCAGGGGAAGACTGATGACAAGGACCATTCTCCAGAACTGAGAGAGAGAGAAAGCTTTTCCCTGGAGCTGGTGCCCTGAATTTGGACTTCTAGCCTCCTAGATTGTGAGAATATAAATTTCTCTTTGTTAAAGCCATCCACGTGGTGGTATTTCTGTTATAGCAGCACTAGATAACCAAGACAGAGGGTGTCCCATGATTTATATAAAACTGTTACAAAATACCTATTTAATATTACTTAGTCTTCAACCAAGACTTAATTTTTAAATAGAGGTATCTTTATTTTTATTATATTATGTTTTATTATATTATTGTCAAATCATATTATTTATTGAAAGAATACAAATAAAGCACTTAGAAAACTGTTCTACAAGTAAATGTACAATAAATGTTTCTTATTGTTATTACCATTGTTTATTTTTAATGGCTGAATGTTATACCATGTAATTTATTTAATGGGTCTTCTATTGATGGATGGAGACTCTGGGCAGTGCAAACAGTTAACAAGCTCATAATTAACCAAAAGTTTGGAGGTTGTGTCCACCCAGAGGTACCTAGAAAGAAAGGTCTGGCAATCTACTTTCAACATTTCTGCCATTGAAAACCCTGTGGAACACAGTTCTACTCTGACACTCATGAGGTTACTATGAGTCAGAACTGACTTGACGACAACTAGTTTCATATATGCCTCTTGGGTTTCCAACCTTATTTTCTCTAAAGATCTTACATGATTTATATGACTCAATGTCAAGTTTTCATAGCAGATGTTGTTTCCAAGAGCCTAATCCCACTAGGGAGGCCTGATGGTGCAGCAAGTAAGCATTCGGCAGCCAACCAAAATGTTGGCAGTTCAGATCCACCAGCCGCTCCTTGGAAACCTATGCAGCAGTTCTGTTCTGTCTTATAGGGTTGCTGTGAGTCAGTGTCAACTCAATGACAATGGGTTTGAATTTGTTTTTCAGTCCCACTGGACTAGAAACATATATTAAGAATACTAATTTTTTAAGTTCTTCCCTCATATCCTTTTGAGAAGTGTCAACTCTCATTTCTAAAAAAAGCATAGTAAAAGATAAACTGCAACATAGGAAGTTACAATGTGAAATGATACAACTGGTAAATATTTAAAAGGAAGAGTTGAAAGATTTTGACTTTTTTTTTTTTTTAAATTAATCCTGTGGTCACAAAATAGTATGCTCTGATTCTAGATCATTTTAGCTTTCGTTCCATAAGCAAGTGGTTTCTTTTGTTAAATGTGTGGTTTTATTTGCATTTCTACTCCTTAGAAAAAAGAGTTCATAACTTTTAACAGATCTTCAAAAGTGTCTGCACTTAGAAACAGTGTTAATGATGCTTCTAGAATAATAAACTTTTTTTAAGAAATGTCTTCAGAGACAGAAAAGACATAATCAGGATAAATAACATGAATGAAGCCTTACCTTATCATCTGTATTTTATTATTGTCCTTTTTGCTCAAGTGAACTTGTGACCACAGACAGAAGGTTCTTCCCCTGAAGGAGCATACCCTCCAGTAAGGGTTAGGCATTAGACAAATAATCACTGAAATTCCTATTCTTATTACATGTCTCTTCACAATAAATTCACTGTCACTAGTTGTAAAACTAAACTTTTTTTTGAGATTTCTGTGCTGGTCCCCCAAACTTGATCCCAACTGGGTAGACAGGTAAAACTGAGTGTGTTAACCTGTACATGGAGAATCAGACCACATTAAACTACGTCCTCCTTGAAGCTCAGCCTTCAATAGCCAACTAACTCCTAGGCTATTGTGCCAGATTATCTATTAGTTTCTAGGTCTATTCCTGCCTTCCCTAGGTTATAACCCCAGGGCTGAACGCCTGAGAACTATATTTTCCAAAATACTTTGTCAGCATTGATTCTACCAATGAGAACTACTTACATAAGATTTGGAGGACTGCTTGCTCTGCTGGTAGAAAGCAGATGTGTGGGTTTCAGTTTCAACAGGTATAAATTTGTATCAGCCCACAGCTTTGCCCTTACATCATCTGTCTTGTTATTATAAGTAGCCTCGACCATTAGGGACAGGTTCCTGCAAAACTAGTGAAGACCTTCCCTGACTTTTACTCCTACAACACTTTGAAGTAGTCTTGTAAATGCTTAATACCCTGTGTTAATTCACTGCCTTTTTGAAATACCTAGAAAAACTTTGTTTTCCTGACTGAACACTGATTGACATAATTTATTTATTCTTAAATATTTAATAGCAAAATAATTTAAATTTTGCCGTGCCTATGAGCTGGTTGGTTAAAGGCAAATCTCTGTCCACAACCCCTATGTATAACCTCAAAAGTTAGAAAATTATAAAAACTGGGAAACCTTCCTTGCCACTTCAAAATTTAATAAATTACTTATTTGATTGATACGTGTTTTGTCCTTATCAATCTCCTTGTTCTCTAGTTTTTGTTGGTATATCATTCACTTCAATACTTCAATTATCGGTTTTCCCCAGCTTCATAACAATTTTTGAAGCTGCTTCCTAAATGGTTTGTTCTGGTTGTCCAATCAGACTTCTGAGTCGTTGTTTCTAAATAGCAGAGCCATCATTACGACCCACATGCAAATCATTCCCCACTTCACTCTTTGTATTAATAATGCAATGATGGCCACATTTTTCCATGCTCTAAAATTAGAACTGTTTTTATTATTACTTCTCCTTTGCCCTGCTACCCAAAATCACATCAATTATTTATTTAAAATCTGTTACAGCTATATCTTTGCCTTTTGTTCTCATTGTCATAATGCTAATCACTTGACAACTTCTGCTAAGCAGGTGGGAATGGCAATGCTAGTAAGCTTAGATTGTGCTGGAGTACTTGGATATCACAGATAACTGTGGTATGTTGGTGCTTACACTAATAAAGATATCAGAGAATGATTTAAGGCAAAAGAAACACAGAAAAGAAGAAAAGGGTATGAAATTGAAATATTTGTCAAAGATATATTGCTATTCCTTAGGTTGTTTTATATACTCATCAGTCCCTTCATTAATCAATGGGCCCCACGATGGCATGAACGGTATACAAAACTCGTTGCTATTGAGTCGATTCCAACTCATAGTGACCCAATAGGACAGAGTAGAACGGCCCCATAGTGTTTCCGAGGAGCGGCTGGTGAATTCAAACTGCCAATTTTTTGGTTAGCAGCCAAGCTCTTAACCACAGCGCCACCATAGGTACCTAATGCCTAGCACATAGCATATGCTCACTGAATGAGTGAGTGAACACTGTAAGCAGAATATCCCAAAGGCAATGATAGCTTGATCACATTTTACAATACTTAAACTATATCTGGACAATTGCATTTTTTTCTGGATTTGTTTTATCCCATTTAATACTAGTATAGTTTCCGTTTGTATTGCCTGTCTCTTATACTAGACTTTAGGTTGCACTCTTTTCTTTGTCTCTGTATCTTTGGTTTTCATAACGTAAAATAGTTGCTGTCAACAATTGCATCTTTTATTGATGAATATATCCAGGCAGGATACAGGACCAACCATAATATTATATGGAAAAAGGTTAAAAAACTAAGGGCGTTCAGTATGAAATTAAAAACAAAATAATATCGTAATGTTTTTAATATTTAAAATATTTTAATATGAAAGAGATATTAAATTTGATTTATATTACACCAAAGTGTTAAGCCTGACCAATAGGTGGATGTTCTGGGAGCAAACACTGGAGAGATTTAAAGGCATGAGATTGAATATTATTATGTTTACTCTTAGCAAGACATAGGGCTTATACATTTTACATAGCCTCTTTTATTTCATTTTATAATAACCATGTACAGGTGATGTCATATTTACATTTACAACTGCATTCATGAGAATGACAATGAAATTATCATGTAGCTTACTGAATCTAGAGACCCAGGCTCCTTCCGTCTTGTCACTTTTCCCTCCTCTGTGGCTTCAGTGTCCTTTGTATTCAGCCAGCGAATAGGGAAAGAACATAGAGGATTATGCTAGGGTAGTTTTTAAGATCTAATAGGAGTATACATCATTTTCACTCATGTTGATTTGAAATCAGTCTCATGGTCATGTCTAACTGCCAGAGAGGCTGAGAAAAGCAATCAAGTTGTGCCCACAAGATGAAGAGGAAATGGGTTAATGATGCATGTGTACGCTTAGTCTCTGCCATAGCATATAAGTGTCAGACTTGGGGTTTAAGTGGAGTTCTGTCCCACTCCACAATCACCAAATGCTTTCTGCTATAGAAGGGAGGCATCATTCGAGTATCAAATGCTGGTTGTATGTGAACTGAACCTGGATAGTTACTTGCCAAACTTGTGATCAAAGCAATCATTATCACCCACATACAAATTATTTTCCCTGATCTCATTATTTTTATTAATAAAATACAGAGGTGATATCTACATTAGAGTGGCTCTCAGGCAAGATGACCTCTGAAGACCATTTTGCTTTTATAATTAATTAATTATTTTAATAAAATTTTATTGTACTTTTGCTGAAAGTTTACACAGCAAATTAGGTTCCCATTTGACAATTTCTACACAAATTGTTCAGTGACATAATGTACATTTTTTACAATGTGTTGATATTCTCTTTAATTGTGTTCTGGTTGTTCTGTTTCCAGTACTCTAGTTTCCCTTCCCCCTTATCTTTTCATCTTTGCTGTAATTGTTGACCCTTTTCATCTAATACAGATTTTTTTTAGTAGAGCATCGTATTCACAGATAATGTCCTTTATTTTGTATGCCAATGTATTACTTCAGTAAAAGGTGACTTCAGGGGATAATTTTGGTTCAAGGTTTAAAGAGTGTCTCAGGGCAACAGTCTCAGGGAGTCCTCTAGTCTCAACTGGTGCAGTAACTCTGGACTTTTTAAGAATTTGAGTTCTGTCCCACGAAGTCCGCATAAATTTAAGATTAAATGTCCAGTTTTGGACTTGACTTTATTTAATAGACAGTGAGGGAATCATTGAAGCTTTTTAACCAAGAGGGGCTAGATGAAATATATGTTTTAGGAATATTATTCTCTTCTGTTGTAGTGTGCACGCAACTCAATAATATGGAATGCTTGAGATACAGTAATCTTTTTAGAAGAAGGTAAAATATTAAATACAGGTTGCTAGAGGAGAACTAATTCAAAATTCTTTCAATCCATTTAGTATATATCAACAATTACTCCTTGATAACTTAAAAAAGGTTGAGATTTCTACAATGCATAGTCTATAGAAAGCTTTTTTAATTCCACTTATGTACCTAATTATAAATGTTTACATTAAAATCTCTGGTATTCTGATAATTAAAATATCATGACCGAGTGAGTATATTTGACGGAATTTTGATTTTCACATTTATGGAATAGAAAAAAATTAACATAATGTTGAAACAGACAAAAGTTCTTTCTGTCCTTTATTTGAAATTTCTGTAAAATAATCAATAAGCCTTTAGTTTCGCTGATTAATACATTGTACTGAACATATCTTCTGTCTTTTGCAACTGAGGAGGTTTACATTTTATAGTAATCACTGCCATATATTCTATAGCTGTAAGAGTGTTTAGCCTTTTAAACTCACCATTAATTATGTTATCAACAGTTTATTATTTTATATTTTACTTGTGGTCATTTTTGCATGAGTGTGTGTGTATATGTATATATATATATACATGTACACACACACATACATATACACACACATATAAACCTGTTGACATTTAGTTGATTCCAACTCATAGCGACCCTATAGGACAGAGTAGAGCTGCCCCATAGGGCTTCCAAGGAGCGGCTGGTGGATTCGAACTGCCGATCTTTTGGTTAGCAGTCGCGCTCTTAACCACTTTGCCACCAGGGCTCCATATATGTGTGTGTGTATGTGTATATATATAGGTATATGTATATATATGTGTGTATATGTGTATGTGTGCATATACGTATATGTATATACATGCCTATGTATATACATACACATACACACACATATATAAAAAAACAAACCAAAGCTGTTGGCATCAAGTGGATTCTGACTCACAGTGACCCTATAGGACAGAGTAGCACTGCTCCATAGTGTTTCCAAGGAGTGTCAGGTGGATTTGAACTGCCGACCTTTTGGTTAGAAGTCACTTAAACCACTGTGCCACCAGGGTTCCACATATACATATACATATACATATTCATATACATATACATATACATATACATGGAGCCCTGGTGGCACAGTGGTTAAGAGCTACAGCTGCTAACCAAAAGCTCGGCAGTTTGAATCCACCAGGTGCTCCTTGGAAACACTATGGGGCAGCTCTACTCTGTGAACTGTGAGTCAGAATCGACTCGATGGCAACAGGTTTGGTTTGGTTTTTCGTTATACATATACGCACACCCAAAATGAAGCCTGCGAGAGCGGGAACTCTAAACAGGACTGCCTTGTTTTTCCGGGTCTCACAAGTTTTCCGCCTTTGACAGGATGCAGTCTTACCACTTTTCTATTGCTCTCTATTAGTGGAAAAATATTTGGGTTTTCTCTGACAGGTTTCCACCTGTTTTAGGCTGGATTTTGTAGAGAAGCAAAACTAGTGAAGTGTATATATATGTGTGTGTGTGTGTGTGTGTGTGTGTGTGTGTGTGTGTG
>NW_004443947.1:16090152-16092088 GCF_000243295.1 Trichechus manatus latirostris | reverse complement strand
TGTGTGTGTGTGTGTGTGTGTGTGTGTGTGTGTGTGTGTGCCGGCGTGCACGCCCAGTGGTTAAACATTCAGCTGCTAACTAAAAGGTTGCCCCAGTGGGGCAGTTCTGCTCTCTCCTACAAGGTTGCTATGAGTTGGAATCGACTCAACAGCAAGGGGTATACGTATGGTATATATATATATATGTATATAGAGAAAGAGAGAGAGAGATTTATCTCAAAAAATGACGCACACAGTTGTAGAGGCTGGCAAGTCCTGAGTCCATGAGTTAGGCATCAGGCTGGAGGCTTCTCCTGACTCACATAGCTTCAGGGGCTGATGAACCCAAGCTGGTAGGTCAGAGGGCAGTCCTCTGACTCACAGACTGCAGAGTCTGACAAGTACCAAGATCAGTAGGTAAGCTGCTTGCTCAAGTCCCAAGAACCAGAGGTCAGATGATGACAAGCCAGATGCTGGACCCAAAGCAAGAGCCTTGTTGGAACATCCATTTATGTACTGGCGTCAGGCCACACCCCCAAGGAAACTCCTCAACTGATTGGCTGCTCATAGCAGATCTCGTCAGGAGTTGATTACATCATTACATAACCGAAAAACTGCATCATAACTGCCAAACCACTGAGAATCACGGCCCAAAGAAGTTGACACACAACCTTAGCCATCACAGTCCACTCCTTGTCAACTTGGAACCTGCATACATCTCCTTAAACCATGCATAATCTCTAAATAAAGACAATTATGAAGTCATACTTGCAGGTAACATGATACAACTACCACACGTACAACCTAAAACTCACTAGCCCCTTTTATAGCTTATATTTTATAAGTGAAGAAAAGAAAATATTTGATGTACACATACAAGGAAGAAATACTGTTAACAATTAAAGTCCTTGTTTCTGCAACTGCTCGCGTGGTTGTAGCTGGTATTTAGAACTACCTTTTTCCACCACCCATTCCATATTCCCTTCGCCCTCAACAAGTACCTCAGCTGGTCGTGATTCTTTGCCTGGTGAGGTGACCCAAACCCTCATTCCTAAAAGGTCTGGGCCATTAGTAGTCATGTTGGAATTCGGTCGCTGTAGTTTTCCATTGACTTTAATCACAGGGCATGGTAGTACTCAGAGATGTTCGAAGGGACCTCCTATATTCCAGACATATTCTTCTTTACCTCTAATGTGTAATATCAATCTGATTTCCCCTTGGGAATCATGATCAGTCACACCAGCCAATTAGGTAACTCCCTTCTTTGTTGATCCAGAGGTATGAGGAGCCTAAAATGCAAGGGTGGTATTCTTAACTTTCAGTTCAATGGAATCAGTGATGTGTCTTCAGGTGGGAGCATTCCTCCCTTTGGAACTAAGACCTATATACCCGCAAAGCATAGGGTCGAGGTGACAGGAAGCTAAAATTTTGTGAGTGAGTCAATAGGAGTAATAATGAGTGGTGCCACTCCCATTTCCACCCCTAGATTCTTGGACCTAGGAATCCTGGCTATGGGAGAAACAGCACTATATATTGCACAAGTGGCAACTTTGGGGTTATTTATGCAATGCTTGAGCTGTAACTCTGAAGCCCTGAGCTCTTCTCTTTCTTTCATTACTTTACTGGAAGCAGGACCAATCAAACAGCTTCCTTATACTTCTCATTCTAACAAAATTGTAGACAATTATCAAACATGTGATCACCCAGTGCCTCACTTCTCACCAATACTTGATATATTGGTGGTGATATCTTGCATATTTCTATTGCCACTTCATGCCATGGATTAGCAGTACCCTCTTTACTACTGGACACAGAGTCATCAACATCTTTAAGACTAACTAGAATTGAGAACCAATTTAGAAGACTCATCCATATAATTTTGTGTCTCTGGAACCACTCTCAGTACCAAATATCTTAGGCTGAGTTCTCTAGAGAAGCAAATCAGTGAAGAGTATGT
>NW_004443947.1:16082561-16089109 GCF_000243295.1 Trichechus manatus latirostris | reverse complement strand
AAAGGTACTTGTTGAATGAGTAAAAATATAAAGAAAGCTTAATCATTTGTAAAACATATATATTGACAAAATATGAGAATATGAAAAAAATTATGTACGTGTTGAATTGGCAACTCAGTTTCACTTAAGTGATAGAGAATATTTTCTTAATGTAATTTAAGAGTAATTTTAATAAAACAACAGAACTTTGGGCAATGAAGAATTGTATTTTTAAAGAATATACATCATATATGAGGAGTGTTATATAGCATTTAGAAAATGAGAAGTTATTGGATAAACCAAAAAGTTTGGTTTCTTTTTAACATATTATTCAGTGAGTTGCTTGTTGTTTTTATTGCAGAAACTCTAGTATCACAGAAGATAGTATTATAGCAAAATATCAGTATCTGCCTCTGTATCACTCCTCTCTCCAACCTATGCTATCCTCCCTCTCTACACAATCAGTGTCATTGTGACCATACTTGAACAGAATTAAGGTACTTTAGGTCACATAGTGGTTAAATGCTTGGCTGCTAACTGAAAAGTTGGTGATTGGAACCCACCAGCCACTCACTCCGCAGGAGAAATATGTGGCAGTCTGCTTCTGTAAAGATTACGGCCTCAGAAACCCTATGGGGCAGTTCTACTCTGTCCTATTGGGTCTCTATTAGTCAGAATCGACTCAAAGGCAATTTTTTTTTTTTTTTAGGTCAATAGAAGAAGTCATTCTTAGTTGTCTTTTGGAAAATTGACTTGCTGTGACCTGTACTCTGTAACTTAGTGGTAATTAGGTACCAATTTTAACCCACTTTTGTGTGGATCTCACCAGTCTCCAGACCTCCTAATGCCGAAGTCTTGAATCCTGCCTCTATCCAATAGTCCTTGTCTAAGACCCTGTTACCTGTTTACAGATTTTCCTAATGCTAATTTTACTTTTCTGCCTGCTGGAATCTCTACATGTTGCTTCCTTCTAAACAGACTTCTCCATACTCCATATGCCTATTAGATTGCTCTTTCTGATCTGCATTACATTTTTTATAAAGTTTATGCCAGCCGCTTACCTAAATTACCAGATCTTTTGCTATGTCCTATTCATGGGATTTCTGAGTAAAACACAGAATGTTTTAGTTAGAATTTAGTTACAAATCCTAACTAAAACAATCAAAGAAATATAAATAAGAAAAATTATTTCAGCTGTGAAACTTTTGTGAAAGGTGCATACCACACACTAAATAAGACTTTTTGTCATACCTAGTAGAGACATGTGAATAAACTGAAGCAAATCATTGGCAAAATGGTGTATGTTAAATGGGCTTTCAGGAGAGGTTTCAAAGAACTGTGTAAGTGCTAATTTGGTGGCATAAAAATTACAGGCAAAAAAAAGAAAAAAACTTGAGATAAATGTGTATCTCCCCTTTAGAACCCTTTTAAGCACTTTACATTTTTAATGTATTGGGTGAGTGCTCCAAGAATAAGTGTGGCCACTGGAAACAGAGCAGGTTGGAAACATCTCCTTGATGTTGTAAAGTTCATTTGTGGTTCACAGAGCAGTGTCACAAGAATGAGGCTCTCACACAGTCAAGCCATTTATCTGGAGCAGATGTTAAGTCAAACTGAAAACTAGAAAGAATAAACCAGCAGTTTCGTCAAGTCCAGAGACAACACTTAGCGGTTAGAACTACCCCTGTGCCAACACCCTACCTGGTCCCCACAGGCTCCTGGGTCCTAATGCTGGTCACATAATTACATCAAATATCTTTATCTGAACCTACTATTGGAGAAGTCCCTATGCACAATGAAGTGTTTCTTCTATTTTGGCAGCAAACAGGCCTCTTGTTCAATATTGAAAAGCATTTTTTAAAAAGGAAAATAATGAGAACTTTAAGCCTATGAATTTTTCAACATAAAATGAAGAATGTAACATTCAAGAGATAGAAACATATTTTTAGAATAAAAGCTTACCAAAAAAATTAGATAGCATTTGCTGACAGTCATTATGAAGGCTGAAAGATGAGTTGGTTAATAAAACTGTCTGAAATGGATTGTTGTTTTTTTGTTAGGTGCTGCTGAGTCAGTTCTGACTCATAAAGACCCTGTGTACAACAGAACAAAACACTGTCCAGTCCTGCACCATCCTCACAATCCTTGTTATGCTTGAGCCCATTATTGCATCCACTGTCAATCCATCTTGATGAAGGACTTCCTCTTTTTCACTCAGTTGGCTATGTCAAAAATGAATGTTAGAAAATTAATATTCCACTCAAATATTATAACATTGAAAAGAAGAAAGGACAGACTTACGCTACAGAAAGTCTGATCAGAAAGTCTAAGGAAGATAAGTTTGAGAATCTCTCTCAAATTACAGAGAAGAAAGAGAAAAAAATAGTGAAGGCGAGGTTAATAAACAAAAATAATAAAAATCCAATTTATAAATAGTGATACTTCTGGAGAACAGACTGGAGTAAATGGAAGAAAGACAATATGAAATATATAATAAAAGAAGACATTTCTGGAAAAATAATGTTTGAACTATAAGCATAACCCAGACAACTAGCAGGTGAATGAAAATAACTCCAGAATGGAGTTTACGTACATTCAAACAATTTAATCATAGAATAAAATTGAGATAGTAGTTGAAATATGATTACCATGCAAAAACATAGAACTAAATAAAACAAACAAACAAACGTTTGCCATCTAGTTCATTCTGTCTCATGGTAACTATATGTGTTTCAGAGTAGAACTGCATTCCATAGGGTTTTCAAGGCTGTGGACTTCCAAAAGCAGATTGCCAGGTCTTTCTTCCATGTCACCTCTGAGTGGGTTCGAACTGCCAACCTTTCTGTTAGTAGTCAAGTGCTTAACCGTTTCGACCATGCAGGGTCTCCAGAAATAAATATAAATTCTTATAAATATTCTAAACATATTAAAACAAAACAACAACAAAATCCAAAAATCATTCCTAAAAGAGAAGATAGATAATAGTTTTTAAAGTCATAAGAAAATTTTAGCATTGCTAGTTATACATGCACATCATCCTCCAGAAGGAGAAAAATCTATATAGGAAGGCAAGATACAGGCATGATAGGTGTTAACATTCAGAATAGTGTCTAAGTGATTAGAGAACAGAGTATATGAATTGAGGCAAGAAAGTGTATAATCTGAAGTGGCCAGAAAAAATCATCAGGGCAGAAAAGGGATTTAAGAATAAGTTTCAGAGTAATCTGAGTCAACCCAACCAAAGTTTACTTTGTCTTCTCCAACCACCCTTTGAAATCTTCTGTTCAGCAATTTTATGTGATCATTTCTTCCATTTGCTTTAGCTACTCTTTGTTCAAGAGCAAGTTTCAGAGTCTCTTCTGACATCCATTTTGATATTTTCTTTCTTTCCTGTCTTTTTAGTGACCTCTTGCTTTCTTCATGTATGACATCTTTGATGTCGTTCCACAACTCGTCTAATCTTCAGTCGTTCGTGTTCAATGCATCAAATCTATTCGAGATAGTCTCTAAATTCGGGTGGGATATACTCAAGGTCGTATTTTCACTCTCCTGGATTTGCTCCAATTTTCTTCAGCTTCCACTTGAAGGTGCAAATGTGCAAAAGATGATCTGTTCCACAGTCAGCCCCTAGCCTTGTTCTGACTGATGATTTGAGCTTCTCCATCATCCCTTTCCACAAATATAGTTGATTTGATTCTTGTGTATTCCATCTTGCGAGGTCTACGTGTAGAGTTGCCGTTTATGTTATTAAAAACAGATATTTGCAATGAAGAAGTCGTTGGTCTTGCAAAATTTTATCATGCGATCTCTGGCATCGTTTTTAATCACCAAAGCCATATTTTTGAACTATTGATCCTTCTTCTTTGTTTCCAACTTTTGCATTCTAATCACCAGTAATTATCAATGCATCTTTACTGCATGTTTGATCAATTTCAGACTATAGAAGTTGGTAAAAAGCTTCAATTTCTTCATCTTTGGCTTTAGTGGTTGGTGCATAAATTTGAATAATAGTCATATTAACTAATATTTCCACTTTGGGAAAATACTGAACAATGCAGGAGGCATCAAAAGAAGATGGAAGGAATACACAGAGTCACTGTACCAAAAAGAATTGGTCAATGTTCAACCATTTCAGGAGGTAGCATATGATCAAGAACTGATGGTACTGAAGGAAGAAGTCCAAGCTGCACTGAAGGCATTGGTGAAAAACAAGGCTTCAGGAATTGACAGAATACCAACTGAGATGTTTTAACAAACAGATACAGCGCTGGAGGTGCTCACTTGTCTACACCAGAAAGTTTGGAAGACAGTTACCTGGTCAACGGGCTGGAAGAGATCCATATATGTGCCCATCCAAAGAAAGGTGATCCAACAGAATGTGGAAATTATTGAACAATATCATAAATATCACACACAAGTAAAATTTTATTTTTTTCTTTCTTATTTGTTTATTGTTATAGTTTAAATGAAGTTTACATTTCAAGTTAGTCTCCCATACAAAAATTCACACACACATTGCTATGTGACCCCAATTGCTTTCCCCATAGTGTGACAGCACACTCCTCCTTTCCACCCCTGATTTCCCATGTCCGTTCAAACAGCTTCTAACCCTCTATGCCTTCCCATCTCACCTCTGGACAGAAGTTGCCCATTTAGTCTCTTATATCTACTTGAGCTAAGAGGCACACTCCTCATGAGTATCACTTTATGTCCCACAGTCCAGTCCAACCCCTGTCTGAAGACTGGCCTCGGAATTTGTTTTAGTTCTGGACAGACAGAGAATCCGGGGGACATGCTCTCTAGGGTTTCTCCAATCTCAGTCAGATCATTAAGTGTGGTCTTCTTATTAGAATTTGAGTTCAGCAACCCACTGTTCTCCTGCTCCATCAGGGACTGTCTGTTGTGTGCCCTGCCAGGGCTGTCATTAGTGGTAGCCGGGCACCATCTAGTTCTTCTGGTCTCAGGCTGATAAAGTCTCTGGTTTATGTGGCCCTTTCTGTCTTTTGGGCTAATACTTTCCTTGTATCTTTTGTGTTCTTCATTCTCCTTTACTCCAGGTGGTAGGGACCAACTGATGCATCTTAGATGGCCGCTTGCAAGCTTTTAAGACCCCAGATGCCACTCACCAAAGAAGGATGCAGAACATTTTCTTAATAAGCTTTGTTATGCCAGTTGACGTAGATGTCCCCTGACACCACGGTCCCCAGACTCCTACCCCTGCTACTCTGTCCCTCAAAGTGTTTGATAGTATTAAGGAAACTACTTAGCTTTGGTTTAGTCCAGTTGTGCTGACTTCCCCTGTAGTGTGTGCTGTCCTTCCCTTCACCTAAGATAATTCTTATCTACCATCTAGTTAGTAAATAACCCTCACCCTCTCTCCACACCCTCATAACCATCAAAGAATGTTTTCATCTGTGTTTAAACCTTTTCTTGAGTTCTTATAACGGTGGTCTTATACAAAAATTTATCCTTCTGTGACTGACTAAATTCACTCAGCATAATGCCTCCAGATTCCTCCATGTTATGTTTCATGGCTTCATTGTTGTTCTTTATCGTTGTGTAGTGTTCCATTGCGTGAATATACCATAATTTGTTTATCCATTTGTCTGTTGATGGACACCTAGGTTGTTTCCATCTTTTTGCTATTGTGAACAGTGCTGCAATGAACATGGGTGTGCATATATCTATTCATGTGACAGCTCTTATTTCGCTAGGATATATTCCAAGGAGTGGGATAGGTGGATTGTATGGTACTTCTATTTCTAGCTTTCTAAGGAAGCACCAAATCGATTTCAAAAGTGGTTGTACCATTTTACATTCCCACCAACAGTGTATATCTCTCCAGTATTTATTATTTTGTGTTTTTTGGATTAATGCTAGCCTTGTTGGGGTGAGATGATATCTCATTGTAGTTTTGATCTGCATTTCTCTAATGGCTAATGATTGTGAGCATTTCTTCGTGTGTCTGTTAGCCACCTGAATGTCTTCTTTGGCGAAGTGCCTGTTCATATCCTTTGCCCATTTTTTAATTGCATTATTTGTCTTTTTGTTGTTAAAGTTTTGCAGTATCTTGTAGATTTTAGAGATTAGACGCTGATTGGATTTGTTGTAGCCAAACATTTTTTCCCAGTCTGTAGGTTGTCTTTTGACTCTTTTGGTGAAGTCTTGTGATGAGCATAAGTGTTTGATTTTTAGGAGCTCCCAGTTATCCAGTCTCTCTTCTGGTGCTTGTGCATTGTTACTTATGGTTTGTATTCTGTTTATGCCATGTATTAGGACTCCTAGTGTTGTCCCTATTTTTTCTTCCATGATCTTTATCATTTTCGATTTTATATTTGTCTTTGATCCATTTTGCGTTAGTTTTTGTGAATATTGTGAGGTATGGGTCTTGTTTCAGTGTTTTGTGATGGATATCCAGTTATGCCAGACTGTCTTTTCCCCAATTAACGGACTTTGGCCTTTGTCAAATATCAGTTGCTCATAGGTGGATGAATTTATGTCTGGATCTCAATTCTGTTCCATTGGTCCATGTATCTGTTGTTGTACCAGTACCAGGCTGTTTTGACTAC
>NW_004443947.1:16008827-16082461 GCF_000243295.1 Trichechus manatus latirostris | reverse complement strand
AGTAGTGTCTTGTAGTTTTCATTGTATAGTTCTTTTAAATCTCTGATTAGATTTATTCCTAAGTATTTTATGTTCTTGGGGGCTATTGTAAATGGTATTGATTTGGTGATTTCCTCTTCAAGGTTCTCTTTGTCGATGTAAAGGAATTCAACTGATTTTTGTATGTTTATCTTGTATCCTGAAACGTTGCTGAAATCTTCGATTATTTCAAGTAGTTTTCTTGTGGATTCTTTGGGGTTTTCTGTATATAAAATCATATTATCTACAAATAGAGATACTTTGACTTCTTCCCTACCAATCTGGATGCCCTTTATTTATTTTTCTAGCTTAATTTCTCTGGCTAGGACCTCCAGCACAATGTTGAATAATAGACACACAAGTAAAATTTTGCTGAGAATAATTCAAAAACATTCGCTGCAGTACATTGGCAGAAAACTGCCAGAAGTTCAAGTGGATTCAGAAAAGAACATGGAATAATGGGTATCATTGCGGATGTCAGATGGATCTTGGCTGAAAATAGACAATACCAGAAATATATTTACTTGTGTTTTATTGACTGTGAAGCTTTGGTGGCATGGTGGTTTAGAGCTCAACTGCTAACCAAAAGGTTGGCAGTTCAAATTCACCAGGTGCTCCTTTGAAACCCCATGCAGCAATTCTACCTCGTTTTATAAAGTTGCTATGAGTCAGAATTGACTTGGTGGCAATGGGTTATTGACTATACAAATACATTCAACTGTGTGGATAATAACAAATTATGGATAACATTGTGAAGAATGGGAATTCTGGAATACTTCATTGTGCTCATGTGGGGCCTGTACTTAGAGCAAGAGGCAGTCCTTTGAACAGAACAAGGGGATACTCTGTGGTTTAAAATCAGCAAAGGTATGCATCAGGGTTGTATCCTTTCACCATACCTATTCAATCTGTATGCTGAGCAAATAATCCAAGAAGGTGGACTATATGTAGAAGAGCATGGCATCAGGATTGGAGGAAGACTCATTGACTACCTGCAATATGCAGATGACACAACAATGGTTGCTGAAATCAAAGAGAACTTGAAGCACTTACTGATGAAGATCAAAGACTACAGCCTACATTATGATCTTTGGGAAGTAGATTGCCAGGCCATTCTTCTGAGATGCCTCTTGGTGGATTCAAACTTCCAAACTTTCAGCATATTACGTTTTTGCACAACTCAGAGTCTCCACCTTGCTACACTGCTCCTGTTATTTCCCTGTCTTATATTCTAGATGGGATCCCTTGGGTGGTGCAAACAGTTAAGCACTTGACTACCAACCAAAGGGTTTGCAGTTCAAACCCACCCAGAGGCCCCTAAAAAGAAAGGCCTGGCAATCTTCCTCTGAAAGGTCACAGCTTTTAAATACCTACTGTCTTAATTATCTCATGCTGCTATAACATAAATACCACAAGTGGGTGGATTTAACAAACGGAAATTTATTTTCTCACAGTTTAGGAGGCTAGAAGTCAGAATTCAGGGTTCTGGATCTAGGGGAACCTTTCTCTGTTGGCTTGGGGGAAGGTCTTTGTCTCTTTAAGCCTCTTCTCTTGGTAGATCTTCATGTGGCTTGGCATCTCTCTTCCTCCACCTTTGCTTCTGCTCCCTTGTTTAATCTCTTTTCTATCTCAAAAGAAATGGACCTACACTAATTACCCTACACTAATCCTCTCTCATTTACATAAAAAAGACAATCCGTTCCCAAATGAGATTATAACCACAGGCGCAGATGTTAGGATTTAGAAGACATATATCTGGGGAACACATTTAAATCCATAATATTCCACCCTTTGGCTCCCCAAAATCTGTGTCCTTGCCACATGCAAAACACATTGACCTCATCACATCCCAAAAGTCTTAAATCCACTCCAAGTCCAAAATCTCATCCTCTGAGTCATCTACATCAAATATGGCTGAGACCTTAGGCATATTCCATCCTGGGGCAAAATTCTTCTTCATCTGTGAACCAGAGAAGTCTAGACTACAGGTTGTCTGTTTCCAAAGTACAATGGTGAAACAGGCACAAGGTAAACATTTCCATTACAAATGAGAGAAATTGGAGGGAAAGAAGGGATAACATGCACTAAGCAAGTTCAAAACCCAGCAGAACAAATTACATTAACTCTCAAGGCTTGGAAATAATTTATTTTATCTGAGACCATTTGGGCAATGGCCTCACCTTCCAGGCTCTGGGTATTGGTCAAGCCTTCTGGATTCTGGGTGGAGGCCCCTTGGACTTGAGCTTCAACTCCACCTTCCAAGCCCACTAGGACAGCAATTCTGCTCCCTCGACTTTGGGCGGCTCCATTCCCCTAGTCTGAGTGGTGACCCCACCCACCCTTGGCCCTGGAAGGCCCCATTCTTCTGCACCTTGGGTGTGGCAGCCCCACCCCCTCAGCTTTGGGCAGCGGCCCCATTCCCCTGGCACACCTTAACGGCAGCCCCACAGTCCAGAACTGAGTTGGCAAAGATCTGACTCTTTGAAACCTAGGAAGCTGTGACCCCACACTTTGAGATCTAGGAGACTGTGGCCCCACCTTTTGGAACCAAAAAGGCCCTGCTTCCTGTGCTGCTTCCAACAGTTAAAAATCTCCTTAGCCAAACATTCAAGTTCATTACTTACAAGTTCTACCTTCCACCAAACATTTGAACATAATTCAAACAAGTTATTTGCCACTGCATAAAAAGCATCGCCCTTCCTCCATTGTCCAATCACATAGTCATCACTTTCTTTTAAAGCATCACCAGAAGCACATTAAGGTCCACATTTCTAGCAACATTCTGTTGCTGGTGCTATATGTATTCTCTAAGCTGATAGAGACTTTCTTTATATCTCTCCTCACTTCCTTCAGAGCCCTCACCAGAATTACCTTTGACCAGAATTACCAACAATCTCTTCAACGCAATCTAGGCTTTTACTATTAGATACGTTAAAACTCTTCTAGCCTCTATCCATTACCCAGTTCCAAAACAGCTTCCATGTTTTAGGTATCTGTTACAGTGGCACCCTACTCTCAGTACCAAATTCTGTCTTCGTTATCTAGTGCTGCTGTAACAGAAATACCATAAGTGTGTGCCTTTAACAAACAGAAATTTATTTTCTTACATTTTAGGAGGCCGTAAGTCTCAATTTGTGGTGTGGGCTGTAGGGTAAGTCTTTCTATCTCTGTCAGCTCAGGGAAAGGTCTTTGTCTCTTTAAGCTTCTGCTCCTGGGCTATTTTCATGTGGCTTGTCACCCCCCTTCCCCCATTTATGCTTCTGCTCCCTTTAATCTCTTTTATATTTCAAAAGAGATGGACTCAAGATATACCCTACACTAATCCTCTCTCATTAAAATAATGAAGAGAATTCATCCCCAAATAGGATAATAACCAGAAGCATAGAGGTTAGGATTTACAATGCATATTTTGGGAGGACATCACTCAATCCATGACACCTATGGTGTTTAATTCTACTCTGAAACACATGGTGTCACCGTGAGTCAGAATTGACTTGATAGCAACTTTTTTTTTCTTATTGGTATTGTAGTCATGTTTGTACTTTTGTACTCTGCTGCTGACCTACTTTGAGATATTTAATAAATATTCTCACCTCTCTTAGGCTTCATGCCTCTGTTTCTAATTCACTCATCAAAAAACTATTAATCATCTTATTGTGAGTGCAAAAAGCAGTTTTGTCATTTTTTACTAAATTGCGTATATGTAAATAATAAAGACTTAAATGAGAACTAGCTTTTTGAAGATTCAACCATATCAGAAGTATGAAGAAGAGTTTACAGATGAAAATTGTGTGTGTGCATACAGCCATGTATGTGAGAGGGAAAGATCCATGAGAAAGATATATTACTGGCTAAAATTAATCTTTAGACTTTCCTATGCCCCATAATTCTCTTGGATATTTGAATACCTAACACACTAGCTCACATATTCTAAACTGATATCTTGCTCCATCAGTCAAGTTGAGCTTGGTATATTGATCTCAGAAATCATGATAATTATTTACTCTGCTCCTTGATACCCAATCTAGATGCCTGCATTAGGCCCTGACCCTCAAATTTGTGTGACCTCGTACTGGAGATAGCTTAAGATTTAAAGTTTAAACACTATTCAGTCATGATGAGAGAAAGATGTACAATTTTTGGAAGGTTACTGATTATTAAGCCAGAATAGAGAGAATAATGTGATTCAGAAAATACATTCAAAGACCATTTAATGATCTGGAATGAGAGGATAAATGCCTGGATTAGGATTACTTAGAACTGGCAATTATGGGTGGCATTTCAAAGTAAAATTGACAAATATTAAGTATTAATGAGGAGCACTGGTGGTGCAGTGGTTAAGTACTCAGCTGTGAATTGAAATCTCAGTGGTTCGAACCCTCCAGCTGCTGCATGGGAGATAGATGTGGCAGTCTGCTTCCTTAAAGATTACAGCCTTGGAAATCATATGAGGCAGTTCTACTTTGTCCTATCGGATCACTAAGAGCTGGAATAGACACGAAGGCAATGAGTTTGGTTTTGGTTTAAGTGTTAATGGTGATGGGGAAAGGGAGTAAGAATTGATTTCAAAATTTTGAGCTTGGAAGATTGAGAAAATGTCTATTGAGCAGGAAGAAACTGGGAGTAGGCATCAGTTTTAGTTAATTTTGCTTGGCACAGATTAAAACTTTGTTAATGTTTGAATAAATTAATTGAATTAGGTATGATCTGTCAATTATCATAGATGGAAGATTATTTCTACATTGAAACTTTAGAGGTGATATTTGAAGACTCTGACGCTGTAGCTGAACTCTGAGAAAAAGTTCTGAATGTAAGAAGGGAAGCTGCCCAATTAATGATTGTTGATGAATGCTGGAATCTAAGAACTGAAGAAAAGCCAGGATAAGAGAGAGTTGGGGAAAAAATAAAGCTGGGAGTGTGGGAGATGAAATATGTGGTTAGAAAAGAAAGAAGAGGCCTGGCAAGTACACAGTCCTTAAAGCAGAAAAAGAGCTTTAAGAAGATGTGGCTCAACAGAAGGTAGCCTGAGAAAAAGGCCTAGGATTTGGCAGGAACAACTATCAATTTGCATATAGTTGCTGTTTCTGTCAAATAGTTTGTCTTCTGCTACAAATTATTTCATTTATTACTTCTGTTTGTATTTTCTTCACTTGAAGTCCTTTTCCTCTTGCCTTTTCACTTCATCATGGTTCTTTCCTTTTAAAATACTTAAACACAACTGTTATCTTTACTAATTAATACCATTCTGTTAAGTAGTGACATATTCTCTGATAGTTACATATCTTGTACTATTTTAATTTGAATTTTTACATACTTATGAATAACTTCATTAACCTCATTCAAATTATTACAACCTTTTTGTTATATATTCTACAAAAGTATTGAAATTGACATTATGTATAGAATTCTTTCTCTAAGCTCTCTCTTTTTGCCGTGGAACCAACCAAATACCTGGCTGTATAGCATGAGCTATATAAAATGAATCGTAATATAAAATGTGTTGTTTTGTTATATAGTAGAAATTTAACTGTATTGTGAGTATATTCAAGGCGAGAATGTCACAAAGCAGAACACTGGGTTTAGGCAATGGTTTGTTCGTATCGAGTTAACTTTTTAGGACTTGTTACCTTTCATGTGTGCAAAAGCAGTTGAAGAGACAGCCTTTACTAATTTAAAAACTATAAGTAACATTGACCCAAATATAATCTTACAAGTAAGTTGGGAAGTGTGCAGGGGGAGAACGGAGCTACAGTGCATGAGAAAAGGAAGACTGATTTTCTTTGAAGCTGTTTCAGAATGCTTTGACCATTGAGGTTTTGCTTTGCTTCATTGATTGTTGCTGATGATTATCTCACATAATTGGGGCAATAACTAGCCCAGCCAGTTATCTGTGCAGCTCTCAAGTCTACTACTCTGAGCCTAATCAGTTTACTCTACAACCTCTTTTACTTTTTTAAGCTTAAAATGTGAGAATAAAATTCCAGTTTGGTCCTTTTCATTTTTCAATCCTGGGACTAATGCAGGTTGTATCATCTGATGATAGAGAGAAAAGTGAGCTGGAAAAGGAAAAGACATATCATCAAACATTTTCTCCGTATGTTCCTAGAAGAAAATGAGAATAAGAACTTTAACCAAAATTTTCAAAAAATAACGAACATAAGGAATCTGTACTGAGAGGTACTATTGAGGAAGTTCTTAGAATAAAGTTCATGGTAGAATTCATACATCTTAACTAATTATTGACTACAATGGAGTAAACAAATAATTTAGGGAAAAAAATCTGCTAGGTCTACATATATAATTATATATACATATATATTATATATTTGGACAAAGTTTCAATATGTATACTTTATTAGCTTACTTTCATTTTTATTCTGAAGATTGAGCAGCTATGGGAAGATTTACAAGTTTTGTTGTTGTATTCAATGAAAAAAAAAATTCTTCCTGACAGTATTAATTATGTATTCCTGTGATAGTCACAGATATACTCACCCTAGAACTTACTTGGGGATTCAGCAAGACAAGTAATTTCAAATCTTACTGAGGAGTTAAGATTGGCCTGCCTCTCCCATTTTACCCCTTCCATTCTTCCTCTTTCTCACTATGTTCCACAAATACTATCCTTTTTTTTCTTCAGCCATGCCAAGCTCATTCCAGTCTCAAGGCACTTACATACGGTATTTACTCCATGGATATTGCTTCTTTCACACCCTGTTTTCACGTGGCTAGCTACTTCTTATCATGAGACAAAAGCCCAAATCTTCCCCTCAACCCTACACATTGCACACACACACACGCACCACAATTTGTTTTATTCTAGTACTTATCCTTAGAAGAAAGTATCTAATCTATTTTTCTTATTTGTTGATGTCAGCACTTATGTCTTAGGCTGGGTTCTCTAGAGAAACAAAACCAGTAAGTGTATAAATATATATAGAGAGAGATTATATCAAGGAAACAGGTCACGTGATTGTAGAGGCTAGAATGTTCCAAGTACATGGATCAGGGTGGAGGCCTCTCCCAAGTCACATAGCTGCAGAAGCTGGCAAGCCCCAGATCAGAAGGTCAGAGAGCAGTGATCCAACTCACAGGCTGTGCAGATCAACGAATCCCAGGTTCGGCAGATAAGCTGACAGCTCAAGTCCCAAGAATGGGAGATGAGATGACAGGAAGCAGCCGCAGGGTCCAGAGACAGCAAAAAGCCAGAAAGTCTGCTTATATACAGATGCGGGCCCCACCCCCAAGGAGACCCCCTTTCATCTGATTGGCTACTCACAGTATATTCAATCATGGGAGTGATTACATTAAAACATGGAGAATTGTGGCCCAGCCAAGTTGACACACAATCTTAACCATTGCATCTTATTAGGACAAAGTCTGTGCAGAGCAGTGACCTTGACTGTCCTCTTCCCGGTATCCCACAGTGTAGATTAGTGTCTACTAGAGTGGGTATGCAGTACGCATTTGTTAAATGAATGTAGCCTTTACCGTGGTGAAAGACAGAACCGTAGGCCTAGATCCCCCAAAAATGTTTTATAATTATATCTTCCTTAATGCTTTCTTAATATTTGACTACTTTGGCTCATGAATATTGGTTATGTGTTTATTTGCTTGTGTTAAAATGAACAGAACATACACAAGTATAGGTTGTTACTATGGAAACCGCATGGGATTGAACATTATTGTAGATACATTGCTAAGAAGGTAGCAAACTTGTGTTAAAATGGGTATATATACTGTTTGTAACCTCTGGGTATTGTGTGGTCTGCATATTTATTATTAAATTCAACTTAATTCATTGTCCCCATTTGTTAAATGTATTTAAATCAATTCATAGATTTTGACTGAAGATAGATGTTGATACACACATGTATAGCAGAGTTTAGGAGGCCAGAATATTTATTTGTGAATCATTGCATATTTAGCTGTCAAAGATTTGTATTTAGAAAGCATTTATATTTAAATATTTTCTATATTAACAACTGCCAAATGCCTAGGCCCAACTGCAAATTTAAAATTTTCCAAGGATAGTTGAAAGTGTAAGATGGTAATTATCTTTTTCTGATGTGTTGGTGCTATTAAAATCATATCATGATAACTTATCATTTACATATAAATCTTGTTGAAATTTCAAAGCCCTGTGCTGAAAATTTAAAAATAAGTATATTTAATATAATTGACATAAGCTTGCTATTTTCCACAATTTTTCTGAGGGTAATAAGAGAGATCCACTTTTGCATACCTCTTCAAACAGCATTTTGAATTCTATCAACATCACACTCCTTTTATCCCCAGTAGTTGAAGTCCCAAAAGACTATCTCACCACAAAAATAACATCTGAAATACCAACTCTATGCATATAAATTCAGTTGGAAGGAGAAAACTCTCCATGACTTTACAGATGTCAATTTTATTACAAACTGCTCCTTCTACATACAGCTAAGTGAGCATGTGAGAATATATGTATAAATTAGTGTGTATTTCTTTCATTTGACGTTGCAGCTAAAGATGTAAAAGAAACATATAAATGCAAGTATACCATGAAATCAGAGGCTGCCACAGAAACTCTGTACCTGCTTATATATGAATTCTTTATCTCTTAACTTCTAAATTTATCACCAAGAACTCAGGTTAACTAATGATATATAGACATTCACCATGCCAAAGTTCAACTTTTTTTTTCTTTCTATCTTTTTTTTTTTATCCTTTCCCTTTAAATCTCCCATGCCAATTGAAAATTTCCTGATCCCCCATCCCCTAAGCCACATGATACACACCCATACACAATCGTAAAAATGAAGAGTTCTAAATTTTTCCTGGTCTTACTTTTTTTTTTTTTTAATAATATTGAATTCATAATGATCTTCCCAGTCATTAACACTTAAAAGCATGAGTTTATTCAATTTTATTTTCCTCCTAACCCCACATATCCATTCAGGAATGACAGTGACATAAAATCCATCTAAGGTGCATCTACATCAACTTCATTCTAGCTTCACCACTGGCTCCAGAATCGAGACATTTAACTTCGTGTCATGGATTGAATTGTGTCCCCCAAAAATATCTGTCAACTTGACTAGGTCATGATTCCCAGTATTATATGATTGTCTACCATTTTGTAATCTACTGTGATTTCCTTATGTGTTGTAAACTCTATCACTATGATGATATTATACTGATGAGGTTTACAAGATTAGATAGTGTCTTAATCCAATCTCTTTTGAAATATAAAAGAGATAAATGAGTAGAGACACATGGGAACCTCATCCCACCAAGAAAGCAGTGCCAGGAGCAGAGGGCATCCTTTAGACCTGAGGTTCCTGCGCTGAGATACTTCCAGACCAAAGGAAGACTGATGCATTACAAGGACCTTCCTCCAGAGCTGACAGATAGAGGATGCCCTGAATTTGGACTTGTAGCCTACTGGACTGTGAGAGAATAAATTTCTCTTGTTAAAACCATCCACTTGTGGTATTTCTGTTAGAGCAGCACTAGATGACTAAGACACTTGGTATTGCTTTCATCTTTTTGTCCCCTGCCAATCTATTGTATACACATCTATAGCTCATCAGGAAAAACATTAGAGCACAGCTATAATCACAATGTCTGTTGCCCTTCAAACTCTCCATAATTCTTAATTACAGAAAAAAGAAAGCCACACTCTGATTTTTAATCACACTTTCAAAGAAAGAAATGAAGAACAGAGTGAAGGAGGAAGGAATGGAGGGAGGGAGGTAGGGAAGGGAGGAGGAAGGAAGAAAGGGAGGGAGGGAGGAAGGAAAGAAAGGAGGGAGGGAGGAAGGAAGAAAGGAAAGAAAGAAGGAAGGAAAAAAGCGTGCTTATTTCAAAGATTTAAACAGTTGAAAATATATAGTATAGGGGATGAAAATCCATCTTCACTACCACCATGTTCTTGCAAAAAAACTAACAACATTTGGCATCGTATGATCCCATACTTATTTTTAAAGCTGTGTGTGTATATGTGTAAAATAATGTGTGATCATATTAAAAACACATCTGTGTGATGAATCCAACTCTTTATTTGTAGTGACTGTAGTTGCACTTCAATTCCTGTAGCCATGTTTTCATTAGACAGAGTTCTTGTTATATTAAGAGTAGTATAGGTAGCTCAGAGACTCACCAGGAAGACAACAGAACCAAGCTTGTAAAATGGGCAGAAGTAGGAAGGCAGAATTATAGCCCAATATATGCTATAAAGTCAGTGGAGTGAGATACTCCAAGAGAATGCTAGATACCCCAGCTTTCACAGTGGTCACTGCCAGCATTTCAATGAATCTTGTTTGCTGGCATTGCTCTGTGGAATGGCTGCCTTGAAATTCTACTGTTTCTGTCATCTCTGCCACAGTGTATTTCCAGAGGGCTTAGCTTCTTCAGGGTCTTAACTTCCATCTCAGTTCTTGGACTCATATATATGATCAGTTAAACTAAATTATGTTTCCAAATTGTACACCTAAAAATGTTGAATTGGCAAATGTTGTGTTATGTACATTTTTAAAACCAAAAAAGTATACAACACTAAAGGAGATGGTGATGATTCATGGGTAAAGAGATAAGTTTATATTATATAAAGTAAGGCAGAAAAAAAGAATCACCAAAAAACTACCCCTTAGGTAATGAATACAGTTAAAAATTACTTGTAAGTGATGAGAAGGGGTACAAAGGAAGTTTTTAGGGTAATGGCAAAGTTCTATTTTTTGATTTGGGAGCTGGATACAATGGCATGTTCAGTGTATGAAAATTTATTGAGCTATTCTATATTTATAAAATATTCACTTTTTATTGCATACTTTAATAATTAAAAAACTGAAAGAAAAAAAAAACCTGGCATTTTATTTTCTGAGGCATGGTCTGTCTCCCACCAGAACTCATAAGGTAATGATGTCTGTATTGAAAAGAGGGTTCAAGTGATGACAATGGGAGAGAGAAAGAGCCAGCCAGCCATAAAGTCCATTAGAATTGACTTATTGTTCAATATTTAGGTTTTGTTTTTCCTGCTAATTCAAATACGCTATAATAACATTTTTGCATATTCTGATACATAGTATACCCTTACATATAGAATCCCAGGATTAGAATTGTTGGGACAAAGGGCATATGAATTTAAAAGTTTGATATATATTAACAAGTTGACATCTGAAAAGACTGTACAAATTCCACTAGTGTATGATATTTCCCTTTTCTCACTTCCTGACCAACACGAGATATTAATATTTTTATTTTTTCCAATATAATAGTGAAGATGGCTTGGTGCCACATTATCAATAATTATTTATCAACCATAAATATTACTGACTTTTTTCCTTTGAGAATTAGTTTTTATATTTTATGCTTAAGTTGTTTTGAGTTCTTTTATGTTTTGAAATAGATTTTCTTTAAAATAGTATAATAATCATTAATTATCATAGCCTTTTTGTGTCACATATTTCCCTCTGTAGCCCTCACACGTAAATGATAGATTTCCTGTGTGTAAATTCTGGTTTTTTACATATTTGATTGTAGAATTTTAATGATATTGTTTTGTTTTGGCCTTCTGTTATTCCACATTTTACTCAAAAAGGCTACATTTTCTTCCTTTGGTAGCTATTACTTATTTCTATCTCAGAAAACTCTGAAGATTTTCTTTCATCTTTCAAGCTTAGAAATTTCATCAGGGTATGTCTGTTTTTGTTTTGGGTTTATTTGTTTATTTGTTTTTTAATTTTTTCTTCTCAGACCTTGTTAGACTATTTCAATTCATAGACTGAAGTCCTCTCTGCTTCTCTCAGGCCCAATAGAAGACCATCCTCTGCTTCCCCCAGCCACCTACCCAAGCACATTCTCCATTTTATGTAAAAGGCTCTTGTCCTTTAATCTTTATTTTTGTGTAGGAGGTCTTGCACTATCACTTGTGCATATATTTTGTTAGCCAATATAAATCAATGTTGTCCTCTCCTACACAAACACAAAAACTTAGCAGAAACAGAGGCCATGGAGGAATAAATACTGCAAACTGCAGAACAGATGCAACTCAGGAGAGTTTGTTAGGGGGCTAATTCAAGAAAGCATTTCAGTAAGATGCATCAGTGTTCGTGAAGAATGAGCAAACACTACAGTCAGCAACACTAGGTGTTTGTGCCTGAGGGCACATAAACACACTCAGAGCACTGAAGATATTTTTTTAATAAATTGTTTTATGTAATTTTATATTGTTTTAATTTTTAGAAAAAAATACCAGAAACAATGTTTTCTGTTGTGTGGATACCAATAAGCAGGGTATGTGTACGTTTTTCTGTGATTTTAATGGGATTTTTTTTAAAGGAAGGTTGATAAGCATCTGTGCTCAATCCACCGTATTGAATCAAAACTCAAACATATATTCTGTAGTTTGGGAGTAGCCAAGGCCTTCTCTAACCTAACACTAACTTTTCTCTTCAGTATTTTCTTCCAACTCATGCTCCCCTCCAGCCACATTGGACAATGTTCCTTTTTTAAGATACAATTGTACTCACTTTTTAAGCTAGGTATATGTATTATTTTGATAAAAATAAAATAAATTAATTTAAAAAACAGAAAGTTAAAAACCATAATATTCCTTTACCTCATAATAGAATAAATAAAAATGTTATATTGTATATTTCTTAGGGCATGTAATTATAAATTCTCAATCATGCATTACCAAATATACCGATAGTAAGAAACGCTTGAACTTATTTTGTCTTCCCCTATTTCTTACTTATGAAACCTACAAAAAAACCAGCCAAGTAACTTCATAATTAAGCACTTGAACAGTGTTTAAATATACACTACTTAAAATATTAAAGATACATGTAAAAACCTAGAAGAGGATGATAGAAGCAAAGGTAATATTAAAATCTTTTGAAAAGACTAGGAACTTCAAATTTAAATAAAAGAAATATTAGTTAACATACATATAATGCTTCTGATATAACTTATAGCTAGCTTAATTTGTGGTCTCTGTAATGTGAATTCCACCCAAAACCTTCAGATTGCAAGACTGCATAAAGCTAACACATTTACAGGACTTACCTAAAAGGATTTCAATCTGGAAAATCAAATACAGGTCACTCATAGAATCTAGAAATCATTTTTTTCTTTAAAGTATTGCTATGAAATTACTGTTGTCTGTTAGCACTTAGATAATTTTTTTGTTGTTGGAATACAGCATTTGATTTTCTTTTAACTACATATTGGTAATCTTTTAATCTCGTTTAGATACCCACTTCCAAAACAAAGTTTTAATATGATCTTAACAAAGCAGAATTCAGTTTTCTGCTCTGGCCATATGTTACTTTTTTCTTTTTCTTTTTTTTTCACTCTGAAGCCCATTTAAATACAAATATTCATTCAATAGATATTAATTAGACAAACTTACTACGTGTCAGGTAATACGCTCAAAATCTGAAAAATAGCATCCTAAAAAAATTTGCTTTGTCATATAGTCTCCACACACAAAGTATTTAAAATTCTCATACAATTTTAATATCAAAATTAGAGTACTTTATTAGGTGGAGAATTGAAGACTCTTATTTCTTTTTTCTCTTTAACTCCCTAAGACTTACTTTGTAAATGTTCTCAATAATCCTTTTCAGACATACTCTTACAGTTTGTGCCATGGTTCAACATCCAGATATAACTCTATGTCTGACTGAAAGTGCCTTGCTTGTGGAAGATTTGATTTCTGAAATCAGTCAGACAAAAGGGGACAAAACAGTTTTGGATACCCAGCAAAGAATTTTGTAGGATGGGACATGAAATAATATATTTGAAAAGAAAATAGATGTGTCAAAAAAAAAAAAAAAGGGTACATGGAAAAAGCAACTAGCAAATATAAATATATTAACAAATCTATGCATTTGCATGCGAAGCTTAAAATAACTAGAAAGATAAATGGCAAATTCACAATTTGGGGTTATGGGAAAGGTTACTTTTAAGGAAATTGTGAGTAAGGAAATGAAACTATAAATTCTTTATAAAGTTTTATCTCTTTTGTTAAATATAATAAAGCACATAAACCTAATGATAATATTTGCAAATTCTGGCTTTTGGAAACAAGTGTATTATATTATTCCCTTTACTGGTCTATATTTATATTTTTTTAAAAATATCAATCAGGTATATGTTAAACATTTAGTCTCTACCTTGACAAATATGATTGATTATTATTATTATTTAAAATTTTAATTTGAAAATGATATGAGTACAGGAGATAAATATAGACATAAATAATTACAATGGTAAGTGCTGTGATTTGAGCCACTATTTTAACAAGTAGTAATGTTACCCAAGGGTTCACTTGGACACTTGTGTGTTACATTTAGTTTTCCTTTGAACCACACTTTAATTAGAGAAAGAAAATAGTTTAGAGTATGTTTTCTGGCATTAAGGCACTAGAAAGAAAACTTCTATGTGTGGAACATATTTAAGTAATATGTTTTCCATAATTTTGGGTATCTATTGATTCTTTGAATAGATAATATTAATGTTCTAAGAATCTGTGGTTACCTTTGTCAAAGAGCTATTGCTCAGAGCAAAGTTCCAGATCTCAACCTGCAAATCTACCGATTCTGCCAATGACTAAGAGTATGAAAGTAGCCAAAAATGTAGTTATTACATATATTGAGAATTTTTAATGTATTAAGAGATTTCATGATATTTGAAACCATGGACATAAAAAATAATTGCAGCACCAAGGAAATACAAATTAGTACTAAGTTAGACTGGGCAAATTATTTAGAAAGAGAAAAAGTAGAAAATTTTTACCCCTAAATTATATTTTCAAACTATATACTTCATCAATGAGAATAGCTCATATTCAAGGAATATTTCTTCCAGTAAAGGTGGATTATTTAACTGAAGTTAATTCATGCCAATCCTCTCCAGGAGGTATTTGCCAATCCATATCAGATGGAGCTGTGATTCTGGATAACTTATAGAAATAGCTGGACAAAAGTGAGAATTCAGGGTCAGCTTATGCTGGAACTCCAAACGTTGTAATCAATTACCAAATATTTGAAAGTACTGTTTCTCACCTCCGTGCCATCTTGAAGTAATTTGGAAGGTCTTAAATTCGTAACAAGGATTAAGAGAATTATGAATTTCTGGTTCTCTTAAATAGCTAGCAAAAGAAAGCAATAAACAAAATTAAAAAAAAGCACAGAATAATCTTTGAATGACGGTAACATCATTCTTGACCTTAAAATACTTCTACAAATAATTTCGTTCAAGTGCAATGACCAGCACACCACCAAAGAAAACAAGGAACAGGAAGATTAAAGACACTAAGTGTTAAAAAAAAGAAAAGAAATTAACCCATAAACTGGAGTTATAAAACAACTTTAAAACACCCTATGTTTGCTATGTTCAAAAAAATAGTAACCAAATATGAAAAATTTAGCAATGCATTATATACTGCAGGCAGTCCCTGGGTTGTGAACCAGTTCCATTCCTAAGTCCATCTTTAAGTTGCATTTGTATGTAAATCAGAATAGTTAGGTAGAGTTCATATCTAACATCAGTTAGTCAAATGTTTATCTTAGTATATAGCATATAGTGTACCTTTCTATGTATAAAAAACCTTAGGGGAACACTTCTAGATACGTTAAAACATCTTTAACATAATAATCAGTAATAATAATAGTGTTTTGATGCATGCTACAAAGTAGTACTCAGTTGTTATTATGGACCATGGTATGTACCTAAAATTTTTAATATAATAGGCTTTACGTGGGTTGGTGCGTAACTATGGGTTACAGGTAAATTGGATGTTTGTAATCTGGGAACTGCCTGTGTATGAAGTGGCATTGAAATTTTGAAAAATGTCTAAATAAATACATGACAACTAAAATATATAGTACATAAAATAAACACAAAAACAATGGATGTGCAATATGTTAGGCACAACTGAAGAGAAAATGAGTAAAGTTAAAGATAGAATAGAAAGATAGGGAAACAAAAGATGAAGTAAAAGGAAAGATAAAGATTTATTAGAAGGAAGAAAGACATAGAAAAAAATAAGAGTAACAAAAAAGTGAATCAAAATCAGAGGCAAAAACATGAAGCAAGGAGTTTCACAAAGTTGAAAAAACGCAAAAAAGAGAGTGAGAGATGTAGAGGAAACAGTGAAGAGTGCCAATATACATGAATTTCAGAGTGTCAGAAGGAGAGGAGAAAGGAATGGAGCACAGACAATCTAGGAAGTGATAATGGCAAATAATTTTCAATACTAATAAAAGATATCAAGCTCCAGATTTAAAAAAATCCAATAATTCCCAAAGAAGAAAAGAAAGAAAGAAATTCACACCAAGAAACATCACAGTAAAAGCGTAGAACACTAAAGGCAAAATAATAATAATTAAAAAGTCAACCAAAGAAAATAACAATTTTACTTTCACAAGTGTTAAAGAGTAGCAGGTGACTTCTCAAGAGTAACAACGTTAGGACATGTTCACTCCTATGGTTTTAAATTTTTCTGTGTATGTATGTGTGTGTGTATAAAACACTTAATTAAATATAAATTGAGAGGGTATTAATGGAGTGAAGTATTCTTAATCTTTGCATTTTCCAGGAAATGAGTAGAGAAATGAATCAACCTTAAACTTGATACATAAGAAAGCCTATTATTTTTCAATAACCGCTAAAATAAAAGAATGCATAACTTTCAAACTATCAGAGGAAAAAATTGAATGTCATCATTTTGCTTTTTTTTTAATTAATGTAAAAGAAGGCAAAAGGAGAAAGAAGAAACAGAGCAGATAGAACAAGTAGCATAAAATGTTAGCTTTAAAAACAAAATTAAAAAAATCCCAATAATTTACATTCAATTTAAATTGAATAAATGTTGCAATTTAAAACAGTGATAGAAGAAATAACAAAGTTTAACTTTGGTTTAATAAACTTGGTTATAAGATGTTCTTGTTGTTTTTCACTGCCATGGAGTCAGCCCTTTACTCCTTTACTCGTGGTGATCCCATGCACAATGGAACTAAACAGTACCTTGGCGCTACTCTATTGCCATGATCAGTGGCATATCAGGCCATTGTGATCCATAGAGTTTTCATTGGCTGGTTTTCAGAAGTAGATCACCAGGCCTTTCTTCCTAGGTTATTTTAGTCTAGAACCTCTTCTGAAACCTGTTCAAGCCTCCACTGACAGAAAAGTGTCTGTGCATGATGTGCATTGGCTGGATATCGAACCTTGGTTTTCTACAGGGAAATTGCAAATTCTACCACTGAAGTAGCACTGCCCCCTGATTATAAGACACATATCTAAATCAAAATAATAAAAAAGTTGAAAATGAAAGGATGGAATTGCTATATAATGGAACCGTTATTCAAAAGAAAGCTGATGTTGCTTGATACTAATCTCAGCAAATGAAGACTTTAAGCCAATAAGCATTATAAAGTTAAAGACAATTAATTACCTTTATATATCAAAAAGACAAAGGGCTAATTCATGAGGAAGATGTAATAGTTCCAAATTATATGCAGTTATAACATGGCCTGAAAATATATGAAGTGAAAACCAGCAGAAGTAACAGAATAAATAGAACAAATTCACAATCATAGAAATGGTAACACCCCTCTGCAGGGTGATAGTGATGAAAGGAGACAAACACACAGACAGAGAATTTTTAAACAGCAAATTAACAAAATTGACAGTGAACTTGTTAGTATACTGTACCCAACAACTGCAGAGTGTATGTTCTTTCAAGCACCCATGAAGTTTTCACAAACATTGGCCAAATTTTGCACCATATGTAAGCTTCAAGAAATTTCAAGTGGCTGAAATCATATGATGTGCATCCTTTGATCACAGTCTAGTTAGGCTAGAAATCAATAATGAAATGAAAATGAGAAAATCCTCATATATTTAGGGTATTAAAATACACTACTAAATAACATGGAAAAGATGTAATACAAAGTTTAGAAAAAATAAAATATTTTTAAATGAAAATATTACCTGTAAGAAATTGTGAGATGGAGTTAAAGTTTTACTTTGAGGAAATTAATATCCTTATAGACATATATTAGAAGATAAAAAGACTAAATATCAGTAATATATGTATCTTTATCATATCAATAGTCTATGTATGTATCCATCTCAAGAAGTTAGTAGAAGACAAGTAATATAAAGCCAAGGAAATAAAAAGATAGAAATAATAAAAGTAAGGGTAGAACTTAGTAAAATTATATACAGAATAAAGAAAATAAGTATATTTTAATAGACTTATGATAAAAATTTGGTGCTTAAGAACAACATGAAAGAAGACAAAAATAATATTATCAGGAATAAAAAAGTAAATTTACTATAAATTCTATAGGGTAGATACTAAAAATATAATGTTATAAACAAACTATATGGCCAAATAATAATTTGAATGAAAATGGGCAATTTATAAGAATGTATACCTTTCCAAAATTGTCACAAAAAGAAATAAAACACTTGAATATTCTTATTATTGTTAAATAAATTGAATCAGTAGTTAACATTTTCCACAATGTACATTCCAAGCACAGTTACTTTCACTAGCAGTCTCTAAAAAATATGTAAGAAAAGAAATACTGGTATTTCACAAACTTTCCAAAGAACAGAAACTGTAAAGGAACACACTCCCTGCTGCACCCATTGTATCAGGCTAGCAAAACTTTGAAACTAAAACCCAGCAAGGGCAAGATAAGAAAGGGCTGTTTTAGGTTACTTTCTTCATGGTCATGAATCTAAAACTATTAAGCAAACTAGAATAAGCCATACCTATAAAATAATAATAATAGTAAAATGCTGGTTTGGAATTTATTTCAGATATTCATGGTTCATTTAACATTTGAACAATCAATAAATATAATTTGCCGCATTACAAAATTAGAGGAGAATACTTGTATTATCTCAATAGATAAAGAAAAACTGATAAAATGATAGAAGAAAAAAAAACAAAACAAGCTAGGAAAAGAAGAGAACTTCCTTAATCTTAAAAAAAAGAAAGAAAGAAAGTATCTACAGAAAACACCATGGTTAATGATTATGTGGAAACATTGAATATTTTCCTTCAAGACTGGGCTCAAAAGATGACATCTCAATATCTCCACCGCTACTTAATATTGTTCTCGAAGTCCTAGAAAGTTCAATCAGACATAAAACAGACATAAAATTTATAAATATGAGAAAGTACCCACTTTCATTTACAGAGATGATATGATTGTGTATTAGAAAATGAGAAAATCTACAGACATAATATTAAAATTAATAAAATATCAAACTTCCTGACTAAAAGATTATATTACATCCATAAAATAGAATACTCTATTGCAGTGAAAATTGATGAATTTCAGCTCCATGTGACATTGGAATTAATCTTAAAAAACTCTTGACAGAGTTCAAAACATGCCAAACTAACATATAATGGTTTAAGAATACACACCGAGTTAGTAAAATTCCAAAGAGGAAAGTAAGAAAATATAATTAAAGTCAAGACAGTGGTTAAGTTTAGGAGGAGAGGGGGTTTTGTGTCTGGGATGAGGTGGAATGGGAAAGGCTTCCCGACTGCAGGTATCTTTTCTTCTTTGTGATAATTACATGGCAAATCTCTTTACAGTCATGTGTTTACCTAATGACATAATATTACATCACACATGTATAATTCATAATACACATACATACATTGATTACATACTATTTTATGAGATTTCATGTATGTGTACTATTTTATAAAATATAACAAACGGTTTAAAAAATAGCTCTGACTTGAGGAAAGTTTGGAAACAGTAGGATGGAGGCAGAAAGAAAAAAAGTGGGAAATCAGCTTTACACAGATTAAGAAAACCATTCAGTATGTTTCGACCTCATTTCACAATCAAAAAGTGCTTGACAAATTAGTTGTATGAAGGTGTGTAACAAAAATTTCCTTCTCTTAATTTTTTTTTTTTTTTTTTTGGTTGTTAACTATCTGCTCACCTGCTGTAAGCTCCAAATAACAGAAGTGAAAGGATTGTTCAAAGCTGGTCAATTTGTTTTGAGATTATATGATGTAGAGTTATTATTTTTTATTGGCAAAAACTTTTTTTTTTTTTTTTTACATAAACAGGACCTGCATTATCTTTCAAATAGAGTGTTTACAACTAAATTGTGCTTTGGTTTAAAAAAAAATAACAAGTTTCAATTACATAACTGTACCTAATATCCTAAAAAGATATTTATATTAGGTTCTTTATGAGTTTTAAAACAATGGCAACAACACTTACTTATATACCACTTTACAGTTTAGAATCTTTTTTCATCTCTCAAACCATAATAAAAAATGTGCTAGTAGGACATTAATAAAATTAGATTTTTACTTAAAAATATCAAGTACAAGTTTATTTTTGCTTGAATTTAAGAGGAGAGCTATCTTAGGACTTCACCATAGCTACACAAGTATCATTCATCAGTCTGTATATAAAGAAGGATCAATATCCAATTCCTAGATGAAAGTATCTTTTTTAAAAGATGTGGTAGACAATGACACATCTAGTTAACTTGATCTATTATAAGCTTATCAAAAATATAATAAATGACAGCTTCAAACTGTTTTATGATTACCACTCACAGGTGACTTAAGTTTCATATAAGGATTATTTACAGAGTAGTAAAGTCTTCAGTTATTTGAGGAGCAGTAAACAATCTATTGGAATTCATGATATTGCAGCCAACCAGAAAACTAATAATAGGGAGATTTTCTAAAATGTAAGGACCCATGCCAAATATTATTTCCTTTCTTTAGAAATCAGTTGGTAGCAATTATTTTAAATCGTACATGTTAACTACCATAGGAAGAGCATAAAAGAAAAAAACATTGCTTTAATATTCTGAAAAATAAAGCAAAAATTTTACTCATGACACCTAGTATTTAAACATGTTTAAGAGTCATGTAAATGTCTTTTATCGTTAATTCCTATCACTATCCATAGCTGCTTATTCTTTCAAAGTTAGGCTGTCACACCACACAGAACATTCCAGTGACTGTCACTGGTAGTTAATAGCTACCTCCCGATTTAGAAAGAGCTATTACATCATTGGGGCCCTGGTGATACAGTAATTAAGCATTTGGCTGCTAACCAAAAGGCTGGCTGTTCAAATCCACCAGCTACTCCTTGGAACACCTATGGGCCAGTTCTACTCTGCGCTGTAGGGTTGCTCTCAGTCGGCATTGACTCAACCACAATGGGTTTGTTTTTTGTTTTTTGTTTTATTACATCATTCAAATTGCTATACAGATGTCGTTTTGGAATTTTAAATTACAAAAAATTTTATATACAAAATATATCGTTGGCAGTGCTATGTAATAAAGGTTTGCCAGATCACCACGGGTGCAACGTAAATTTATCTAGCAATCAAGCAAATCAACTGCTTTATTCACATATCATTAATATGTATCTACTAGGTCTATTCTAGTACATTCTTAAGGAAAAACACTAAGTTTTATTTCCAAACCATAGTTCTTACTTAGGAGCTACATGCTTTATTCAATGCATTTTATTTCATTAACAAAAAAAAAACTTGCAAATAAAACTGATTAAGGAAAATTTGGGTTTTTATTATGGCCATCAAATTATATGAAATTCTATGAGAAAAAGCTTACTTGATTTAAGTGAAGAAAAATATTATTTGTTTAGAGCTAACTAATGTCTTAGAGATTTGATATCAGTAAAAATGTATTCACTCTAGATTGCTGTCTAATTACATGCATTTCAGGAGTTTTATATTAATCCATATTTATGGTTTTTCTATGATATATTGATCCAGGTGATTATTTTTCCCCCCAAATATTTATTGAGTATATATATATATATATGTTATTGGTCAGGTGCTTTTCTAGGCATTGGAGATACAGCTGTGTAGGAAGACAGATAATTTGCCTCTTGTCATAGAGTTTATGTTTTGGTGGGGAGAGCAAAAATAAATAACTTTAGATAGTGAAAAGTTCTATGGCAAAAATTAAATCACATGATATGAGAGTACGTGAGAGTTTGCTTCTTTAGATATCCCGGTTGATGAAGTCCTCTTTGAGATGTGACAGTTACATGAGCTGAAACCTGAACTCCCAGAAACTAGCTATGTCTAGGTCTAGGGAAAGAGCTTTCCAGGCAGAGGTGACCACGAGTATAAAATCCCTAAGGTAGGATGAAGTCTAGCATTTCTGAGGACAAATTATAAGGCCAGTGTTTTTGAAGTTTAAATACCAAGGAGGAGATTCAAGACCCAAGAAGTAAAGGACCTTTTCATAACTTGGCAATGGATTTGAATTGTAACCTCAATCTAATGGGAAGGCAATCATATGATCGGAGTGACATTTTAAATAATGCTTAGGTTTTTGCTGGAGAATGACTTGCAGACACCAGTTATTGGGCGTTACTCTGATTCAGGCAAACCAGCCTTTGCAACTACAAATTGCGTGATTGTTTAAAATTATCTTTGCCAAAGGCTATTTGTCTGGGGAAAAAAAATTCAGGAGAGACATCAATTTGAATCAGTTTTTTTTATCTTCAAATGGCTTGAATGATATGTTTAATCTATGTCCTACACACTTTTGACATTAATTTTTCAGCTTGATATAATAAAGCAAAAAATAAAGCAATGACATCTATGTATATTTTGCCAATGTTTTCACAGAAAATAGTAGTTTGAAAAGGAAACTTTAGTATAAGCTAAAGTGTCTTATATTTGACTTCTTTTACAAAGAAGAACCAGCTTTTTTAAAAAAAAAAAACTTTCAAGCATATTATTTCTTTTATTAAAAATATGAGCTATTGCTCCTTCTCTTAGCTAAGGCAAATTGATTACTCATTGTCTAGCCCTTTGTTGTTGTTAGGTTTTGTTGAGTTGGTTCCAACTCATATTGATCCTGTGTACAACTGAATGAAACACTGCCCATTTCTGCACCATCCTCACAATCATTGTTATACTTCAGCCCATTGTTGCAACCACTATGTGAATCCATCTCATTGAGGGTCTTCCTCTTTTTTGCTGACCCTCTATTTTACCAAGCATGATGTCCTTCTCCAGGGACTGGTCTCTCCTGATAACATGTCCAAAGTACATGAGATGAAGTCTTGACCTCCTTGCTTCCAATTTCAATTCTGTAATTGATTAGGTAGATCATTTCAAATTGGGCTCCAAAAATAAGGCCCCTATCCACTTATGTTAAACCAGTTTGTTTACTGCTTAACTTCTCTGAGCCCATTTTATTTTATTTTATTTATTTTTTTTTTTTGAGGTCACCTACATCCCTGAATGTTTTTGAAAGAGAGAGGGAACTCCCTATGCTTATTTGTGTATGGGACATTTTTTGCTTCCCAGCGCTTTGCTACCCAAACCAATGCAGCAGAACATCATTTGGAGAATGTTTGGAGGCAAATAATTCAGATAATTAATTTAGGTATGGTCCTGTTTATAAACATTGAGATTTTATTACTCTTAACTATTAACTGTTGTCTTGTGTTCCTTATAAACCTGGCTAGGATAAATAAATCATGCATACTTTTGTTCTGTTTTTAAATCAGTGTCCATTTTCTACACATGGTGTTTACAGGAGCTATTCGCAGTTGCTTGAAGAGTATACTTCCTGTTTTTGTTCAGCAGGGAACACAAACTACAAATTTTCACTATTCTATAGCAGGCATGCTATCAGCATGCTTTTATTAGTTCTTTTCAATCTAAATTGTGAAAACTGGTATGCTAAATAAATAATCAAAATGCTCCTGTATGGATCTTCCTTGCGTGCGGGTAGCATAATGACTGCTTCCTAGCTTCTTTGATTATCTGGCTGCTGTGCAGGTTTCCCTCTGGGTTGTTGAGATTGACTAATATTGCTTCAGAAGAGTTTAAGTTCAGTCTTGCTTCACAATAGGAGGTTGGTTATAGGCGACTTTCTGTTCTTAAGGTGCCATCATTATTTTCCATAATTCCTTTCCTGTTTATTGTGCTAATTTGCCTTATTATTATGTGATTTTACTTTTACCATGATTTTATACAATTTTCCATATTCTCCCGGAAGATAAAGTTTGAAAAACTTTGTTCACATTGCACTGTTGCTGTTAGATGACGTCAAGTTGGTTCAAACATAGCAACCCTGTGTACAACAGAACGAAACACTGCCTTGTTCTGCACCATCCTCACAATCGTTGCTATGTTTGAGGGCATTGTTGCGCCCCTGTGTCAATCCATCTTGTTGAGGGTCTTCCTCTTTTTTGCTGACCCTCTATTTTACCAAGCATGATGTCCTTCTCCAGGGACTGGTCCCTCCTGATAACATGTCCAAAGTACGTGAGACAAAGTCTTTCCATCCTCACTTCTAAAGAGTATTCTGGCTGTACTACTTCCAAGACAGACTTGTTTATTCTTCTGGAAGTCTGTGGTATATTCAATATTCTCTACCAATACCATAATGCATAGCTAGCTCTATTTCCTATTAATCAAGTAACACAATCTTTTATATTGATTATAAATAAATAATAGCCCAAATGGATAATCAGTGGATAATCAAGTAATAGATAAACAATTATTAATTCAGCACTATTTGAAATTGGAGTTATTCTTAGGGTGCATTGAAGAGATCAGTGTGTGATACAGTCACACAAAACATGTTGGGAGATTATGAGAAGTGCAAATGTTATATAACATACTGAACACAATTATCATGATTTTTAAATAATACTTTTTGTAAATTAACATTTGAACTTCCCCTAATGAAACCACTTCTCTCTTTGGAAAGAACCAATATTTGACACTTCATTGCTGTATTCTCTACGAGGTCTCAGAAAATTTTCACTTTATATTTACTGTTCTCCTCCAGCTAAATGCTTCTGAAACTCACCTCCTTCTAGATACTTATGAGGATGTAGGATTTCTTAGTTTTATTATCTCTAGAAAAGCAGATAAACCAAAGAGAATGTATTGCTTCGGATATTAATTTAGAACTTCTTCATTGAGGCACTTCTCTCGGATGTCTTTTTTGTTTTATTTTCAACTTTCCAAACTTAAAAGGGCATAATGGAAACATGGTTGCACTTTTATTTTGTCTTTGGGGTTTATTTAGGTTTTAGTATTCTTTTTAAAAAATTGAATGTAAAGTATGCCATGTTTTCTTTGGCCTGTTTATTTTTTCCATATTCAGATTTTTAATTTCGTGTTATGACATTTTCCAACTCATCAAGGAGAGGGAAACCCTTACAACAAGAAAGTAAAATAATCTTTAAAACAATAATTTATGCAAACAGAAACCTGTACACCAATTTTCATTGCTCCACTTTTCACAATAGCCAAAAGGTGGACACAACTGAGATGTTTATCAGCAGATGAATGGATAAACAAAAAGTAGTATATACATACAATGGAATATTACTCAGCCATAAAGAGAAATTCAGTCCTGATATATGCCACAACATGCATAAACCTCTGAAACATTATGCTGAGTGAAATCAGTCAGTCACAAAAGGACAAATATTCTATGATCTCACTTACAAGAAATAAGCAAATACATGGAAGCCAAATATTATTAGCGGTTACCAGATGACAGGAGAGAGGGGGAGGGGAAGAGTTTTTACCTAGGGGGCAGTGAGGTTATGTTAAGGTGGTGGAATGATTTGGCAAAGGATAGTGAGAATGACTGTGTAACTTGAAGAATATAATCAACGTCACTGAATTATACATGTAGAAATTGATGAGACGGCGTATATTTTCTTATGTATATTTTCACCACAATAAAATTTTAAAAGAAACTGTTTAACCAACGTCTCAGTATGATGAGATGATATCACCATGTGCCCCGTGCAGCCTTGTAATTTCAATCACTAGTGTTGGACGCCCCCACTTCTCTGCGCTATGCCTTGTCTCTTCCTATTAGTATGCAGTATCTCTCTTCTTCCTGAGTGCACCATTCCAAATTATGACATATTAATCACAGACATTAGGGATGGAAATGATCTGTTGCTAGAGGTCATCTAATACCCTCCAGAGGCCAATCCTCCTTTCTATATTATCTAGTGCTTTTCACGGGTTATCTTAAATGACTTAAGAAATGAAAATTTCCCATTTTCCTTATTACACAACAAATTTCCCCACGGAATTCACTCTGCTTTGATACTCTAACCAGTTGCTAACAAGCAAACCATTTCTTGACAGATGTAAAACTGCAGACTTGTAATACCTCAGGCACATTGTGCTCTTTAACACTGTTGTTAATATGGTAACAGGTGGAAACTTATTATCATCTGACTGCTTGGAGTGTGAAATTTCTTATTTCATTTTCAATTCTTTGTAGTTTATGGTTACACTTGATTAAAGGTGGTACTGCGAACACTTCAAGTTGTTTTAATTCAAGAGAAAAATACTGAGGACTAAATTCAGAAATATATTAGATATTGATTCTCACATGGACCTTAGCACTTGTCTAATATGAATTTAAATGCAAAGGTTTTGAAACAGTAGTGGATTAAAGCATAGTCAAACAGTAATCAAAGTTAATAAAACAAATGCTGTGTTAGGTTTTAATTTAAGGAAGAGCTATAGAGCAGTAACTGGGAAATATTAAAAGGCAACTTAATATATTGATATAAAATGTCTTTAAAAACAGAATTTGAGAACATTGATGATAGATGCAGTTCCTTTTGCATTGTAGATTATCTATATTGCTCTGATATTTGCAAGATAAGTGCATCCAGAAACATGAATAGTGACACTGGGAATGCTGGTGTAAATGAAATATCAGATGTGCATGGCTACATTTTGTTAAGAATACCTCTTCCTGATTTCTATTTGTTTCCATACTCCTAAAAGAGAGTTTGGCACTCAAACAACACCAGTGCAATAATACTTGGGAATAAAATAGTAATTATATCCTAAATAAATATCAGATTTTTTCTTATGCCCTAAAATATTCTTTATTTAGAATACATATGGAATTTTGATACAGTATTTAAACATTTGAAGCATGTATTCATGATGGTATTATCAGTTAACATTTTTGCAATCCATGTCTCTTTTTTTATGGAGTAAAATTATATTTCATAATAGGTCCAGCATAGTTAATCTAATATACTCATCCTCAGGCCTAAAGGAGCTTAGAGTGCAGAGACTATTTGCAAATACAGAAAGAGACAGAGTGGAATTCACACCCCAGAAAGTCAAGGCCTCTAGACTATAAAGCCTCTGTGTTACAATGAATGTGACCTCATGTCCTCATGCCCTATGTCACTTTCTCAAGATTTCACTCTCCAGATTATGTCACTCTCTCAAGAACTCTCAAGAGAGTGTGTCTGGCCAAGTTTGAGTAATGTGCCTGTTATCTCAATGAGCTGGGGAGAGAAAGAATCTGATTTTGTTGGGTCCCTTACTAGGAGGAATTAAACTAATTCCCACTAAGGCTATATACATAATTGGAACTTTCCCAAAGAGAGTTGTGATTATGGAAAATGAGTGGGGATGAGTAGGGAAGATATTATAGACCCAAAAGTAAAAAGTAACTATTTTAAGCATGTGTGAGTCAGAGGACTCCTGGTGGCACAGTAGTTAAGCACTTGGCTGCTAACCGTAAGGTCAGTAGTTTGAAGCCACCAGCTGCTTTGAGAGAGAAAGATGTGACAGTATGCTTCCGTAAACATTTACAGCCTTAGAAACCTTATGGGGCAGTTCTACCCTGTTCTGTATGATCACTGTGAGTTGGAATTGACTTGACAGCAACAGGAGTTTTTGGTATGTGAGTCAGGGAATATGCTAGCTATTAAATGGATTAAAAGAGCACAAGTACTATCTTTAACCATATGGATTTAATAAACTACTATCAAAATATATTAGAAAGAACTAACATATGTTGGAAATATACTCACGATCTGGAGACATTTACTAATTTCTTTCCTCTGGCTAACCAAAAACCAAACCCACTGCTATCAAGCCGATTCCGACTCCTAGCGATCTCATAGGGTTTCCGAGGCTGTAAATCTCTACAGAAGCAGACTGCCACATCTTTCTCCTGCAGAGCTGCTAGTGGTTTCAAACCACCAACTTTTTGGTTTGCGATTGATCACTTTAACCACTGCACCACCAGGGCTCCGTTTCCTTTCAATAGCCATTATTTATTATTCATTTTTTTAAAAAAAAAAAACAAAATTTAAAAAAAGTAGGACATTTATATTGGAAGTTTTGTCAACAATGATAGGTCATGGAATCTAATCTGAGTTTCTTCCTTTCTAATATATGAAAAATAATAACAATATGTAACATATAGGGCTATTTTTAAAGATTAAAGAAAGTAATGCAATTATCCACCACACGTCTGTCAATTTGTCATATGGTGGTAGCTTGTGTATTGCTCTGATGCTGAAAGCTATGCTACCGGTATTTCAAATACCAGCAGGGACTTGAAGCACTTACTGATGAAGATCAAAGGCTGCAGTCTTCAGTATGGATTATGCCTCAACATTAAGAAAACAAAAATCCTCACCACTGGACCAATAAGAAACATCATGATAAACAGAGAAAAGATTGATAGTGTGATGGTTAAGATTATGTGTCAACTTGGCTGAGCCATAATTCTCAGTGTTTTGGCCATTGTATAATGTTGTGATCACTTCCTTATTGAAATTTGATATGTGATCACCCCCATGATGGAATCTGCTGAATGGTACTGATGGGGACGAGGCCTGTGGCAGCTCACCACCCCTCAGCCATCATCTCTCTGCCCCCCACCGCCTACTTCCTTCCTGCTTGCCTTGCCAAGGTTTTTGGCTCGCTCTGGATTCTGCAGCTGCCTTCTGTTCATCTGACCTCCAGTTCTTGGGACAGGAGTTAGCAGTTTACCTAGTCGATTCTGGGATTCGTTGATCTTCACAGCCTGTGAGCAAGAGTCCTCCTCCTCAACCTGCCGATCTTGAGTTCGCCTGCCCCTGCAGCTGCGTGAATCAGGAGAGCCCTCTATCCTGACCCATGGACTTGGGATGTTCCAGCCTCTACAATCCAGTGAGCTGTTTCCTTGATATAAATCTCTCTCTATGTATATTTATATGCTTTATTGGTTTTGCTTCTCTGGAGAACTCAGCCTAAGACAGACTTTGAAAGTTTTCATTTTTACTTGTGTCCACAATTAACGCCCATGAAAAGAGCAGTCAAGAAATCAAATGACATATTGCACTGGGAAAATCTGCTGCAAGAGACCTCTTTAAAGTGTTGAAAAATAAAGATATTACTTTGAGGACTAAGGTGCACCTGACCCAAGCCATAATATGTTCAATCACCTCCTATGCATGTGGAAGCTGAACATTGAATCAGGAAGACTGAAGAATTCATGTCTTTGAAATAGGATGTTGACAAAGAATATTGAATATACCATAGACTGCCAGGAGAATGAATAAGTCTGAGTTGGAAGAAGTACAGAGTGCTCCTTGGAAGCAAGGATGGCGAGACTTCATCTTATGTACTTTGGACATATTATCAGGAGGGACCAGTCACTGGAGAAAGACATTGTGCTTGGTAAGGTATAGGGTCAGTGAAAAAGATGAAGATGCTCAATGAGATGGATTGACACAGTGCTGCAACAGTGGGCTCAAACAACAATTATTGTAAGGATGGTGCAGGACTGGGCAGTGTTTCCTTCTGTTGTACATACAGTCTCTATGATTTGGAACCTATTTGAACGTACCTAACAACATCAACAATAACAATACAATTATGATGTTTAGAATATGCCTGGAACTTGGTAAGAGTTCTGTACATGTTACCTTATTATTTAGGCTCTAAACAATAAACTTTAGAGTAGTTTTGCTATTATTATTACCATCATTGTTATTTTAATTGCCTTGTATGCAGTACAGTGGTTGTGTGTATTTATGTCTATCTTTCTATCTGCATTGCACATGGAGAAAGCCTGTGCCTCAAACTTCCAGGCAGCCATTAGGCTGCTAGGAATGAGATGCATACATCCACTGGCATCAACCATTCCACGGGTGCTATGTTCATCTGTGATAAAGCCGGACACATGAGGCACACAGTGTTGGTAGAGTAAAAGCCATTATTATTATATATAGGAAGCAAACAATAAATGATAATAAAAGATTTTCAAAGGAGAAACATTCACCCTTCCTCAAATTACCTGTGCCATTCTATGTCACTGGGCAGGTACACTGTAGTTCAGGTCAGATGCTGTGTTCATGCCACCACTGCCTCTTGCTACCGCCATGCTGTCCAGGGAGCTATATGGCTCCCAAGGCTTCTGCTCTGCTGCTGGGCCTCACTGAGTCTTACCATGCTGGTGCGAAGACCCCTACACAGGATCTCCCAAGCCTTTGTTGCTGGACCCTTCTAAGCCTCTTCCACTGGCTCCCACCACCCTACCAGTTCTGTGCTGCCTGAAGTCCCGTGTGGCTCTTGCCATGCTGCGCGAGGGTGGAGGCACCATCTAACCCCTGGATAAGGCACAGGCAGGCCTCGCCTTGCAAGGATAATTCTTACGGCTCCTTTAGGTACAGGCAAGCCTCCTGCCCACAGTTGTCCAGCTCCTCCTTGCTGTAGGAAGACCACTGCACGGGATCCTCCAAGGCAATCCCTACATGGGGCACTCAGACCTCTGCCCTGCACAGGCAAGTGTCACAGCATTTTTAGCAACTTTGGCAAGCGTCCTGCCCGAAGGTGTTCAACTCACACCGGCAAGCCCACTGCCGCTGTTTCTCACTGTCTCACATCGTCTTCAGAGTTAAATCCCTTTTTTCTGGATCTAGGAAGTTCTCAGCACAAGGTTACCAGGTCTTTGGTTCAAAGGGTGTGCTCTGCACCATACTGTTCTTGATGGTAGTCAGCCCCCTCCCCAGCTTCTGTGGAATTGATCCTAATTTAAGCCTACTCCTTGTCAATTTCAAGTCATGGTCCATCGACCAGGACGACGAACTGACCAATCCCCTGGATAGGCCACAGTCACTTAATTTGCTTAGTAATCAACAAATCTCTTGTGAGATTGTGAGCCAGCCAATCATTATGGGGTAGTTATAAGACCATAACTAGAAAGACCACATAAAAGCAATTAACTGTACCTCATTGTGTAAAGTTGCTTCATCTGAGTTTCAGGTTAAATTTGATAATCATCGGCATACATTGTAAGTATTTATGAAATATCTACCTACCTATGGTGATATAGATTATATTTGAAATTGGCATACACAGACCCTGTTCTCTGTGAATTTGCTGTTAAAGCCCGTACACAGACATAGCCATGTATAGTAAATACTCACACCTGAGTTTAGGTTATTTGTTTGTCTGCTTTGCTCCCCTAGTTGCCCTGTCCTCCCAGAATATAAAGATTATGAAGGCAGGCATACAGTTTACTTTGATGTTGTACATGGATACATCAGCAGCAGAGGGAGTTTTGTATTATACACAGATACACACACACGTGTGTATGTGTATATACATACACACAGTTAAAGTTGCCTTAGATTTGGATTTGTAATAATGATAAGAATTAGCTTTTACATACCCTAATTTACAGGGAATGAGAGAGATGTTGGTGGTTCAGTAGTAGAATTCTCATCTTCTATGTGGAAGCCTTGGTGGCGCAGTGGCTAAGAACTTAGCTGCTAACCAAACGGTCAGCACTTTGAATCAATCAGCCAGCTCTTCCTTGGAAACCCTGTGGAGCAGTTCTACTCTGTCATGTAGGGTTGCTATGAGTTGGAACTGACTCAATGACAACAGGTTTGGTTTGGTTTGGTGTGGTTTTATGTGGGAGACCAGGTTTGATTACAGCCAATACACTTCCTGTGCAGCCACCACCAGGCTGTCTAGTGGAGAGTAGTGTGTTGCTATGATACTGAACAGGTTTCAGCAGAGCTCCCAGAATAAGATGGGCCAGGAAGAAAGGCTTCGTTATCTACTTCTGAAAATCAGCCAATGAAAATCCTATGGTTCGCAATGGTTCCACATGCAACTGATCATGAGGATGGCACAGGACTGGGCTACGTTTACTTCAGTTGTGCATGAGGTTGCCATGAGTTGGGGGCAACTCCATGGCCCCTAACAACAACAACAACAATTTAAAAGGGAAAACAGTTCATTTAGAGAAGTTAAGTTAAATGCCGATGGTCAAACAATTCAAGAGTAGCAGAGCTTCTGATTAAACCTAGATCTGTCTGATCCTGAAGCTTGAGTGCTTAACTACACTGTCTCATTATCAGATAAAATTAAGACATTGAATACTTGCAGTAAATGAATGATATATACATAAATAAAAGTCTTTGATAAAGAAAATTAGGTTCTGAGAAGAGAGAAGATGGATATATTGAAGGGCACAAAGGAATAATGCATCTACACTTTAGCCTTATAAAAGGTAAAACCAAAAACCAAACCCATTGCCGCTGAGTTGATTCCAACTCATAGAGACCCTATACGACAGAGTGGAACTGTCCCACAGGGTTTCCAAGGAGTGGCTGGTAGATTTGATCTGCCAACCTTTTGGTTAGTGGCTGTAATTCACCATCTCACTTAACTACTGTACCACCAGGGCTCCTATAAAACATAAAGTTATTTTAAAACACACCTAGATCATGGAAGTATATTCCCATTGGACAGTTGGTCGCTAGTATATAGATGAGAGCATTGGAGCAACGTCAGGGAGTTATGGTAAGTTGTGGCCTGCTCTGTCGTATATTTAGAGAGGTAGAGTTAAAATTGACTGGGAAATGGATTAGAAAAGAACTTTGAACTGAATGAAATTTTGCCCACTTAGTAAGTCAAGTCCCTTGCAATAAAGATTTTTCCTTCCAAAAACACAAAATACTCTTATAATTTTCCTTACTCAGGACATTAGAAACCAAAAAAATATGTTATCCATCTTTTCAAAATAGAGTAATGATTAGATGGAAAAAGTAAAACTAGGTGAAAAGTTCTTTATGATAGTATATGCAAATAATAATTAAATTTTAACTTCAAGGAAATATTAATTTATACAGAAATGTGACTTCTTTATGAAGGAAATAATGACAAATTAAAAAGTGTGTAGTTTAGACTGGTGAATGAAGTTATTAGAAACCTAATCTTAATACTCAGCAGTAAATACTTTAATAATGATAGTAGACCAAGAAATAAAGCTGTGCATACTCATGTCTCATGCTGTTGATAAACATCCAGGTGACCATTCACACAGGACAAAAAGAATTAACCTATCATATGGAAAGTGGTATAGTTTAATTAAAGGTGGCTTGAATATTTTTTAGAGGAAATAAGGTGAATATGTGAATGGCTTTTAAAGTGGGATTTGAAAGAGAAAGTAAAGCAGCCCATAAATTGAACTAGTTTATCCCAATCTTAAAGTTTTAGAATATTTGATTTTACAAAATCAAAGGTGAATGCAACAAACTTGAGTAAAACAACAACTCAGATAGCACTTAATTAGTCTTTCATACTTACTTGTTTTCCTGGAAACAAAATTTTGTTTTTTATCGTGATAAAATAAGCATAGTCTGTAGGAGAAGAGGCTTTATCAGAATTGCTGAGTTCCCATGGGCAACATGCAGTTATCTTCTTCATTTTGCCTTTCTTTTTTACTTGCCTTGTTTGCAAATTTATATGTAAATTTATGTTATTAAGAGATATCTGTATTTCTCACTAGACTATATAAGAAGTCTTCATGAGTTAAGCTGTGATGACCTTACCTTTAATATCAATTTTTATATCACAACTATGTACATACAGTTGTAATTTGCCTTGAACTGATACAAAAAATTAAGAATCAGTTTTTATCAGTTCTTATTTAATGCTAGGAAATATACTAAGCAACTTGCTTGCATTATTTCATTACACTGAAACAACAACTTTAAAAACCAAACCCATGGCCATCGAGTCGATTCTGACTCATAGCGACCCTATAGGACAGAGTAGAACTGCCCTATAGGATTTCCAAGGAGTGGTTGGTGGATTTGAACTGCTGACCTTTTGGTTAGCAGCTGACTTCTTAACCACTGCGCCACCAGGTCTCTGCCACTGTGTATAGTACCTACTACTTTTGAATATTCACTTGATTTTTTTTCTTATATCCCAGTTTAAAAGCAAAAAAACAAACCAGTTGCTGTGGAGTTGATGATTCTGACTCACGATGACTCATATGTTTCAGAGTACAACTGTGTTCCAAAGTTTTTCATGTCTGTGACCTTTCAAGAGCAGATAACCAGGCCTTTAGTATGAGGCAACTCTGACTAGGTTTGAACTGCCAGCCTTTCAGTTAGCAGCCCAGCTCTTAACCATTTGCGCTACCCGGGGTGCCTTATATTCCCAATTTGGATACCCCATATCATGCCCTTCATCTCTTTTAGTCTCAAAACCCTCTTATTATAATAGAATATCTCAAATATGACAACACAAAATCATTCGAATACAATTTAATATGAAAAAATAAAAATATAATCTATGCAATGTATTTAAAGTTATTTTTAATTTTTATTTTTTATAATTCAAGTTTTTGATAAAGAAGGAATATATTTTTCTCATGCAATTTAGATTTTTGTATTTATTACAGTAAGTACATATTTTAAAAATGTTAAAATTTAATAGAAGAATATAATATGAAAAATATAGAGGTCATAAGAAAATATTATTTATATGTCTATTTTAAATATTTGGATGTTTCGGCTCAGAGAGGAGTAATTAATTTAATGAGTATAATAGTCACAACTGAAAAATTTTCTTTTTTCACACAAACATTTTTCACAGTTTTTGTAACACCTACATTTTCTTATTGCCTGCCTTATGGTTCTATTTGGAGCCATGCCAGTGTCATAAACTAAAAAGCAAAATAAATGCAGCAGAGCTTTTAGTAGTGGTGGAAGGGTAATTCAAATCAGGCTTTGCTGCTGAAGATAACTACAAAATTTAGATCACAGAATTATTAGGCAAATACCAAGAATAAGACTCAGGGGCAGGTTATTTGTTCTCCTCTAGGTGTTTTCCAGTTCCTGAACAAGTTGGTGAGTGTTTTGAGAAGTTCTTTTGACAGGCTCTTGGGGCTAAGAGGAGAGGGATTGATGTCCAATGTGGAAACATAGGGTAAGGATGATTTAAAAGTAGTACTCTGCAGGAACTGCAGCTCAGTTTTGTATTCTCTCAATATCTGGCATTGAACTGAGATAATCCCATATTGCTAGTGCTCCTGGGCACCTCCCAGAAGCAGATATAAATACCGTCCAGAGTAAGATCTTACCATCTGATGACTCAAATTATTTATAAAAACATTGTTAAAAATAAATGTAACACCCAATAAAAATAACCAAGAATAAGAGTAGAGAAGACAACATGAAGAGAAACCAGTAAAAACAATGGATGACAGAAACATACCCACTAGGTTCCAAATGGTATAGTTATCAGACACAGGTATTGATTTTTGAAATAATGATGCTTACAATTTAAAAATGCATACACACATATATTCATAAATGCAAAGATTTAGTATTTGGCAGAATACTGGGAATTTAAAAACACCAAACAGAAATATTAGAGTCGAATACTTAAAATAAGAAATCAATTTTTAGTTTAACATATATTAGACACAGCTGAAGAAAGAATTAATCAAATAATGGATAGTTTTGAAAAAATATATATCCATAATGAAGCACAGAGAGACAACAAATGAAAAATGCAGAAATAAAGGGTAAGAGACATAGAGGATACAGCAAGAAAGTAGGTAGAAAATGGGCCAGAACATTTCTGAAGAGAAAAATGGATGACAACTTCACAAAACTGGCAAAAAACAGTAAGTCACAGAAGCAAGAACAAAAATCAGTTGAGAGGGAAGAGAAAGAGGAAAATAGAACAAATGTCATAATAGAAAACATTAAATAAGATAGTATATTTAAAGCCATATATATCAATATGTATATGAAATGTAAATGGATTAAATGTTCTATTAAAAGGCAAAGAATTACCGATTGAATCAAATAACCAAATTATGTTGACAGTAACATGTTAAAAGTACAAATGTATACAATTTAAATTAGGGAATTTTAACAAGAAATCTGTTTAAAAAATAACAGACATGTCAGAACTTCTACAAGACAATTTAGGAGAATAGCTTTATAATGGAGTAAGGCAATATTTCATAAAGCACACAGAAACCACTGGACATAAAGGAAAATGTTAATAAATTGAACAACATTAAATTTAAAAACTATTTTCAAAAGACACCATTAAGAAATGACAAAGCAGTTAACACAGTAGGAGATTATGTTTGAAATACATAAAGAGGATTAAGGACTGCCATCATATCATATAAAGAACTCATAATCAATAAAAAAAAAAGATAAAATAATCGAAGGGAAAAATGAGCAAGAGCTTTGAATAGGACCTCATGAAACAAGATATCCTAGCGTTTAATAAAAGTCTGAAAAAGTTATCAAACTAATTGGTACTAAGGAACATGCAAATTAAAACATGATGAGACAGCAACATGTTCTCATCAGAATGGTTAATATTAAAAAAGCTGACAACTCCCGGTATTGACAAAGGTGTAGAACACTGGGAGTTCTCTCACATTGCAGCAGGGAAAGAAATTTTGGGAATGAATCAATTTGGCTCTACCTCCTAAATGTGAATTTGTGCATATTCAGCCTTTCAGGAATTATTGTTGTTAGTTCCTATTGAGTTGGCTCTGGCTCACGGGGATCCCCCATACAACAAAACGAAACGTTGCCTGGTCCTGTTCCGTCTTCAGAATTGTTGGTATGCTAGAGTCCGGTGTGAGGTAAGTGTTATTTTGAGCGCCTTTCAACCTAGGAGCTCATCTTCCAGCACTATATTGGACAATATTCTGTTATGATCTATAGAACTTTCACTAGCTAATTTTCAGAAGTAGATCACGAGGCCTTTCTTCCTAGTCTTTCTTAGTCTGGAAGCTCCACTGAAATGTCCAACGTGGGTCACCCTGCTAGTGTTTGAAATACGGGGGCATAGCTTCCAGCATCATAGTAACATACCAGCCACCACAGTACAACAGATTGACAAACAGGGGGTGGCCAGAAATTATGGTCTTAAGCATATAGCCAAGAAGAATCGGTTCAAGAGAGATGTACAAGAATATTCATCGCAGCATTATTTTGAGTAGCCAGAAACACAAAATAAACAAACAAAATGAAAAAGCCCTTAAAAGTAGATTCAATAAATTTAGTTGACATATATGCAAATTATGGGGTACTATATACATCAATGAAGTTAAAAGAACTATAGCTACATTGAACAACGTGGCTGAATCTTACAAATGTAACAGTAAATGAAAGATGCTAGGCACAATAGAATATATACTTTGTGGTAACATTTATACATATTTCAAAGAAAAAAAAGAACAGTTTCTAGGGTTTTATGCTCAATTGGTGAAAATATATCAAGCAAATCAAGACAGTGATTATCATGAAATCCAAGTACATTTTAGAAGTCCACAGTAGGAAGTTATTGGGAGGGAGCATGGGGGCCTGAACTTCTAGGTTGCTGTCAATGATCTGGAGCCCAGTGATTAAGAGCTATGGCAACTAACCAAAAGGGCAGCAGTTTGAATCCATCATCCGCTCCTTGAAACTTACAAGGCAATTCTACTCTGGCCTATAGAGTCACTGTTTGAGTCAGAATCAACTTGACCGCAAAGGGTTTTTTTTCTTTTTTTTTTTAAATCAATGATCTATTTCTTAACCTCCGTGGTGAATACATAGGTGTCCCTGACAAATTGTTGACTTATATAGTTTTGTTAATTTTTGTATATGAAGTATTTTACAATAAAAAGGGTTAAAAAAAAAAACAATTCAGTTTCGGCATCTTCGTTCAGAAACACCTGATAGATTGCTGGAGTGGGGATGAACCAGAAAACCTGTAAGTACTAAGATACCAGAGCTCTGGACAAGGTGACCTCCACGAACGACAACATAGTGCACTGAGGCAAATTACCAGAATCAAGACGTGTCAGTCAGGTGTGCAATTCTGCAGAAACAAACATTCACAGCAGCCGCTCTCTCAGCACTGCTGCTCTGGACAGAACTAACAGAAAATAAAGGGAGAAACTATTTGTGAAGGCTAGTTTAAGCTTTACATTCTGTCAGGAGACATCCTTGCACAGTTGCGTGTGTATATCTCCTACCTGGTCTCTCCAAGTGGCCATTACTAATGCATCATTTTGTAGCAGGAAACAGAGCAGAAAGAAGTGGAATTAATTGACTTTAATGACCAATACTTATTTGATCACTAAGCCTGAGCCCAGGGTGGGGTGGTGGTGATTAAAGTACTTTCTAAAGTAATTGGAAAAGTTTTACTGCTTGTTAGCAACACTTACAATAAAAGCATGGTTGATGAACGATACAGATTATATACATTTTTTTATTTTATTTTATTGTTGTACTTTAAGTGAAACTTTACAAGTTAAGCAAGTTTCTCACACAAAAATCCATACATACATTGTTCTGTGACCATAATTGCTCTTTCTATACTATGACAGCACATTCCTCCTTTCCACCCTTGATTTCCCGTGTCAATTCAACTAGCTCCTGACCTTCTCTGTCTTCTCATCTCGCCTCTGGACAGAAGCTGCCCATTTAGTGTCATGTGTCTACTTGAGCTAAGAAGCACAGTCTTGATGAGTTCTCATTTTATGTTCCATAGTCCAGTCTAATCTTTGACTAAAGAGTTGGCCTTGGGAATGGTTTTAGTGCTGGGTTGACAGAGAGTCCGGGGTCCATGCTCTCTGGGGTACCTCCAGTCTCAGACCATTAAGTTTGGTCTTTTTACTAGAATTTGAGTTCTGTACCTCACTTTTCTCCTGCTCCAACAGGGACTCTCTGTTGTTTTCCCCATCAGGGAGGTCATTGGTGGTAGCCGGGCACCATCTAGTTCTTCTGGTCTCAGGCTGTTGCAGTCTCCAGTTTATGTGGCCCTTTCTGTCTCTTGGGCTAATGCTTTCCTTGTGACTTTGGTGTTCTTCATTCTCCTTTACTCCAGGTGAGTTGGGACCAATTGATGCATCTTAGATGGCTGCTCGCTAGCTTTTAAGACCCCAAACACCACTCACCAAAGTAGGATGCAGAACATTTTCTTAACAAACTTTGTTATGCCAGTTGACCTAGATGTCCCCTGAAAGCACAGTCCCCAGACTCCCACTCCAGATTATATACTTTTGAAGTTAAATGAAATCATCTGTACCTTACTATTGTTCAGAATTTTAAAATTGTTGTTTTAAGAGACTGGTTCAAATCTCAGATATTAGGGAGGATTATATTTAAATTTTATATCATAAGATTATTAGAAATATTTGGCCATTAAGTCCAATAAGCATATTAGAAAGGATGGGCTCAAGCATAGCAATGATTGTGAGGATGGCGCAGGACCAGGCATTATTTCATTTTGCTGTACATAGGGTCACTATGAGTAGGAACCTACTCGATGACACCTAACAACAACAAATAACAACAATCCCTCTTATAAAATCCTATTTAAACCTTGATCAAGCCATTTGCACATTTGAGATGAAATCATTCACGTTAATCTTTGGTGACTGATTTTATTGTATTAATTCCCAGGACAATGTGCTCACTGAAATACCAAAAAAATTTCCAGTCTCCTCATTTGGAAACAACGTTGTGCAAAGGAAAACTTATTTGGAGAACTATTTCAGAAAGAACTCCAACATCATGAGTGATTATTATGCACAGCAGGTGTAAATGAATTATTTATCAAATATGTTTTCATTATTTCTCAGTGAAGGTATTGAAGATCTTCTTTCCAAGCACTCAGTTTCAACAATCATTTGTACACAGAGCAGGTTTTTACTTAGACAAATATTTATGGATATGCTTTTATATGAAAAATGAAACAGCAATTACAAACACAAACACTGTACCATATTTTGAAAGCATAAAGTGAATAATTAGTAAACAATTATGTCATTTGATAAATAATTGTCTTCACTGCTCAGTTTACTTTATTTTATATTTTAACATTTACCACTTTTAAAGAGTTTATCATGCACCCAAGTCTCAGAAGATTAAAAATATATATAAAAGTCACAAGCTGTTTGTACAATTTAATGTCACAGATATTGCAATGATGTGCTCACAGTTTTCAAGCAAGTGTCCAGTGAACAAATATACTTAGAAAAACAATATTTTAACAACCTATATGAAGTTTTACATACATGTATATAAATGGTATAGGGCATATATATACATACATATACACCAATAAATACATATATATATATACACACACACAAATACACACACACAGAATGGACAGGCATGTGTGTGTGAGTGAACACACACACACACACACACACACACACACACTGGCACAATGCACACACAAACTCTGCCAGTACCAGGTTACTATTTCTCCTTCAAAGGAACTAAGATTTTCAATATATAATAGACCTGAAATATGAAGAGCTGAGCTTTTAAAATTAAAAAAGCCAAATTATATGGTAAGATTGTTCCTGACCAATGCCAAAATAGTTAGCTTACCAAATGGATACAATAAAACAAATATTTGCTTAAAAAAAAAAATAGCTATGCCAGTTGTTTAAGTAAACTAATGAAATGGATCAGCTCAGTTTATACAGTAACTGTAATAGCCCCATGTAGGGAACTTTAAAGAAGTGAAGTAAAATTGCTCATATGCCATCTTTCTTCAATTGGAGATCATTCTTTCTGAAAATGCATTTTTGGGAATCGAACAGCCTAGTTATTCACTTAGGCTGGATCCATGTCATTTCCCTCCATGGAAAAGCCAATGCAACTGTTTATTTGATATCTTGTAAGATATACTTTTTGCAAGTGATTGTTTTCATTGTTCAAATAGCTTATTGATACCATGGTATCCTAAATTTTAAGAAATATTCTAAACTTACCAAGACCAACAAAAGACTGGTATGAAAGACAATTTGTTATTAAAAAGAAGAAGAACATTAGTTATATGATGCCCCAAAAACAATTTCATATATTAATTATATCCAGAGAAAAATAAATCTTATAATAGCATAAAATTAGCACAGTATCAAATCTAGGCACTTCCTAGTAAAATCAAATTTCTCATGAAATTTTGTCCTTATTGGAAAAACCCAATAATAGGTGGCTCTATAATAGGATAACCATCTTTTATCAGATTTTCTGTACATGTAAATAGAGTTGAGGAAAACTGATTTGATCTGTACAAATCTTTATAATAGTAAACAAATTCTATTGCCATTATTTCTCAGAGAAGAAGAAATTGTTTTTGAAATCAGTTTCTTTAATATGAAATATTTAATTTTTGACAACAAAGTCTGGATTTGAAATTATATCTTCTTTTCCTTCTGCATACATGTCGAAATGATACAGATCACTAAAGAACACAGAACAAAACAAAAATTACAAATCGTCTTGCCTGGCTTGTGGTCATGATTTTCTTTTTTAATCATTAATGTTTATTAGAACTGCATAAACTGAGTTGGAACACCACATTCCAAACTGACCCAAGACTTGCTGAACAATGGATTTCTTATATATTGACTTCAGATATGTAATAATTTCCTAAATCTAGGGATATTTTATTATTATATCATACATAATGATAAATAATTCATTACTGTGATAATTCTATTATATTTTATGTTTGGCTATATAACTTCAAGAATTTCAAAACAGTGAAAATAGATGGGTTAGAACTTTGAAAAATGGATGTCTATGGAATTAAAAGAACTGGATGATGTATCCTAGGAAAAAGAAGATAAGCTTCACTTCATCATAGCTTTCAAATTATTAAGGGATATTGTGCAGTCTCTAAAGTATCCATCTTTACTGAGGAAATGAGTTTACCAAATGGTGTTGAATTTCTTCTAGATGGTTAATTCCTTCAGCTGTCTTTAAGGAAAGGGAGGGAAATATAACCTATTTTCTAATATACAATCCTGTATACAAATATGATGTCGTAGAGAACTTGGGTTATAAAGCCACATAGACATAGTACAACTCTCAAGACACTGTTTATAAGCTGTTAATTGGTTATTTCATTTTGCTGAACCAGTTTTCTCCTCTATAAATTGGGAATAAAATTGCCTTTGTCATATAGTACTATTTTAAAAATGCGAATTTTCTAGCATAATGATTAACACCAGGTATTCAATACACGTCCCACACTCACCCCCCTTCCTTCATGGTCTTACTTACAATCTAACACTCAAATTTGTATGACGCATGTTTTTTTCATTTTTAATCCTTTACAGGTTATTCATTTATCTGTTTGATTATTTACTTATTGCAGCTAATAGTCTAGCTAGCTTTGCATATTCCCAATGCCTTTTGGATATCATCAACTTGACCTTTTCTCCTTACCATTATATAAACATTTTTAAATGAAAACTGAAACAAAACAAAACAATAATTAAAACATATACTCGATGAAAAGTAGTGGGATTTTCTAACTGTCCATTTTATATGCAAAGCCTTTGAGCAAGAAGACAAATTTAGGAGAATGGAAAAAAAAAATGAGATCGAACCATTTTCTTGCAAATAAACTAGTTGTCTTAAGGTCAAAATAGAGTAATTGAAAACTTCTTACTTTAAAATTCAGTATTATCATATGACGATTTAAAGTATAAAACCTAGCTAACAATATTAGTTACACTAATTTATCCAATTTAAAGTTCTAATAAAGAGTAAAGTTAAAAACAAAAAGTGTGACGAAGACTGATAATGATCATACATGTAAGTAATAATTTACTAGTTCAGCATCATTCAACCATCCACCAGACAGTGGTAAGAATTTTGAACAAGAGAATAATAATATTTCGCTACACAAAGTTAATTGAATGTTAGTGTAGTCAATTTCTTCTTTGAAATTATTACATTGTTTAAAACATTTTTCTGGTAATGTACTAGTGGTTGGTTATACTGATTTCAGAGTGGGGGAATACTTTAGTATAAATGGAGAAAATATTATTTAAAGCAATAATATATTTCCTTCCTTTTTCATAAGTACTACCAATCATGAAACTATATAGTTTTTTTTTTTTTTTAAATCTTTAGTTACAAGTAAAGAAATGGATAATTAATGAATGTAGTATGAGGAAGGGGAAAGAAAACATGTTGCCTAATTAAGTATATGAAGTGTGTCTCTTCGTCACAGTGGCAGGCTTTAATCCAAGTAAGTATACAAAGGAATCAACTCTAAGGATATTCTTCTGGAGCTCACATGTTAGAAGGAAAGGCTGGCTTTTTTTGTATCAGTTGGTATTCTGGTAATTAAGTAATAAGACTATGTCCTGCCTTTCATACAGCACCTCAGAAATGATTCTATTGAATTGTCACTTTGTTCATTATTTCTTGTATATGGTATGGCAGAGAGGGCTGGAGAATCTAAATTCGTTGCTCTAATAGGAAACATTTCCGATATCACTGTCGTTTGATTGTTACTACTAGAGAGAAGACAATTAAAGTAAATTGGGGACATCTTCCTGAGCTGTAAAAACTGACAAGATGTACAGTTAAGCCATCCAAATGGAGCCTGACACTTGATCAGTAATTTCACTGAGAAGGGGGGAATAAAAATTGCCAATATGAAAGGAAAAGTTCAATGTTAGAACACTATCACAATTTTTGTTCTCTCTTGGGAATAACAGGAGCTAAAGGTGAGGTCACAGGTTAGCTACTCAAATCTAAAAATAACAATAATAAAATCCTTAATGTATTTTTTCTTAAAAAAAAAGGTATAAAAGGAAGGGATGAATAGAAAAGTGCTTTGAGGTGCAAACAGGAAACCCACTATTTTCAATAAACTTAATCAAAAGTCAACTGAGTAATAAATAATAAAAAGAGTTTTTACACAGTTTCTTTCCTGAGGAATATGCGTAGAATTTTGTATTTGATAAATGTAAATCTCCATTAAAATATATAAAAGATCATTTAGATATCACATCTGACCGTGGAATTTTGTCACCTCCTTTGATACTTATAAATGTTTTATACATGCACCTGAAAGGATTTTGTTTTTTTTCTTGTTGAGTTGTTTTTATTGTAATGTGAGGCAAGACTTTTACATGGATCCTGATGTAGATTTCTAAAATAAGAAAATCTCAGGTAGACATGAACTGAATATTTAAGAGGTAGAGCTTCTACAAGACCCATTTATTTAAAAGTGTTCATTTAACATCTACAATTTGTAGGTCCATGGGAATACACAAAATTATGAAAAATACCCACTTTCCTAGTTTGAGCTTAAATTACACAAGGAACTCTGAAAAAATAACACTCACAATTCTCTGAACTTTCATCATTTTGACTAGAATAATATGAAGATGATGGTATGAAATTTAAAATGAGATTGAATTGGAACTAGAATACTGGTTTTAACTGAGTCAAATAATATAAATAGGATTTAAATAAATTTTAGACAAAACAAGAAAGTTGCAAGCATTTGTCCTGTCTCCTGAAAATACTTTGCCTTACAGAAAGTAAACATATTTGTTAATGTAAGCATTTCCTGCTATTTGTACTGAGTGGTTTCAAAATCATTATTTCTAATATGGTAATTTATTTCTGCCTAGCAGGTATTGTTTCATAATCTTGAAATTAATAGTTGAATAGTGGTCAGAGAAGTTAATGGACTTTCTCTCCCTCTCCCCAATCACTTAACATTACACCTTCCCTTTAAAAACAAACACACACACACACAAAAACAAAAACAAACCAAAAAAAAACTGAAAGTTTTTATTCCTTTTTTCCCCCAGAAAAGTCTCTAAGGGAACATCCAGAAGTATTTAGAGCATGTCTAAAAAAGGAGGAAGAGGGAGGCTCCATAGTCTAAATTTGTCAATGGTTAGAAAAGATGGATTAAAGCAAAGAGGTAGCTTTGGATCTAGCTAGCTAGCTAGCTACTATTTATCTATCGATCTATCTATATATCATGTATCTATGATGGGATAGTAACTAAGAAGGAATACAGAGCACACATAAAGGATTTAATGACATTAAACTTACAGTTCTTTGAATAGCTAATGATGGCTCAAAACCAAACTAACGTTATGATTTGTAATGATACCCTACACTCAAAGGAATGCAATTCAATTTGTAGCAGAGAAAAAACTGAGATTAGAGAATAATCAAACTTTAATAAATTCAGCTAGTATTTTTTAATGATCAGCGTTAAATATCAGTGACCAAGAATCCCAACAGGTAGAAACAAAAAAAATGTTTAAGCAATAATTGTTATATTTAAGGAAATGAAGTGAGAGCATTCAAGGAAAACAAACAAACAAAACCCTAAAATCCATTGCCACTGAGTCGATTCTAACACATAGCGACCATTTAGGACAGAGTAGAACTGCCCCACAGGGTTTCCAAGCAGCGGCTGGTGGATTCGAACTGCTGACCTTTGATTAGCAGCTGAATGCTTAGCCAGGGAGCCACCAAGGCATAAATAATCAAGATATTAATAAAAGCCTATGAAAAAGAGAGTATGTGTGTGTGTGTATATATATATATATACTGATATGATATAGATATGCTTATATTCATACATATATGCATACATATAAAAGAATGTATGTATGCTTATATATGTACACATACATATATATTTATACATACATATGTGTATTCTACATAGGAAGAATAAGTCATGGTATAACTTATATAATTCCACATTTGCATAAAAATCCCAAAATTTTTAGTGAATTCTAATTATTTTACACTTTATATATATGCATGTCTATTTTTATCTATGCGTAGACTGATGATGTAAGAAACATTGGCAATTTCAGACCATTTTTTTCATCTCTGAAATGTGTACATATACAGGTATAAGAATTAATTTTACTAATAATGTTAAAAGTCTAAAAACAAAACAAAACAAAAAAAGATGTTAGTCAAGGTCATAGATTTCCATATGATCCAGATTGTATGCTGACAGTGCAATTAACGATCATTTCCATATAAAATTGCAAATTATTATTATTTTTAATAAGTGTATTTTTCCCTCAAAGCAGAGTCAAAAACCTGAGTGAAGCTTAATTGTTAAAAATTCACAGATATGTATTTTACTAATATGTGTTCCTATATAAATATAAATTTGTATAAGAACTTTTTAAAACAGAGCTTAATAAAAAATTAGATCATGTCAAAATTAAGATTCTTCTAGTGCAAATCATTGTAAATTGACTTATTGAAACAGGTGATTTATTTCCTTAAATAACTGAAAACTCTATGGATTATGCTGGTTTTAGGCATGGATAAATTCAGGGTCTAAATGTAAATGTATGTCCCTAGGCTGTCTCCATAGCTGTGTTTCCTCTGTATTTGTTCTATTTCCAGCCAGTTGTCCCTGTCGTTTAAGAAGTGGCTGACTTATAGCCTCAAAACTCTTCCCCAGCAATTCAAATTGGAATTTGGAGCTTAAATTTGATTGACCTAATTGGAATCGTTTGCTTATCTCTGAACCAATCACTACATTTCAGAGTGTGTAAGGCCGAGGACAGATGCCTTCCCCTTGATCTAGGTGTTGATTCATCCCTACCCAAATTATTTCGGCTAACAGTAGGATGGAGTTATTAGGTGGCAAAAAAGGTTAACGCACTGGCCTGCGAACCAAAAGTTTGGCAGTTTGAGTCCAGCCAGATGCACCTGTGAAGAAAGATCTAGCAATCTACTTCTGAAAAATTAGCCACTGGAATCCCTATGGTGCATAGTTCTCTTCTGACACATATGACGTCAGCATGAGTCAGAGTTGACTTAAAGGCAACTGATTACTGGTAACAGTGGGGAAGAAGAATTCTCTGAGGCAAATTTGTAGTAATGTTACAAAAATTTGAAAACAAATCTAGGAAGAAAAGATAAACAGAAGTCAGCTGTATCATGATGAGTGCTTAGATGTAGAAAGAGTATGTGTGAAATGTTCATCATGGAATTAAAGAATCAAAAATTACCAACATTACCATCATTATTTTTACCTGGCCATTTGCTTTCATTTTGCCAAAATGGCTTTAAAAATTATTGACCTATTCTTTATGATCCTAAGTATACCTGATTAAACTTGTCTTTTAACAACAATCTAGATGTAATAGTTGCTGTTGTTGGTTGCTATTGAGTTGGCACCAACTCATGGCACCCTTACCTGTAACAGAACTAAAGATTTCCTGGTCCTCTGCCATCTTCATGATCACTAGTATGTTTGAGTCCATTATTGTGGCTATTGTGTCAATCCATCTAATTAAGGGTTTCTCCCATTTTTGCTGACCTTCTACTTTACCAAACATTATGCCCTTCTCTAGTGATAGGTCTTTCTTAATATGTTCAAGTACTATTTAATAGTAGCTTTGGGAATATGCAGCCTCTAGTTGTGTCTAGTGCCCTGGTGGCACAATGGGTAAGAGCCTGGCTGCTATCCAAAAGGTCAGCAGTTCAAATCCACCAGCCACTCCTTCGAAACCCTGTGGGACAGTTGTACTCTGTCTTCTAGGGTTGCTATGAGTTTTAATCGACTTGATGGCAATGTTTTTCTTTTTTTTTTTTTTTCAAGTTGTGTCTGGTATTGTGCATTGCTCTCTTTATTTAAAGGTTTTTATCCAACTTTACTCTTAGTCAGTCCCATTCTCTTCATACCTATATTATATAAGAAGAGGGGAAAAAGACACTCTCTTTTCTCTACAAACAATAATCTGATTCTGATACTATCTTATGCTGGTTCAAGAACTTGTCTTTACTGAATTACTATTGATTTTACAACAAAATGTATTGTTAGGAGAAAAAACTCTTTGGTTTAACATACAGCAATAAGTGTTCCATAGAGAATACTTACTAAAACCTTGCTAAATATATTTGTGAAGTCCAGGTAATATGGTAGATGAATGAAACTTTGAATGGGCTGTTGCCATGTGGATCATGTTTTGCTCTATTGATTAGAATAGTAAATGTACAACTTTTGGACTATATAGTACACATGGAGGGTGATTTTCTTCTATACCCGACCCACTTCCATTGCCATGCCCAGGATTATGCTGGTTTATGCAGCATTATGAGAAGACCCAGAATGGCATTGCAGTGTCTTCCTTGGTAAATAAGTAAATAGGAAGTTGAAATCATTATCACTTATAAAATAAATGATTTATTTACAAATTTGGTGCATTAACATTCCACAACCCTTTAAAAATCACCCATTATCTGATGTGACCATTGCATGCCCAATTTTGTTTTAATAGAGTTGTTATCCATGACACATCTCTTTGCTGAAATTTCCGATAGGGAAACCAAGGTGGTTTTTTGGAAAAAAAAAAAAAAAAAAAAAAACTCTGGGCTAAGCATGTCACTTCAGGAATAAAGTCCTGAAGTGGATGACAGTTCTCCCACCAGCTGCTTGACATCTGAACAGCTGCCAATGCCCTAGGAAATGTCACACCATCCAATATAGGCTCTGAGTGTGTGAGTAGCAAAAATGTATCTCGTAGAGGCCAGCACCCCAGGCCGTGACTAACACCCCAGGCCCCATCATCCTGTAAGCTTGAAGCTAGGGTTGAGCTGTCAGTTTAGTAAATGAATAGCCTCTTTGTTTTGATCAGCATTGTCAAGGCTTATTTCAAAAAGGGACTCTGATTCCTTCTCACAGCCTAACCCAGCCAAAGTCAATTGGTACAATTTCAAGGTGAATTTATTCGTTTTTTTTTAAAGTTCTGTGCACGAATATATCAAGACAGTTGAATAAATTGAAATAAATAGACTTGGAATTACATATTCTCCCAGTAATTGAAATAGTTTCCTCCCAGTATATTTATAGTAATAATTCTACCTTTATGAAACCTAGTCTAGCTACAGAAAGGAAAGCATAGAATTACCATTTTGATAAAATTGTGTACCCGACTCACTTCCATTGCCATGCCCAGGATTATTCATGGGAAAATGCAATTGGTGCTAATGTGTTGATAAAAGCACCTTAAAGTTGCCCTTGCCTTTAACCATTTCATGTTTAACTTCGAGTAAAGCATAGCTTTACCACTTGATAAGGATGCCTGATTATCCTGCCTTGATGTGCAAATATTTGCCTGGATTTTAGTCATTTCTAAATAGAAATGCCCAACTAGCTCTTTCTGTCTGTATTACAGTATTTTATATTTGAATTATATATAGGACTCTGAACTAAAAAAAAAAAAAAAAGTATTGCCTGTCTGAAATGGCGAAATTTAGTATAGACGTAATTTAACATGTGTTACCTCAGATATCATTGTTGCTGTTTTTAAACAATATGCAATAACTTTAAGTTGCAGATTCAGGGTTCTCTTTTTCTTTCTTTTTCTTCATTTTACAGACAAGTAGGTGTTAGGTTGCAGTCAGAAAGGGTTAATTTACAGAAAGTCCTCCTGGTTGAAGTAGAAAAACCTCCCCAAGTTTGTCTGTGTGGGTGAGGGAGAGAGATTATCTGGTACACTTACGGCATGCTGTTCTTAAAAGGATTTTCAAAGTATAAAATATCTTATCTGAAAAGTTTGGTTCCCCTTAAAGCCATCAGTAAGCCTTGGGAAATACTAAAATCAGAGATTTGGGAGGGGAAATACTTTGACTTGATAATGAAGGACACTTGGGAGTGATTGGCATTTGCTAAAAGAAAAGTCAAGCAATTGAGGTGTAATGGTAGGAAAGGGGTTAGGGAACAACATAGTCCAATGGTAGTCCTTTGAAAACTTGAAGCGTTGTCTATGATTTTTTTCCCCCCACTGACAAGCAATCTATAAGAGTAATCAAACTGATCGGCTGAAAATGCCATTTCCCTTTCTTTATCTCTTTTTATTTCATTCTTTAAAGCAAATTGTAGCTCCCTGTCGTATCCATCAGTGTGTGTATTAGCTCTGATGTGTGACCCGTGGGCAAATAAGCATTTCTTAGCTGTTGTTGGGAACATTATTATTTCATAAAACATAATAAATGTGTGTGGTACAGTCAGGGTGAAGAGATGTATGGCTTCAATAATATAAATTTCAGAAGAATACTTTTACCTCTGGTTCTTTTTTTTTTTAATACTGCTAAGTTGTTATCGATTAAAATCTTCTTTCATGATTCTTCCAGGATAACCCAAATGAATAAGCTGAAAATCTGAGCTCTGATTTGGGTAAATGGATAGCCACACACCCAAAACACATTATCAAAAGCAGCACCTTTGTGGAGAGGGCATAGAGTTGATATGAACTTCAGAGTCTGAGCTCACCTTAAACAGAAGGGAGCCTGTGGGCCCTGAATGAGCAGCCATTCAACTTTGGATGTATGAGCTCCCCTGTTGGTTTCACCTACTTGTTGACCATCAATACTTTAACACGGAAATGCTGTTCACCTTGTGAACAAAGGCAATAACTGTTGTTTTGTTTCAGACTATTATTCAAAAATGTTTGTATCCCAAGCAGCTTTGTAAGATAGAAATAGTGTCTCCCTCTGGGGAGAAAGCGGTGTGCTTACTGTTTGGTATAGAAGATTCAGGGTTCCTAAGCTCAGGATTTCTCAGCTATGATTAAAATCCATCACATCTGCAACTTCCAACTGGACCCCTCCATGTGACCCCCCATGGGACTTGGTGGGAAATGGGAAACTAACACAAACAAGAAGTTCATGCTGCTTGCTTTCCAATGAGTAATAAAGTCTTTCGTCTCTGACCCAGGAGTCTCTAGTCTTCTGCTACCTGTTACCTGTTGCAGTCAAGTTGATTTGAACTCATAGCAACCCTATAGGACAGAGTAGAACTGCCCCAAAGGGTTTCTAAGGTTTCAGAAGCAACCTGCCACATCTTTCTCCTGAGGAGCCACTGGTGGGTTTCAGTTAGCATCCAAGTGCTTAACCACTGCACAATTAGAGCTCCCAGTCTTCTACTAGCATCCATGAAACTGACCGGCTGTTCCCTCACAAGCAGAGAAAATTTCTGACCCTTCATAGCTTTTGATAACCTATAGGATAAATTCTTAGAACTGGAATTGTTGGGCCAATGATTAAGCGTATTATAAGTACATGTTGATAAATATGTTAACGACATGTACGAGAAAGACTGTTTCTTTTCTCACAATCTCACTAACAAATTCTGTTACCTAACTTTAGATACTTGCTGATAAGTGAAAATGGTATCTTACGTGTTTTTAATTTATAATTATCAATGAGTGAGTCTGAACATTTATTTGATAGTTAACAGCTGTTTATGTTTACTTTTCTGTGAAATTATCTGTTTTTCTCCTCAGTTTTTCTATTGGTTTCTCTTATTGATTATTAAGGGCTCTCTATGTATTACAAAATTAGGCTTCTATCTATCGCACGTTATGGGTATTTCCTAAAAGCCTGGCTGCTAAACAAAATGTCGACAGTTTGAATCCACCAGCCACTCCTTAGAAACCCTATGGGGCAGTTGTACTCTGTCCTATAGGGTTGCTATGGGTTGGAATCGACTTGATGGCAATGGATTTGTTTTTTTTTTTTGGAGATATTTATTTAAACTTTTTCTTGTGAATGAGAATTTTTTAAATTTTAAATAGACAAATTTATTGGTATTCTCTGTTAGGTCTCCTATATTTATGTGATATTAGGGCTTTTCCTACTGAAAGATTAAATAGAAAATAAGTTTTGTCCCTTTTTGTACTTTTCTGATTTTATTTTGTATATTTAAATCTTTGATCCATCTGCAGTGTATTTTTGAGCAAGGATTAAGATACAGATCCAGCTTATTTCTTTTTCTGGATTAGAATATTTTTGAAATAACCAATGCCATGTTAGAAATCTTAATTGAGATTTGGAACAAAAAAAGAATTTCCTCAAGAATAACTTAATCACACACTCGAGGTAAACTATTAGCTGAATTTACTAAACCGTTAAATTAAACATTTCAGCTAATTACAAACACTATTCAATTGAAAGATTTGCTTTGGCCACCAGGCCTTCTTCACAGAGGGAGGACAAATTCTCTAGTGAGGTCATTTTTCAGAACTGTTGTTTTGGGCTTCCTCCCTCATTCCACCACTCCCTCCTTCTTTGCTTCCCTCCTTCCTTCCTGTTTCATGAGTCTTGATTTCATGAGTCTTGAAAGTCTTCCTCAAAGCCCAATTATTATTGTTTATTACAGTATTGGTGTCTTCTGTGCATAGCTTTATGAACTTTTTTTAATCTCCTGGATTCTTTCTTCTATGTCTTTCCTCTTCAGTATTTCACTACATTCCCCTGTTCGTATTCTATTTCTTGCCCTGTATTCTATAGATGCCAACTCTACACATAGGCTTACGAAAGCTACTTTTCAGGAAAGCTACATCTCCTTCTGCTTTCTGGGCTCTTTGTATACTTCTGGTTTATTCCTCAAAATACTCTTAGTTTTTTGCTAAAATTTTCTGGGCTGTTTGCCTCAGAACAAAGACTGAATTAATCCTCAGGTCCCCTACCCCACCTTGGGTTTTTTGTTTTGTATTGTTGGAGGGGAGGGTATTTTTGCTGTGATATTGTTCCTATTTTTTTCCTTCACATTTTTAACTCTGCTATTCTCACTATATTCAATCATACTTATATTTATTTTGCAATGATGGAAGAGACTGTGATATTTTTGGCTAAAAGAGATCTACTTTCATATATTTTATCAACTATTCCCTTTTTTTCATTCAGCTCTATACCAAATAGACTGGTGATTTATATATGTTTAATTGGATTATAGTTACTGTTTTTTTCCTTTTTTTTGGAAATACAATATGACCTGAACCCTAGGCATTATTATCTATACCATATTTCCAGCATTCTGCTATCTCTCATACCAAAAAAACCCAAACTCATTGCCGTCGAGTCAATTACAACTCATTGCAACCCTATGGGACAGAGTAGAACTGCCACATAGGGTTTTCAAGGAACAGCTGGTAGATTTGAACTGCCAACCTTTCGGTTAGCAGTCAAGCTCTTAACCACTGTGCCACCAGGACTCGCTACCTCGCATAAGAGTGCTTTTTAGGTTATGTGGTTTCAGTGTGCAGCCTTTATTTAATGTGCATTTTATCTTCCTTCACTGGCTGACCCACCAGCCCATTTCTCATCTACTCCTTTCATCCTTCTCAAGCTGAAGAAGCAAGCACTTGCTCCTCATCAACATCAATACTGACAATAATCAAACTACGACATTTTTTGATAATATATATTTCTGTGTTTCCCTTTGACTGTTTTATGTTGTGCAAGTTTATAGAGCTATTGTGGAAAGCGAATAAAATGAAGAGTGGAAATGTGTGGTTTCTAAGAGTAGATCTGTTAGGTCAGTGACTTTGAAACTTATCTCTCGGCTCCTCCAAGTTGGACTTTGTTCATCAGAAAAATAAGGGAGTTTAACCAGATCTGTAGTTTTTGGCAGTTTTATCAAGTAACCTAGTGGTCCACATCAGGGCCCATGACCAGGGGTGCAGACTATATACTGCACATGATGTCTACCTCATAGACAGAGTAGATTTGTTTACATATTAAGAAAATTCAGCAGATGTGATAGTATTAAGTGAATTTCAAACAAATATCAATAATTTAAACAAGTTTCTAACTGAGGGAATAAATAGCTTGAGGTAGGGTTATCTTTTCTCAAATATGCACAGACACACCAAATGAAATTTCTGCTCAGCAGAGCTGCCCCAGGAACCTTGGAAGGTGAAGTGAGACACCAAGATGTTCTTCATTATCTATTTCCACCAGACTCTCTCTGCTATTATCATTTTATGTATAGAGGTTTCTTATAAAACTAAATTTGAATGAAGGATTCTGCTGCCCAAAAAAGAAAAAAAAATTACTTTTGAAGAGCACTGGACTAGATCATCTGGAATGCCACTTCCTGTTCTAACATTCTAAGATCATATAACTTAGTGATAATAAATGCATCTATATACATGAATTATTAAAAAAATCTACATTTTAACCTAACAACTAGGGAGAATTGTCAAAGGATATTCTCTCCCTCCGGCAGTATGTCTCCAATAAGCCCTCAATTGTTTTAGGAGAAGCTGTAAAAGTAAGCTAGAGACAAGGAGATTTTGAGTTTCTTAAAAGATTAACAGTTTCTCTCTATATATAGACCCTTATCTTTTTTATATGCTCATATTGAGATTAAATGCCACCCCCTATAGTGAAAATTTATATTTCTTACTGTGCTCTAAGTGTAAACTGACATTTAAGTGAACATTAGCTTATGTCTGCATTAGCTTGATTCCGCTGTAAGCTTATCAAGTTTGAATTAAAATTGTACCATTTCATTATTTATAGTATTGCTGCACTTTTATGTTTTCAAATAGTCTTTCTAAAATGTATGATACTTTTTTAAACTGTACGTTAAAATATTTTTTAAATGGCATCAATATATGTTCCTAATTTTATATTTGGAATTACATATTGCACCCAATAAAAATGCTATTAACTTCAAAAATGATTAAGAGCTTGTTAAAATACAGTAGAAAAAACTGTTATAAAATTAACAATGAACAAAATAAAATAATAATTAGTATTTTTGAAGAAACGGTATAAAGCACTTTACATTTTTAACATAAATTTGACAGTATTTATCAAGGGCCTTAAAAATGTCCGCTCATGAAATTTTATCCTCAGGAAATAAGTAGTCAAAAAAGGACAAACATTGTATGAGTCTACATATATGGAGTATCTAGCATAGACAAATATATCAAGACAATATTTATTACTACTTATCAGAAGTAGGAGAATCCCTGGGTGATGGAAATGGTTAAGCATTTGACTACTCATTAAAGTTTGATGGTTCATATCCATCTAGAGCTACCTTGGAAGAAAGGCCAGGCAATCTGCCTCTGAAAGGTCACAGCATAAAAACCCTACCCTGCAAGAAGTTTTGAATGAATCAGAATTGACTGGCAGGCAACTGGTGGTACCAGAAGTGGGAGGGAGGAGGAAAGAAGGAGTCATTGCTTAGGGGCCACTGAACTTCTGTTAAAGGTTATAGAAGAATTTGGAAATGAATAGTGGTTATGGTTGCCCAGCACGATGAACCTAAGGAATGTCAATGAACTGTACATGTTAAAAAAAGTTGAAAAGACAAATGTTTTGTTTCACACACACACACACACACACACACACACACGCACTCACCACAATAAAGAGAAAAAAGAGTTTGCAAAATATGTTTGAAAAGGATATGTAGTACATTAGGAAGAAAAACAATTAATGTTAGATGAATAGAGAATATATGGAATATATGAAAAATGTGGTATTTTGAAGTCATTAAAGTATTGTTCAGATATCATATCTGACAGAACATGTAAAGAACTTAGGAGTCATCACTGTCTTCCTCACAAGAAAAATGCTAAACGAACTGTAAATCAACAGCTTTTAGATTCTTCAGAGAACAGAGGTCATGAGACAAATTGCTTCCACCAAAACTGGAGAGACAGGTGACTATATAGAGTCAGAGTTTGCCAGGAGTCAGGAAGGAGTAGGAAAACAAACTGTAATTGATGAACTGCTATATACTGAAAGTGGACTAACATAAAAGTAAAAAAAACAAACAAACTCCTGGGGGCCCAGTCTTGAGGTGGTGGTATACATTTGTGAGTTTTACTACAGGAACCCTACCAGATTCTCAGAGTGAGGATCTGATAAAAATCCCCTAATGCTTCCAGCAGGCAGAGAAGGAAAGTAACCATTTTGAGAGTACATTTTGAACTCCCTGTTCTTCGTCTATGTCAATGGAAACTACTTTACCAGAGATGACATGAGGGAAGGGAAACGTCCAAAACCAGTCCCTTCAAGCCTTCCTGTCTAACCTGGGGTGCACTTATCAAGGCCACAGTCCAGGGGCACATGCCCACTAAAAGGCTGAGATCTTATCATAGAATCATAGAATGTTTTGCCTCTCCCCACACCTTAAGTCTACATCAATCAGCCCCCTGTATATTAACAGGGGGTTACAGCTCAAAAAACTGCAAAACTCAAATTATATTTAAGAAAGAGTTTCCAAGGAAACAGAAGAACGACAGGGGAGACAAAAACAAGTATACTTAGAGGAAATTGAAGCTTCAGACACCTGTAGCCACAGCAAACTGCCAGCCAGATAAACAGAAATCCTCACACTAAAGGATTGTTTACCTCAATTCCTATTACCCAGTACATCATGAGTGATTTTTTAATAAAATATGACAAGATATGCTAAAAGACAAGAAAAAGCAAAGTCTTAAGAGACCAAGCAAGCAGCAGAACCAGATTCAGATATGGCAGAGATGTTGGAATTATAAGACTGGGGATTGAAAATAACTATAATTAATATGCTGAAGTTTCCAGTAGAAAAATTGGACAATATCCAAGAACAGAGGGAAAATGTAACCAAAGAGATGACAACTCTAAAATCAAAAAGAAATGTTAGAAATCAAAAACACTCAAGCAGACATGAAAATAGTCTTTGATCAGTAGACTAGACACAGCTAGGAAAGAATCAGTGAGCTTGAAGAGACATCAATAGAAACTTCCTAAACTGAAAAGAAAACAGAAAAAGAGATTAAAAAATAATAATAACAAAGTAACAGAATATCCAAAAAACTGGGAAAATTAGAAAAAGATTAACATACATATAATGGATACACTAGAAGAAGAGAGGAGCCAAAGAAATATTTGAAGTAAAAATGGTTGAGAATTTTCCAGAATTAATGACAAACAACAAACCATAGATCCAGGAAGCTCAGAGAACACCAAGCAGTATAAATAGAAAAAAATCTACACCTAGACCTATCATATTCAAACTGCAGAAAATCAAAGACAAAAACAAAATCTTGAAGGAAGCCATAGAGGAGAAAACAAAAATAACTCTTGACCTATGGGAAACAAGGATAAGATTAAATCAGACTTCTCTTCACAAACTCTGTGACATCTGTGTTGTTGACAAGATAGACTAATTAAGATATTATCGAGGATTTATCTTAATTTTAGTTTTCTGACAATGAACACCTTCACTCTCCCACTCCATAAAACTATACAAATTTACAAAAAAAAAAAGAGAGAGAAACAAAAAAAAACCTTCAACAATGAATATATATTGTTCAGCTTTCACATATTGCTTAATCTCACATCTACATGAAAAAGTAGTAGATTATGTATAGAAGTTGGGGGGAGGATTGGTCTATTTTGGTTTTTTTCTGGACAAGTATATATGAGGTATTTTTTCTTCTTTTTTCTTCTAATTCGCTTTGTTCATTCTTTACATTTTTTAAAAATATGGAATGTCGGCTATCTGAAAAAAGTGTTCATGCATTGAGCCACACACTTTGATTATATTTTCATAGATTAAGCAACAGAGGAACTAAAACATTTTTAATAGTTTTTCGAGGTAAAATTGACATACAATATGCTCCACATATTAAAAACATACAATTTGGTAAGTTTTAATGTCTCACCCATGAAGCTATCATCATAACTAAGATAGTAGACATATCCATTACCCCTAAAATTTTCCTCATGCTTTCTGTTATCCCTCTCTGTTGCCTGTCACCATCCCCTTCCCCAGGCAACCCCTGATTTGCTTTCAGATACTATAGATTAATTTGTATTTTATAGAAATCAATATACAGGTAGTCCCCAAGTTATGATGGGTTTCTGTTTCAACAACTCTGTTGTAAGTTGGTTCTGACATAAGTCGAATACTTCTTTTTTTTTAGTTTTCATTATTATTGCCTTTTATTATCAGTAATTTTATAAATCTGGTCTTTATTTGTCTTTGGGGATTGACATAATGATAACATCAGCAAGTTACATGCTGCAACGCTGTATGTAGTACATATTACTAACAATAAGATGTATAGAGACACACACACACACACACACACACTAAAAAAATGCACAGTCCTAAGTGTGGTTTGTCATAATTCGAATACATTGTTAGTCAGGGATTACTTGTAAATTTATCATTAAGTATGTTTTTTTTGTTGACTTTTATCATTCATCATAATTATTCTGAGATTTACCCATATTGTTGCATAAATTATGAGCTCATTACATTTTATTGCTGAACTGTATTCCTTTGTATGGATATATCACAATTTGTATTTGTTAGTGGTTTCCATTTGTTAACTATTACAAATAAAGTACTATAAACATTCATGTACCAAGTCTTTGCATGGAAATATACTTTCATTTTTCTTTGTTAAATACCTACAAATGGAGTGCTTGGCTCAAATGATAGATACGTGTTTAACTTTTTAAGAAATTGCCAAACTATTTTCAAAGTGTTTGTACATTTTACATTATCACCAGTAGTGCACGAAAGTTCCCTGTTCTTCCACCTACTTGCCAACAGTTGGTATCATTCACTTTTTTAAATTTTAGCCATTCTAATAGATGTGTAGTGGGCTCTCATTATGGTTTAATATGCATTTCCCTAATGACTATGTTTACCATCTTTTCATGTGCTTATGTGGTGTATGGGAAATCTGCATTAGTAAAGCACATGTTCAAATATTTTGCCCATTCTCTGGGTTGATTTTATTATAATTATTACTGTTAAGTTTTGAAAGTTCTTTTTATATTCCAGTTACAAGGTCATTATCAGATATATAATATGCAACTTTTTTCTGCCAGTCTGTAGTTTTTCTTTTCATTCACATACAGTTGATTTTTTTCTTTGAAAGAAGAGAATATTTTGATTTTGATGAAATACACATACCCCTCCCCCCAAAAAAAACACTTTTTTTTTCTTTTATGGTTTATGTTTCATTGTCATACCTAATAAATTCTTGCTTAACCCAACACCACAGATATTTTCTTTGGATAATTTTATAAGATTATTTCAAAGTATTATAGAATACTATACAATTTTTTTTTGCTTTTGTTTACATTCAGATATATAATCCATTTTGAGTAAAATTTTGTGTACAATTCAAGTTATGGCTCCAAATACTTTTTTTATTTGTTTGCATATGGATATACAGTTGCTCCAGCACTATTCATTGGAAAGACTATCTTTTCTCCACATAATTGCCTTTGTAACTTTGTCAAAAATTGATTGTCCATGTATATGTGGGGATCTATTTCTGGACTCTCAGTTCTGCTCCATTTATCTGTTTCTCTCCTTTATGCCGAAAACATAAACTGTATTGGTTATTATAGTTTTATAATATGTCCTAAAATCAGGTAATGTTAGTCTTCCAATTTTGTTCTTCTTCAATTTTCTTTTTTTCGTATTTTCTCAGAGATCATCAAGACCACTCTCAGACTCGAGGGTTCACTAGAGGGGCTCACAGAGTCAGAAAAGCTGTTATACTAATGGTTTTAGTTATTTTTTCAAAATGACACAGATTAAAATCAGCCAACTGAAAAGGCATGTGTGGTGAAGTCCAAGAGAAACAGGCATAAGCTTCTGGTGAATTATCTCAATAAAGTCACATTGACACACTTAATTCCCCCAGCTAGGATGTATGACAACATGTGCAAAGTGCTGTCAACCAGAGAAGCTCACTTGAACCTTGAAGTCCAGGGATTTATGGGGAGCAGTTCATATAGGCATGCAACACCTGCATGACTGATCTTAGCTGCTCAGAGTCCAGCCTCCTTGAGCAATGACATGTATTCGCCATCAATCACATTTTTAGCATAAAATATTTAAGTAAACTTGTGCCACTTGGCTCATGGTCACAGGACTACAAAAACACTCTTACAGGGCAGAACTTTCAAGCGATCAGAGGTCATCTCCAGGAGTCAGCCAAAGATCATTACTGAAGACAAGTGTTTCTTGGGAATGTTCAGTGTTTTAGGAACATATAATGCTAAGTTAAATCTTTCCTGAACACTATTCTAGATCCTTTACATTTCCATATAAATCAGCTTAGCAAATTGTACAAAATAACCCTGCTGAGGTTTTGATTAAGATCATATTGCATCTATAGATAAATTTGGTGAGAGTTGATATTTTAATAAAAGAGTGTATTTTGACCCATGAACACAATATATCTCTCCATTTATGTAGGCTGTCTTTAATTTTTTTTTCAGCAACATTTTGTGTATTTAAGAGTAAAGATTTTGCACACGTTTTGTTAGATTTATTGGTAAGTGCTTCATAAGTTTGATGCCGTTGTAAATGGTATTTTTTTTTAATTTCAATTCTAATTATTTGTTGCCAGTATATAAAAATCCAATTGATTTTTATATATTGATCTTGTATCCTAAAACCTTAGTAAACATAACCATTAGTTCTCTAGCTTTGTTGTAGGTTTCACCAGATTTTATACATAGACTATCATGTCATCAGTGAATAAAGATGGTCATTTATAATTTTTATTTCATTTTATTTTATTTTTTATTGTGGTAAATATACAGATAACAAAACATTTCACTTTATTTCTTTTCTGATTTCACAGTCTAGAACCACTAATAAATTGCTTTATAGAATGGGTGAAAGTGCACATTCTTTTCTGGTTCTTGATCTTATGGATAAAATATTTTGTCTTTTACCATGGGTTATAATGTAAGCTGGAGGTTTTTTGTTTGTTTTTTATATATATTCTTTATCAGGTTAAGGAAATTTCCACTATTCCTAATTTGCTGAAAGTTTCTAATCAGGAATAAATTTTGAATTTTGTCAAATGCATTTATTACATTGTTATTACATGTTTTTTATTTGTTTGTTTTAGTTTGATAATATAGTGAGTTACATTGTTCGATTTTTTAACATGCAACCAACCTTTCCTGGGATAAACCTTCTTGGTTATGAGGTAGTATGAGTTTGCTAAAATTTGATTTGCTAAAATTTTGTTTTTAAGTTTTGCATCTATGTTCATGAAGGATATTGATCTGTAGTTATCTTCGCTTGTAATATGTCTGTTTGGTTTGTTATCAGGGTAATGCCAGCATGAGAAAATGATTTGGAAAGTTATCCCTCATCTTAAAATTTCTGGAAGAGTTTTTGTGGAATTGGTATTATTTTTCTCTGTAATTATTTGATAAAATTCACCAGTGAAGCCATCTGGTCCTGGAGTATTCTTTCTGGGAAGATTTTTAACTACAAATGCAATTTCTTTAATAGATATAGGAATATTCCGTTTACCTATTCTTACATGAGTTTGGTAGTTTGTATATTTCAAAGAATATATCCATATCATCTATATCAGTGTTAAGAAACTGTGGCCCACAGACCAAATCTAGCATGTGGTCTGTTTTGTGTGCCAAGCTAAGAATATGTGTGATATATATAAACCAAAAAACCAAACCGTCACCATTAAGTCAGTTTCTGACTCATAGTGACAGAATAGAACTGCTCCATAGGGCCTCTAAGGAGCAGCTGGTGGATTCAAACTGCCAACCTTTTGGTTAGCAGCCAAGCTCACAAACACTGCACCATCAGCACTCCATGAATCTATTCCTATTTGTATTCACACGCACACACACACACACACTTTAATTATTTTTTTATTTATATACCCACCACCCATATGTCATTGTATTGTATTGTGGTGGCTTGTGTGTTGCTATGATGCTGGAAGCTATGCCATAGATATTTTAAATACCAACAGGGTCACCCATGTTAGACAGATTTCAGCAGTACTTCCAGACTAAGACAGACTAGGTAGAAAGATGGTGATGTATTTCCAAAAATTAGCCGATGAGAACCTTACGAATCACAACAGAATATTGTTTGCCTCACTTGCTTTGGACACGTCATCAATTCCTGACTCTCTTTCCAAGGTGGAAAGATGCACCCATTTCTCAAAGGTTCATGTCCAGCAGAAAAGGATGGGCACTTTTCCAGACTCTTCTCACAAGTCCTGGGCTTCATTCTTATTTACCAGCTTAGATCATGGGCTTATCCCAGAAGTATCCACCCTGGCCAGGAGGATGCAGTGCTTTAATTGATCATGTCTGGGTCATGTGTCCCCAATGACATAGGAAGGTGGAATGTTTAATGTTGATTTGTTGCTCAGTGCTAGCTAGTTGACTGATTATCCACTGAAGGCCACTGTTCATACATCATTTCAATCTTTTGTTATGAGGGAAGGAATACCATTTGTAAGATGGAAAAGAATTTACTGATTTTTTTTTTTTTTCAGTAACAACAATAAAAAAACACCATTTCAAATTTAAGATTTTTAGTATGATTTTATTTTTTAAGGTATTCTAGGATATGCCGCATATGACAAATTTCTTCCTAATGTGAATTTTCACAACACGCACACCCCTTGAAATCAAGAGTTTAAAAGGAAATACTGATGCCACCTTAACTCTGCTAAAGTGAACTGTGCTGCTGTGATAAGAGGAAAATGTATGTTTGCCTTTGGGATACTCATTGTCTTTCCAAATCATGATTACTAGGTGGCAGGACAATACAAACCAAATTGTTTGCAAAGATAGCTCAGATTTGAAATATGAATCTTTTGCTAGTGCAAGAGATGAAGATGACAGCTGTAATCTCTTTAGATTCATAATTTATTAAGTTGTAGGCAGGTTAGCAGTGATTGATCATCCCTTGGCATGGAGTTACTGATCTACAAATCATATTATTGCATTACGCAAATGTGAAGTTTAAAAGTTACAGGCTATCCTTATCTCTACCTTAAGCAACTCTTGGGAACAGGCTTACCTCTAGAAACTAAATGTGTACAAGGACATGCTTACTGCAATATGTATCTCAACTGTAGCTTATCATGTTGTATTCTTACCTATTACACAGTGGATTGTTTACAGTCTGAAAAAGTATTAAATTATTGTGAGAACATAAAATATTCACTACAGAAAGAAGGATGGCAAAGAACTGTGGGTTTTGCTACCAAATAGCGAAACCAAATTTGTCACTGCCTCAGTAGTCAACAAAGAGCATTTTGAAGTAAAATTATTCAGAATGCAGTAGCAGGCCACCAAGGCTGAACTGGCTGTTTATAATAAACATAAGAAGCTATTGTGATCTGTTCTAGCAAGAGATATTTCCCATTCCAAATGGTCAAGGAAAGGCAGCAGAAGACAGCTGTACAATGTAGTGAAGAAGTTCTCATTTCTGGCTTTGCATAAGCCTCTGCATTATTGTCACCAAATTGGTGTGGCTTAGGACATAGCAGAGGGAGTGTCCTTGGAAATATCAAAGGGCCTTTCCTTTTACCTTGAGTACCTCTTTTTTTTTTTTTTTTTTTTTTTTTTTTACCATATCCCTATTTCTCTTGTAACAGGAATTCTCAAGTTTCATTGTGTGATAGAGCAGAGTTTAACTGTCTTAGCTTGGCCTGTATCACTTTCTAGAGGGTGAGCAAAAAAAGAGGAAGAACTTAAGGTGATGGATTGACACAGTGGCTGCACAATGGGCTCAAACATAGCAGTGATTGTGAGGATAGTGCAGGACCGGGCAGTGTTTCAATCTGTTGTACACAGGGTCGCTATGAGTCAGAATCAACTCAAAGGCACCTAACAATATAACAACAACATATCACTTTCAAAGCTTACACGCAGGATGTGACCACGCACTGGGGAGGCTCCTCCCCAAACTGCCACTCCTCTACAGCTCTGATCCCTAGGGATCGGGAGGAATATAAAGTAAAACAGGAGGCAAAGATCAATGAACTGTAGAAACTCCAAAAGGGTAATTATCCTCATTACATTTCTTATCCCATGGGAATCAAGTTAATATCCAAGACTATGTCTGACTCAGCAAAAGAGAGATTTTCACAGTGATTTGTGTGATTCAAAATGCAATATTTATGAAGGCTGGCTCCTTCTTCGCTTGTATATGGTAGGACAGAATTTAGGAGACATTACTCAGGATAGATTAAAAAAATAATAATAGCAATCATTTTAGGGTAACTGGTAAGAAAGCAGAAACCCTGGTGGCATAGTGGTTAAGACTTCAGCTGCTAACCAAAAGTTCGGCAGTTTGAATCCACCAGGTGCTCCTTGAAACCCTATGGGGCAGTTCTACCTTGTCCTATAGGGTCGCTATGAGTCGGAACCGATGACAGGAATGGGTTTGGTTTGGTATGGTAACAAAGCAAGGGTCAGAAAGAAGAATGGCCTATATTTCCTCCCTGTCCTCCCAGAGTCTCATCATGCTTTCCTTGGCAGCCTGTGGGGATAATATTCAGGGATGGGAACTTGACCTCTTGATATTTTCCCTTCCATTAGAACAAGTATGGAAAGTACCTGATTATTGAGGAGACAAACGGATTATTTGGGTGTCAAGCAAATGATCATACTGATTGTATGAGTATTCCGGGAACATTTTAACTTCTGCTGGAAAGGAAGCTACTAGCTTCTGGACATGGAAGTAGGAGGAATTTCTGGTCCTGGCTAGATCATTGTTCAGGCAACTCAAAGTGAGCATTCAAGATACTAGCACTGCTTACTCTCTTATTCACTCAAATCTCTGCTGAAAGTTCACCGTGTCAGTGAGGATGCACTACTATTTAGATATAGATCGGAAGAAAAAGATAATTACAATGTTTCTGGCTTAGAAAGCAAAGAGGATAGTGATAAAAATTACCAGTGATATTAAAGACAAGAAGATGAATAAGTTGCAAGAAAAACAATTACAATGCTGGATAAATTGAATATGACAGGTCGCCCTGTGAGCAGAAAGAAATCTAGGTGTACAGCAAAGGAGAATGGTCTGGAGGTGTAAATTTCTCACTGTAAAGAGGCTAGGAGATAAAACTATTCAAAACGGAGTATAGAGTGACCCATTCAAAAGAGCCAAAGACAAATCTTCCAGAAAAGCAAAGTTATGCATGTGGTTCCCTTGAGTAAGGAGCAACTCGAGGGCAGCCAACAGCAACAGCAGGTGCAACTCGAAAGTTTGAAGAACAATAGAAGAGCAAAGGAAGCCAGTTTATGTATAACAGGAAGGAACATTCAGATACTGGAGACAAAACTAAAGGATAATTGCTAAAGATGTCATGGAGGACAGTTTCAAGAAGGAAGAGACAGTCAACAGTGTCAAGTGATAACTGAAAACAGGTCCTTGGATGTGTGCATTTATAAGTCAATGAGAGAGTAAATTTAGTAGAAAAGGAGTTGACATCATCTGCTGATACTGAAAGTGAAAGAGTTGGCAACAGTTGCTAAATCCAGAACAGTCTTAGCTGGATGGATCCAGGATATAAGTAACTTTGGACATTATGAATTTGGAGTGGAACCTCTAATACTTTTCCGTTGCAACAATTAAATGAGAGCAAAAAATAAATTTATAAAAGCTGCTTGGACTTAGAAGAATGGAAGCTGATGCCATAAAGTGGAAGGGCAGGAGGGCAATAGAATGAATGGTTTATATAAAATGGCTCTTTAAAGAGAAAAAGAATTCTGAAAATGTATAGTTCTGTATTATTCTTTTCAACTAAGTTCCCCAGGGTTAAGGACCACATAAGCCACATACTTTTTATAGAGCCTATGATATTTCACTGTAACAAACATGACTGGAAACTAAGGTTGTCTTTTACCAGTGTTTTAGACTATTTCAGAGTATTTTTATTATTATATTTTATTACCAAACATTGAGCAGAACGAATTTTATATTCTGATTCTCTGTAGAGAGTGAACTAAAAAAAAAGAAAAAACAAAACCCAAAAATTCTCTGTCTCCAGTATTTAAATTTTAATATAATGCCATGACTAATAATACTTATTATTGTTTAAATAAAACATTTGTCAAGTGCTTATTATATATTAGGTACTGTTAGAATTTTTTATTTGATGTATTAAAAACAATCCTATGTTACCTCAAGTTTAAAAATGAGTAAACTGAGGCTTATGTAGATTAAGGAATTTTCATCAGGTCAATCAGCGAGCTAGTGGCTGGGCAAGAATGATCCATCACTTCTCACCTATTTGATTTGCCAAACACATACTCACACTCATGCATACACAGTGCCTATTGCTAGTACATATTTACTTCATCCTTTTTGGAACACAGAAAATATCAATTAAATTTAAAATAGCACAAGCCCTGCAAATCTGCAATCCCTTTTTCTCAAATCTATCCAATTGAAATAAAAGCATTCTTAAAAAGGATATGTGTCCCTAGATGTTAATTGCATCATTGTTTCCAGTCAATTGGAAACATATTGATTGTCCACAGAAGTGAATGGCTCACTAAAGAGTGGTGAACCCATACATGGAATATTACCTTATTATTTTAAATATGTTAGATTAGTAAAATGGGAATAATAATAATGCCACCTTCATGGTAAGCCTAAGGATTAAATGAATAATGCCTGCAAAGTCTGTAGAATATGATCTGGCACAAAGCAAGTGTTAACTACTATTATTATTGTTATTATTATTATTATTATCATGATCATCATTATTATTACCCATTCCACTTCATTTGAAGGGATTGTTATACCTGGCATAGAGTAATGCTGCCTGAGTATTAGATGTTATTATTATTACAATTACCATTGTTATCATTATTATTACTTTTTAATCAGCCAACTCTGAATGTTTTATTATGCATTTCACAGTCTACACTTTTCAAGTCTGTAACAGAATTTGATCTTCTGACAGCTTTGCAATCTAGGCAGAGCAAACCAAAGAATCAAACCCATTCCTGTTGAGTTTATTCCAACTCATGGTGACCCCATGTGTTACAGAGTAGAACTGCTCCATAGGGTTTTTTTTTTTTTTTTAATTGTACTTTAGATGAAGGTTTACCTAACAAACTAGCTTCTCATTAAACAGTTAGTACGCATATTGTTTTATGACAATGGTTAACAACCCCACAACATGTCAACACTCTCCCTTCTCAAACTTGGGTTCCCTATTACCAGCTTTTCTGTCCCCTCCTGCCTTCTAGTCCTTGTACCTGGACTGTTATGCCCATTAGTCTCGTTTTGTATTATGGGGCTGTCTAATCATTGGCTAAATGGTGAATCTCAGGAGTGACTTCATTACCGAGCTAAAAGGGTGTCTGGGAGCCATACTCTCAGGGTTTTTTCAGTCTCTGTCAGGCCAGTAAGTCTGGTCTTTTTTTTTTTTGTGAGTTACAATTTTGTTTTACATATTTCTCCAGCTCTGTCTAGGACCCTCTGTTGTGATCCCTGTCAGAGCAGTCAGTGGTGGTAGCTGGGCACCATCTAGTTGTATTGGACTCAGTCTGGTGGAGGCCATGGTAGTTGTGGTCCATTAGTCCTTTGGACTAATCTTTCCTTTGTAGCCTGTTTTCTTCATTCTCCCTTGCTCCCGAAAGGGTGAGGCCAGTGTAGTATCTTAGATGGCTCCTCACAGGCTTTTAAGACCCAGACGCTACTCACCAAGGTAGAATGTAGAACATTTTCTTTATAAACTGTGTCATGCCAGTTGAGCTAGATGTTCCCGGAGACCATGGTCTCCACAGCCCTCCGCCCAGCAATTCAGTCCTTCAGGGAGTTTGGATGTGTCTATGGAGTTTCCATGACCTTTCTCCGTAGAGTTTTCTAGATTGTAATCTTTCTTTTTAATATAATTTTTTTTTGTTATTGTCGGTAATATACACAGCAAAACATTCACCAATTCAACAGTTTCTACATGTATCATTTAGTAACATTGATTATATTCTTCAAGTTGTGTAACCATTTTCACCCTCCTTTTCTGAGTTATTCTCCACCATTAACATAAATTCACTGCCCTCTAAAGTTCTTATCCAATCTTTTGAGTTACTGTTGTCAATTTGATCCCATTGTCAATATAGATACTTCTTAAAAGAGCATAATGATCAAGGCAGACTTTTTTTTTACTAGTTAAGCTCAACTATTGTTTGGTTTTAAGAAGACTTCAGAAAATATTTTTTGTTTAAGTTTTAGATATCATCTTAAGGCAATAATTTCATAGCTTCGTCTAACCTTCATGGCTCCAGAAAGTCTGTAATCCATGAGAATATGAAATTCTGCTCTACATTCCCCCCCTTTTGATCAGCAGTCTTCTATGGAATCTTTGATCAAAATGTTCAGTAATGTTAGCAAGGCACCATCCAGTTTTTCTGGTCTCATGGAAAGAAGACAGTTGTTCATGGAGGCAATTAGCCATACATTCCATATCCTTTTGCTATTTCTGACTCTCCTTCCTCCGCTATTCCACATGAATAGAGACTACTTATTATGCTGTGCAAGTTTTTAAGACCCTAGACAGTACACATTGAACTATAAGGTAGAACAGAAACACTAAACATGTTATTAGGGCAATTAACTGGGATGGCCCGACCCTAAACCTCCAATCAAAAAAATCAAATCTTATGAGGTTTTTGGTTGTACATAAGCAGCCTCAGCAGCTACGTCTTATTTTTTTCTCCAATTCAAATTTTTATATATTTACAATTTACTAACAGCGATTACAATAATCATCTGTGCAACCTTACCCTTAAGCAACACGATATTTCCATCACTCCTCTTTCTCCCTCCCTTCTGCCCCGGGTAACCACTAATAAACCTTGTTCTCTATGCATTTGCCTTTTCTTGTCTTTTTATATAAGTGAGGTCATACAATATTTGTCCTTTTATAATTGACTTATTTCACTTAGCATAATGTCTTCCAGCTTCGTGCATATTGTAGCACGTATCAATGATAATCACTATCATTATTATCATTATCTATTGCACTTGACTTGAAGGATTTGCTATGCTATGTGGTTGGTGTGAAAAATTGCAGAAAAGTATATGTAATTTAACCCCCGGTTTGGAAAGGAAATCATCCTATGTCTGTGTATATATATGTGTGTCTATATTTGAATATGTGTCTGTGCGTATGTTTCTGTGTAACTACATAAGCATGGATAAGATTGTTCAACTTGATTTCCTGGAACATTTGGCTGGTGAAAGTGTAAAATAGGGAAAATATAAAAAAAATAATGATTGTTAAGAAGTAAAATGGTATCTACTGTATTTATAGTATGATTTCATTTGTACAAAAATTACATCACAAGTTTCCAAGTATGAATACACACAGGTTTATAGAGATTTATGACCAAAATGACCAATACAATTTTCTCAGAGTAGTAGGTAGGGTGATTTTTACTTTCTTGACTACGTTTTTTAATAGAATTAATGTTTGTTTGTTTATTGCATTCTGAACAAGTATTATTTATATAATCAGAAAGCAAAACAAAACTTTTTAAACAAAAATTGCACACTCTCAAGAGAGTAAAGGAAAAAACATCCATTAAGAGATCATTACTCCTCTGTTTTCGTCTTGCTTGATCACTTTTTATTTGGGATAAGACATGGTTCAGTTGGGGTTTCTGGTTTATATTTATTATACAAATTCCCTTATAGCAATAGCTGAGGAAATAAAATTTTTAAATTATTCTTTAGGTAAATTGAGTAGTGTTTATTTAGATGGATGCATTATTTTCTTGGAAAAGTTTTTGTAAATTCTGCCTGATGTCTCAACAAAGGATCTGTGGAGAATCTAGCTCAGCTTCCCACATTAAAATTAGGTGCTTTATTTTGCAGGAGAGATTAATGGTTTTTATGATCAGAAAACCAGGTTTAGAGCATTGCCAGAGATTAAAAGCTTGTGGCAGCCAATGGAAAGGGAAGAGGTTATGAGGAATAAAGTAAGTGCCAGACTTCTTATCCTGGCTCTACCAATAGTTGCATGTGTGTCACTGGGCAAGTCATTTAAAACATTCTGAACATAAATTTTGTCACCTAAATAATGGAGTTGGGTGGGTAATTTATAAGAACCTTTCCATTTATAACATTTTAAGACTCTAGGGAAGGAGGGGCCAAGATGGCAGAGAGGTCATACGCTTCCTGTGGTCCCTCTTACAACAAAGACCCCCAAAAACAAGTGAATCGATTATATATGGCAATCTAGGAGCCCTGAGCATCAAAGGAAAAGTTGAGAAATCAGCCTGAGTGGCAGGGGAAGGGAGAGATGGTTTGGAAGCAGTGAGGAGTTGCCAGACCTGACCCAGCAGGAGTCAGCACCCTTCAGGCCTGATTGGCTTACATGCCGGTGAGGTGAGCAGTGGTGCTCCGGAGGTGTTTTCCACATCAATAGACAGCCAGAGGCAGAGAGTCTACTCGGGCATCCAGAACCAGTGAGAAGCAGCGCTGGATCAGTGAAAGAAAAGTGTTTGCATCTGGCCTACCACGTGGATCAAAAAACACCCCCTTTGGGAAAAACCTCTCACTCATTTATCTCTCCATTCCCCACTCTGAACTGGGTCTTGGGCCAGCTTCAGTGACTGCCAATTCCCCCGAGCTGGAAGTAGGACCCGTCATGTGCCCTGAGCCATTCTGCCAGCCTTGGAGAGAGAACAAATTAACCAACAGGGGAAAAAATAATCTGCTGTAACCCCTAAGCCGAGAACTCAGGGTAAGCACAGCTTCTTTGCCTAGGCACAGGCATAAGGGGTCCACAGATACTGAATGCCTTTCACCCCTGCATAGACCTGTGTGGGCCCATTTCAACAGCATAGGCCCTCATTACCACAGTACAACAGGGGATATACCTAAAGTCTATCTTCAACTGTTTCAGCTATATGGTGAGGTGGCAGGTTCGTGACATTTGACACTGCTCTGCCCATTAAGCAAGGTCCTCCCCCACCCACATCAGAGGCTTGAAGACTGGTGGCTGCACCCATGCCACCTAGCCACCTGTGACAGGGGTTCCAAGAATAAATAGTGCCCCCTAGTCCTTATAGCAAACAGCATTGGGTGCTCATAGTCCAGCTGCAAAACCCACCCACCTATGTGCTCTAGGGAATGGGGACATGCTTTCCTCCCAGTAACAGGGGAAACCATCAGCCCCCTGCCTTGCTCAGCACATGACCCTCTACTGCAGCCAGATACCTGTGCCTACACCAATCACCCATGCCTGTCTAGGACTGTACATGAGAGCCTTCACCACACACTTGGTAAGAGACTACCTGGACACCTGAGCTGAATTCATACAAGAAATGTAACCAGACACCTGGGCTTACATACCTAGTAACAGCTCTAACCACCTGGTAACAGGACCTTAGAGCTTCAAATGTGCCAATAACCAAACTAGCTCACACGAGCAGCCTATTTGGGCATATCAAAAGAAAACAAAGCAAGAAGCTAGGACACAGTAAGAAAACATAAAATAAATAAATATAATAACTTATTGATGGCTCAGAGACAGCAGTCAAAATCAAATTACATAAAGAGGCAGACCATGATGGTTTCAAAAAGCTTCCAAAATAAAGAATCAAGAAATTTTCCTGAGGAAGAGAATTTCTTGGAATTACCAGAGGTAGAATACAAAAGATTAATATACAGAACTCTTCAAGAGATCAGGAAAGAAATGAGTCAAAACGCAAACTATGCAAAGGAACACAGAGACAAAGCAATAGTGGATCTTAAGAAGGTTATTCAAGAGCATAATGACAAATTTAATATGCTGCAAGAATCCATAGAGAGACAGCAATCAGAAATCCAGGAGATGGACACTAAAATTTTAGAATTAGACAACTCAGTAGAAAGTCATAGGAGCAGAAGTGAGGCAATGGAAGTTACAATTAGTGAGACTGAAGTTAAAACACTTGACACCAACTTATTTGAAGAAAAAATCAGCTAAGAAAATAAAAAAAAATGAAGAAACTCTAAGAATTATGTGGGACTGTATCAAGAGAAATAAGCTACATGTGATTAGAGTACCAGAATGGGGAGAGGGGATAACAGAAAATACAGAGAAAATTGTTGAAGATTTGTTGGCAGAAAACTTCCCTGATGTCATGAAAGATGAGAAGGTATCCAAGATACTCATCGAACCCCACATAAGGTAGATCCCAAAAGAAAGTCACCAAGACATATTATAATCAAACTTGCCAAAACCAAAGATAAAGAGAGAATTTTGAGAGCAACTAGGGATAATTGAAAAGTCATCTACAAAAGAGAGTCAATTAGACTAAGCTCAGACTACTCAGCAGAAATCATGCAGGCAAGAAGGCAATGGTATTACATATATAAAGCATTGAAGGAAAAAAAAATTGCCAGCCAAGAATTATGTATCCAGCAAACTGTCTCTTAAAAATGATGGCAAAATTAGGACATTTCCAGATAAACAGAAGTTTAGGGAATTTGTAAAAACTAAACAAAAATTACAAGAAATACTAAAGGAGTCCTCTGGTTAGACAATCAATAACATCAGATAACAACCCAAGACTAGAACACAGTACAAAGCAACCAGGTATAAACCTAGAGATGAAAGTCACAAAAATTAACCAAAGCTAAAACACTGAAAATAAGGAAACAGAAATGTCAATGTGTAAAAGATGCCAACATAAAAACAAAATAGAGGGACTAAAACATGTAGTCATAGATTTTTCATATGGAGAGGAAGTCAAGACAATATAAAGAAATAAAAGACTGGTTTAAACTTAGAAAAATAGGGGTAAATACTAAGGTAACCACAAAGGAAACTAATAATCCTACACATCAAAATAAAAAGCAAGAAAAAGATAAAGACTCAACAAATACAAAATCAACAACAATGAAAAAGATGAAAACAAAATACATAAAGACAAATGACTCAGCCCAGAAAATTAAGCGGATCAAAAAAGCTCTCAACAACACGCAAAAAAAGACATCAAAATGACAGCACTAAACTCATACCTATCAATAATTACTCTGAATGTAAATGGAGTAAATGCATGAATAAAGAGACAGAGAGTGGCAGAATGGATAAGAAAACATGATCCATCTATATGCTGCATACAAGAGACACACCTACAAGACACACACCTACGACTTAAAGACACAAACAAGCTAAAACTCAAAGGATGAAAAATATATATACATATATATATCAAGCAAACAACAATCAAAAAAGAACAGGGGTGTCAATATTAAATCTCTGACATAATAGACTTTAAAGTAAAATCCACCACAAAGGATAAGGAAGAACACTATATAAAGATTAAAGGGTCAATACACCAGGAGGACATAACTATAATAAATATTTACATACCCAACGAAAGGAATCCAAAATACATAAAACAAACTCTAACAGCATTGAAAAAAGAGATGGACAGCTCCACAATAATAGTAGCAGACTTCAACACACCATTTTAGGTGAAGGACAGAACATCCAGAAAGAAGCTCAGTAAAGACATGGACAATCTAAATGCCACAATCAACCAACTTGCTCTCATGGACATATACCTGAACAACACCTTGCTCAAAAACTACTGGGTAATAGAAGAAATTAAGGATGGAATAAAGAATTTCATAGAATCAAAAGAGAATGTAAACATATCCTCCCAGAACCTTTGGGATACAGCAAAAGCAGTACTCAGAGGTCAATTTATAGCAGTAAATGCACCCATCCCAAAAGAAGAAAGGGCTAAAATCAAAACATTAACCCTACAACTCAAACAAGGAGAAAGACAGCAGCCAAAGAAGCCCTCAGGTGCCTGAAGAAAGGAAATAATAAGAATGAGAGCAGAATTAAATGAAATAGAGAATAGAAAAACTATTGAAAGAGTTTACAAGACCAAAAGGTGGTTCTTCGAAAAGATCAACAAAATTGATAAACCATTGGCCAAACTGACAAAAGAAAAACAGAAGAGGAAGAAAATAACCCATATAAGAAACGAGATGGGTGATCTCACAGAAGACTCAACTGAAATTAAAAGAATCATAACAGAATACTATGAAAAATTGTACTCTAACAAATTTGAAAACCTAGAGGAAATGGACAAATTTCTAGA